>NC_081198.1:8569324-8930991 GCF_902713425.1 Acipenser ruthenus | reverse complement strand
TTTATGATCTAAACAAACCATCTTGCATTACAATATTAAACACATTTACACAATCGTGCTGTTTTTATTATTTACAGAAAAACAAAAATAATCTACCTAATAATTCAGAAAAGGTTACAGAAACAAGTTGTAAAACTTGCATTGCCATCTTGACAGGAAACCTCTATCCCACAATACCTCTGGCTACAACCATGAGCCGTGCCACAAACCTGGTTCACTGGTTCAGTGGACCCATGACCGCATCGCAAAAACACACAGCCAGGTGACTTGACGACCTGGTCATAGTGCGAAAACACAACCTAGCTGATAAGCGCAGGTGATCACTTTCAGTACAGCAGCTATGGTGGCTATAAATACAGGATTTACTATACCAGTACTTCAACTGATAATGTCTTCAGGGACGCGTTTAAATCATTGTCCTGGGTTTCTGAAGCCAGAAACATTAATCAGTGTTAGTATTCCAGCTACTGCTTTGGTCTCTCTGCAGTGTGACACTTTTGTCCCATCCGTCATCCCCTCACTTGATACCTCTAAGCGTGGCACTCCTGAGGGAGAGCGTGGAGTTACTTCAAGACAATACCGAGAGGACAACTGGTTCAAACAGCTTCTGCTCTCAACGCACTGGCAACTCCTCTAACTGGGCAGTCAGATGTACTCAAATTCTGTTCTCTTTCTCTCTTTAATACTCAGAACTATTTATTGGATTAAGGATTTAAGTTATTTTGTTGGTTATATTTAATGTCATAGAGGATACCTGATGTCAGTAGCATGTAACACCAATTATGGAGGGTTAGAAAAAGCTGTAATTTCACATTTCTGGCTCATAATTCAATGTTAAATTAGAACTGTGAATTATGACTTCTCCCAAATAGTTTTAATAAACAGGATATTCCATATGTAAACTTTTTACTGTATTATTTTTTAATTTTTTTAAAATCCTTGCGTGCCTCTGGCAAAGCATGGCCTACATACCCCCTGTAGAGGCAATCAAGCTGTGTAATTATGTATGGATATGCATATCTAAAAGAGTTAGTTCTTTTAGCTAATTAGTATATATACAAATAAAACAGCTTATAAAAATTACACCTATATCAGTTTTGCTTTTTAAGTGGATTGATCAGAAGGTAAAATGGTGTTGGATGTGAAAAGATAGAAAGGGCATCATGTTCACAAATTGACTTTGATTTGCAATGAACTCATTTCAACTTGAAAGATGAATCACCAAAATACAGCAGATAGCCTTGGTAGAAAGCAGACACACCTCATAGGTATAACACAGGACATATATTAAAGGAGATACAAGCAATAGCATGTAGATGTTCTCTATGGAAAACTGATTTCATTTGAAGCAGATCATTGCCATGGGGACAAAAAGTGATTTCCATCTGATGGCTGTTCCAGAATGAAGTGAGATTCCCAGTATCCTCATCTACTGACCAACATTCCCAGAGATAATAATAATATAATATCTTTATATAGTGCCTTTCATAGTGGACCACCATCACTAAGCGCTTTACAGAGGTAGGCTGTGACCTGTGCATTATATGCAGAGTCACTTACAATTGAACATTGATTTAACATCTCATCCACAGGATGGAGCACAAGGAGGTTAAGTGGCTTACTCAGGGTCACACAGTGAATCAGTCAGTCAGTCAGTGGTAGAAGTGAGATCTGAACCAGTGACCTTCCGGTTACAAGCCCTAGACTTTAACCACTGGACAGCACTGCCTCCTGATGATGAAATACTGAAAAAAATGCAACACTAGTATATATAAATATGGGTTCTATAATGTACTTAACTTAATTCTGCATGAACACGCACATGTTTTACTATTCAAATTCAGATGAGGAGGGGCAGGATGCACCCTATAGCCTGGAGGTCGCCAGTTCAAGTCCAGGCTATTCCACTGCTGACCGTGAACTGGAGTTCCCAGGGGGCGGCGCACAATTGGCTGAGCACCTCCCGGGTGGGTAGGGCTTATGGTCGCCCAGGGTGTCCTCGGCTCACCACGCACCAGCAACCCCTGTAGACTGTCCGTGCACCTGTGGGCCTGCCTGTAAGTTGCCTGGAGCTGCATGGTCCTCTGACACTGTAGCTCTGAGGTGGCTACATGACAGGCCTGCAGAGTGAAAAGAAGCTAACAACACAAATTTCAGAGGACACGTGTGTTCATCTTCATCTCTCTCTAGTCAGCGCAGGGGTGGCAGCAGTGAGCCAGGTTGAAATAAAAAATAATAATTGGGCTTTCCAAATTGGGGAGAAAATGAGAAAAAAATAATTGGAGATTCCAAATTTTTAGAAAGAAAGAAAAAAAATTCAGATGATGGAAACAGTAATTCATACTTAACCTTTACACAAAAATATATTAATATTCAATGAGCGCACATTTGAAAATATCAGTATGAGTAAGTATGTTTCCTAAATGGATGCTTACATTAAATGAATTCAATAGGAAATATGGTTCATACATTTTGATTTTTGAATTAGACACTTTTTTATTAAAGTGTAATATAAATATAATATAAGAGATTCAAGGGTTACCTTAAATGTCTCTTAAATACACTTAATTGCTCTGTAATAACACAATAAATGCAGATGCTTGTATAGGTACAATGCAACTGCATGTTCAATTACAAAAAATGTTGCAAAAGTATTTTGTAATTGCACTTTATAATTGTGTATTTAGAATGCAATTACCATGTTGTCATATCTGTAATTGCAGTGTAATTAAGGAAACTGGAAGTTGTTATTTTCCTTTAAAGCAATTAAAATATGATTCATATATATATATATATATATATATATATATATATATATGAATCATATTTTAAACATATTTTCAATCCTACATTTGAAAGACAGAAACTCCTCTTGGAAAACTAAATTCTTGATTATCTATCCTGCTCTTAACACTGAACAGAAGGTTTCTTGAATTTAAAATGAATAGTGAGTCCAACTTAGGGATACCAGAGATATTTCTACAGTTTGTTTGAAAAATCTACAGTTTGTTTGAATTCAATGTTTTCAACTTGAAACAAGCTTTCATACTCAAAGAGAAACAGTCCCGGTTCCCTTCCATGTGACCAACTCTCATTTTGAAAGCAACCCCAGTGTACCTCAGACCTTTGTCACAATCCCTGCTCAGTCATGCATGAAAGAGAGTGAAGGAGGCAAACACTGGAGAACTTCAATCTACCCTGGTGGGTTTTCAGAGCTCAGTCATTCTTTTTAGTAATATATATATATATATATATATTGTAACAAGATTGCACTCACTCGGGTTCGTGCCTCTTTAAAATTACAACCCAGGACAGAGAAATGGCGTTTTTTTAAGCGCGGTTGCGCTATATTTTAATAAACACAAAAATAAAACAAATACAAAACAAAACCTAATTCTGTCTTGGAGCGCTCACTAAACAGGTTATTCCCTGACTACCTCGCAGGATGGCTAAGCCGTTTACCTGTTGCGCAAACACACAAAAACCAACACTTACTTTCCACGACTGCTCAGAAGCAGAGCACCTCATCTGCCTCCTTCTACTCAGCAGCCCCCGAGTAAACTGACTATTTCTCTTAAATACCCTGCACCTGGTTCCCATTCTTAATTACTACCAAGGTGCAGGGTATAATTAAATAATAAAACAATTAAACAATTAAATTAAACAAAAGCAAAACAATCAAACAAAAAAGGTGCATTCTCTCGCAGGGAGGTTTTAACCCCCTTCCTGCTGTCTCACATTCCCGCTGCTGTTACAATATATATATATATATATATATATATATATATATATATATATATATATATATATAAAGTTGGAATTGATGTTACTCACTGAGAAACTTTACATTTTTATAATACCAAAAGGCACAACACTGTAGTGCTGCATTTTATTTTCATTTTTAAATTTTTAAGAAGGTAATTTATACAGAACAAGGAACAGCTTAGAGGTCTGCTAGTTACCTTGCCACATGTATAATAATAATAATCAATGTATAACAATTGCTTGAATAGTCCCTTGTCATGTCTAATAGTTCACTGCATCAGGTCTAAGGTAATATAACCACTCTCATGAGCTATTAATGTTGTTAAAATGCTAATTTGTCCTGGTTTTCCTTCCCTCTGCACATGACCTACAAAAGAAGGCTTCAAATGTTCTCCTCTGGGGTTCCAGACTCTGAGCTAGTCCTTGCAAGGGCTGTTGTTCAGTGTGACAGGGAGCGTGAGGATCTGAGCTGCAAATCTCCCTCCCGACCCAAGAGGGCGCTAAGCAGAGGTACTTGCACGCCTGTTCAGAGACGGGCCGGCTTGGAGAGAGGGGCGGAAAAGGAAGTCGGCCATCTTGGTGCAGGGCGGAATGACCATATTAGGGGACAAGATTACTGTGATCAGCTGTGCTGCATTAGACAACTGGCAGGTGTGCTGAGTCGCACTGATCATGGGGTGGAGTCTCCTAGTATATAAGGGCTGTCATTCTGTAAGTGTGGGGTCTTTGAGGTAATAGTAAGCTTGTGTTGCTGAGCTGTGTGTTTGTTTTGTTTGTTGGTGGTCTATGTGTTTGTGATATATTTATCGTCAGGACCGGGGTCAGACGCCAAGGAGCTGCCGCACTACTGCCAGCACTCGTCACCTTGGACATTACACGCCCTGCACAACTGAACTGGACACTTCAGCACCTGAGCACCTGCACTTTTCACCACCCCACAAGTGCACCCAAAGAGCCGAGAGGGACGTGCTTTATTGGGACTTATGATTTGTACTTTTGTTTTGGACTGTGTTTCCCTTTTAATAAAATTCACCCTCTACCATTGTGGTAGAGGTTTTTCACCTCTATAAAGTGACTTTGTGGCGTGTGTTCCACCTCCACACCCACTGCACCGTCACATTCAGCCATGGGAACAAAGTGCTGCTGTTGTATAAATACAAGAAACGTAATTAAAGCTTATTGTTTTGTACAGTAGGCCCGCCTTTAAAGTGTGTTGGGGCCAGAAAGACACATCAAGTTGTTTCAGTCCTAATCCAAGCCTTAGGGACATCATAAAAAAGACATTGAATTCTGTGTAGGTTGGTACAATGGGTGGACAGGTCTCTCTCTCTCTCTCTCTCTCTCTCTCTCTCTCTCTCTCTCTCTCTCTCTCTCTCTCTCTCTCTCTCTCTCTCTCTCTCTCTCTCTCTCTCTCTCTCTCTCTCTGTCTCTCTCTCTCTCTCTCTCTCTCTCGCTCTCTGTCTCTCTCTCTCTCTGCCTCTCTCTCTGCCTGTTGTAATTGAAAAAGTAGATGAAATCAATTGTTTTCCCGTTAAACTAAGCAATGGATACTGAAACATCTGTGATTTTACAATTATGACAATGTTGACTTTTGCCCTGCATATTAATTACATTTCACTACCAGTTGACCTGTACAACAAATATCTTTTAAAGTATTATCCACAAATCTATAGTCACATTGGGCTGATTATACATTTTACACAATAGATATTTCCCTGGCTGTGCTAAAATGACTATATAACAGGCAAGGTTCCGATTCCATATGCAACACATTTTTTTGTCATAGAGTAGATGGCAAGATAAAACCATGGGTTTGCATTAGGGTTTTTTTCAGTTTCAGCATTTAAATTCAGTTTCAGTTTGTATTTAGTTGGTAAGATTGTTTTTTGTTTTCTATTTAGTTTTTGTTTTACATTATTATTTAGTTTTAGTTTCAGTTAACTAAATTCAGAAAGATATATTTCAGTTTCAGTATCTTTATATATTAAGAGACTTTTTTAAGTTCAATCTGAGTTGCTGCATACAATAATAATAATAATAATAATAATAAAAACCGTATTAATCACTTAAAATTCCAATTCTCTTTTTTGACAGTGCAAACACATGCAACAGTGCCAAAGAGCAGGATGTTATTGCAGCTATTTACTTTTGTGAAACGATATTACAACTCTTCATTTTTCATGTTTATTTTTCCAGTTTCTATTACTATTTCGTTAAGGATTTTTTTTTTTTTTTTTTTACTTTTTCATTTTTGGCCACTTTTGTTTTACTTTGTTTTAAGGTTGTGACTTTAACTTTTGATAAAGTATACCAAAGCATTGTTAAATCAACTGGTAAAGCATAATGTGGGATAACGATTTAAGGCACAGGCAAGTATGTTGCAGCATAGACAAACATTCAAATATGGTAAAATGTGCTGGAAACTTACAACTTCTATTCTGCTTTTATAAGTCTTTCTGGGAACTGCACTCAAAGTACTAGTTTACATCTTTCATGTATGAATATTTAAAATTAAAAGAAAAAAGACTTTAGTGGTTTTACTTTTTCTTTTAGTTTTAGTATCCTATATTTTCTGCCTGGCTAGTGGAGCAATAAAAACAGAATTTCATTTGGTGTAATTAGGTGGTTTAAGGCCTGGGTCACACCCTCTACTTAGTACACTTTTCTGGCAAGTAGGCAAATAGATTCCCTTTCTGAACAAAACGCAGGTGGAAACAGCTTCCAAAAGGGCTTTTTTGTTTTGCACTTATTACAAATAAAAACATGTCTGCTTGCCTTCCTAGCTCGTGTGGCAGTATGTACTAACTGGGGCTGGTACGTCTGGTCACATCAGAAAACAAAGATGAGTGCTCTTGGCTCCCAGGTCTAATTAATATTTTAAATGTTGAGGTGATCTGAAGCTCTCCCTCCATCCCTTGCCATGTCTCCCTGTAAAATTTAAATGGCCTGTTCCTTGCAGTATTTACTTTCAGATGTGTTTTATAACTTGCCATTTGTTGCTCTTGCTTTATTTATTCTCTGCTCTGGTCACCACTTATTTAGCAATGAATTACAACCATATTTACAAGATATGAGCAGCTGTACTATTACAACGTGTAACAGACCTTAATCCAGTATTTCCTGCATTAGGAACCATCTGAAAAAGTTCTGACGTTCTAAAACCAAAGCCAACCACTGGGGACATGTGTCTGTGTTATCTAATGTGTGCGTCTGTGTGTTGTTTTTTACTCATAGTTTGTTTGGATGGAATGAGTTCACATACACCCACAGACAACATGCTCATGGTTCTGTGGGACTGTGAACATGTCTTTCTTCAGCCTGTTGAGAAATCAATACTCCTTTTACATAATGGCTCTTAGAGTGAGTCTTCTTGCTGCATAACTTTGTAACAGTGGTGTCCATATATTAATGCAGAGTCTGCATTGGATCTGAATGTTTGTCATATTGCATCACAGTTTACACAAGGAATGAGGTACCACCATGCAAACAATGATTCAAGGTTATGACAAGTTGCACAGAGCCTCTGTATTCATATTATTCTGTTGATTTACTAAGAAGCATGCTTTAACGTTTCTCAGTGATTGCTGACACTTGAAGTTTCTTCACAGAGCATTACAAAAAATGTTTTGCTTTTAGTCTCACTTCAGGGAGCACTATTTTAAATTGTATTTACTCCTGGCGCAAAAATTCAAGCAGCACGGCTTTGTTTGAAGGCTTGTGACCATCCATCTTCCTCTTGATCACATTCCAGAGGTTTTCAATGGGGTTCAGGTCTGGAGATTGGGCTGGCCATGACAGGGTCTTGATCTGGTGGTCCTCCATCCACACCTTGATTGACCTGGCTGTGTGGCATGGAGCATTGTCCTGCTGGAAAAAACAATCCTCAGAGTTGGGGAACATTGTCAGAGCAGAAGGAAGCAAGTTTTCTTCCAGGACAACCTTGGACTTGGCTTGATTCATGCGTCCTTCACAAAGACAAATCTGCCCGATTCCAGCCTTGCTGAAGCACCCCCAGATGAGTCCAATTTTCAGCTTTGCCCAACACCTGGTCGTCTAATGGTTAGACGGACACCTGGAGAGGCCTACAAGTGGTGGAGGATCAGTGATGATCTGGGGGTGCTTCAGCAAGGCTGGAATCGGGCAGCTTTGGCATGAATCAAGCCAAGTACAAGGTTGTCCTGGAAGAAAACTTGCTTCCTTCTGCTCTGACAATGTTCCCCAACTCTGAGGATTGGTTTTTCCAGCTGGACAATGTTCCATGCCACACAGCCAGGTCAATCAAGGTGTGGATGGAGGACCACCAGATCAAGACTCTGTCATGGCCAGCCCAATCTCCAGACCTGAACCCCATTGAAAACCTCTGGAATGTGATCAAGAGGAAGATGGATGGTCACAGGCCATCAAACAAAGCCGAGCTGCTTGAATTTTTGCGCCAGGAGTGGCATAAAATTACCCAACATCAATGTGAAAGACTGGTGGAGAGCATGCCAAGACGCATGAAAGCTGTGCTTGAAAATCAGGGTTATTCCACCAAATATTGATTTCTGAACTCTTCCTAAGTTAAAACATTAGTATTGTGTTGTTTAAAAATGAATATGAACTTATTTTCTTTGCATTATTGGAGGTCTGACAACACTGCATCTTTTTTGTTATTTTGACCAGTTGTCATTTTGTGCAAATAAATGCTCTAAATGACAATATTTATATTTGGAATTTGGGAGAAATGTTGTCAGTAGTTTATAGAATAAAACAAAAATGTTCATTTTACCCAAACACATACCTATAAATAGCAAAACCAGAGAAACTGATAATTTTGCAGTGGTCTCTTAATTTTTTCCAGAGCTGTATATATATGTATATATATATATATATATATATATATATATATATATAGTAACAAACTGGAGGGATACTCCTCTCCACGGCTTCCACCGACGAGCACAGACACGTAGAGATTGCAGGCAAGTAACTTTTATTTACAATATTCAAACACAAGAGACTCTTTAAATCACTGAATGCCCTGTACGGGACACTAACTGTCTCACTTCTTCGCCCCTCTCTATCTAGTATAGAATACCAAGTCCCTACAGGTCGGAGCCTGTAGAAGTCCGCTCCCGAGGAAGGGTCCGTGTAGACTCTCCCTGTGGTATGAGCTTGGTAATCCACGTAGTCCACCCGCTACCTCTGCTGGGGTAATCCTGCAACACGGGTAAGTATCCACGGACTCCTCGCTCGCTGCAGGCTCTCTGGCCCAGAGGTAAGAACCGCACCGACTCCCTCTGCTGGAGTCTCGCTGCAGCACAGGCAAGGACAGCGCCGACTCCCTCTGCTGGAGCCCCGCTGCAACACAGGAACAGGTAAGGACAGCGCCGACTCCCTCTGCTGGAATCTCGCTGTAACACAGGTAACAGGTAAGTACAGCGCCGACTCCCTCTGCTGGAATCCCGCTGTAACACAGGTAACAGGTAAGGACAGCGCCGACTCCCTCTGCTGGAATCTCGCTGTAACACAGGTAACAGGTAAGGACAGCGCCGACTCCCTCTGCTGGAATCTCGCTGTAACACAGGTAACAGGTAAGTACAGCGCCGACTCCCTCTGCTGGAGTCACGCTGCCACACAGGTCACAAGTACCGGGAAGACTCTTGGTTGGAGTATGTAATGGGGCCCTGAATAAGAGCTCCTGGATGAACACTCCTGTGCCCCGCCTCCCAAGCAAGACGTGCCCAACGGCGTTGATGACTGTATCCAGACTGTGGGGACGAACCCCGGCAGCCAGTGTCCTGGGTGGTTCCAGAGCACCCCTGTGTACAACGTGCTTATTTTCCTGTTACAATAAAACGTGTCCTGCAAACCAAACTGTTGTTTTCGTCTGCTTTATTTTCCCTTTTATTTCTACCCGCTGCTCCTGCAGCGCGTACTCATACAGTCTCTTTTCAAGTCCCGGATACCTCACACAGACACACAGTCGGCCGCCGTGACGGTCTTCAACCGACACGGAAGCTGCGGAACTGTTTTACTTAATACTGACGAGCGGCGTCCACACAAACGTTTAAATAAAACAAATTATACTAGCAAAACAAAAGGCTACCTCACCAAGAGGGAAACCGCTCACAATTTACACAAAACAAAACCCGTTCGCTTTACCTTGCGAAGTTTTAACAACACTCTCTGCTCTCTGGGTATTTCCTGCAGGACAATCCGGCGGTGCTCCCCACGATCACCCCCGTCCTGTCCTACCCTACTTCCTTATATACCCCAGGAACCCCGCCCTACCAATTAGTGCTCCGGTTCCTGGGTGCTGTTTGCTTCATTTTCTGTAGTAACGCCGCCATTCCTTAAAGGCGACGTTACTTCTTTCTTACAATATATATTAAGAAGGTTCTTCTTCCAGTGACAGTGGTACAACAGAAAGTTAAAAATGTGGGTGCATATGAGCTTAGTACCAATAGAACATGCTCAAATAATAGGACGTAAGAGCTGAGCAAGTAATAGGCTTATAGATATCAATGACAGTGTCATTGTGGAAAGACTTATATGAACATCCTGGTTTGTTGCAGTGTGTATTGGTTCTTCTGCCCTTTTCATTCATTTCTTTCTATTATTTTCCATAGGGCATATCTATTTTCTGTCTCATAATGCTTTTTTTCCGATTTCATATTACAAGACCATACTGGGTTATTATGATCTTTTATCTATGAGCAAGATTAGTTTATTGATCCCCCCAACCCCCCACGAATTCAGCTCAGGAACCTGTCAATTACCATTACTCTGAGACTATGGGGCATATTTTCAAAGTATACACTCACAACTTCAGTGTCCAAAGAGTTCATTTCTGTTTTGTTTTAGAGCATTTTGAAGCACTGGGCATCACCCTGTTTGGAAAGAATTACCTATCAGTTGTTATCCTGAGATTACCAATACGTTTAGTGCAATCCAGATGTATTCCCTGGTCCTGTAAAATGCTTTAAAAACAGGATAAATAGAAACTGGAGTAATCACAATAAGCCCCTAAAGGGAAACCCAAAATGGGCAGATGGAGGCTCCAGACAATGGACATCAGGATGTCAGTACCTTCACAGTGGGTTATGGGTGCGCTGTAGCTGACGACGATAAGTAATGCTTAATATAGCAGAACGAAATATTTCCGCAGAGATGCATCTTGACTGATGGTGTCTCTTCAATTCGGCATATGTTGTTGGAAATCTCAAATAGGGATTCCATTGCCAATCCACTCAGCGACCTAGACTTTGTAAAATAAAATAAAGCACACTTCAGAGCTCGACAGTAGTTAAGTGTTTAATATTTTCAGTGCAATAAGGAATTTGGCAATAAAAATTTTTTTGTGTTACATTAGTTCATGTTTACCTTACATTACTAACTTGTCCTGCATAATGAGCTGTTTCTATAGTTATATACTTGTTTCTGTATAACATTTTAGAAGACAGGGCAATGTCAAAACAAAGGAAGACTTTTCTACTCTCCATTTAAAAATCAATTGATACCTGCTAAGCCTTCCATGTTCCTCAATCACAACTGAGAAACATGTTAATTGAAACTAGATGGGCTTTTAAATCGTAAGTCTTATTTTTTCATTTCAAAGCACAATTAATGTATTAATGTAAATACAGTCACGCAGAACGATTGTAATAAAGTGTGTCCAGCATAAAATACTTTTTCATTTTAGCTGTAATAAAGATTAGACGCTTATTAACATGTTGCAATCTCGTTTGTACGTTCTGCTTGTTAATCGAAAATGAAGGCTTGGCCAATTTAAAAGGCCATTTAGTTGTTTCACAGAAAGAAAGAAAAAACTCTCTTTTTCACTGTACAGATTGAACTTCGTGAATGCTTTGTTCTTTTAAATCATAAATGATAATATTTTGCAGTGTGTGCTTTAAAATTAAATCACAAAACCATTAAGGGCCAAATTCAATTAACTTTTAACGAGGGAAAAAGGTGATTGTGGCCTGAATTTGTATATTTTACCTGCTAAAAAAAAATATTAATTTGGCCTGATTTTGTCCACCGTTTCTAACTTTTGTTCTTTAATACTGTATATAATATTTTATTTCTCTAACTTGCCAGTAGTGCAAGTGTTATTATACCTATCTGGATAATCTGTGTAAAAAAAACATGCATCCAAACCCTAGGGTCAGTCACTATGAAGCAATGTAACAATAGTTACTCAAAGTTCAGGTGTCTCTTTGTTTTCTGTTCATTTCATTCTCACACTGTATCCCCTATAACCCCAGCACCTCTCAATACCTGTCCTTGGATCAGCAGTGACTTGCCCATAGATGTTCCCACTGATTTTACCTTTGCCGTTTCAGGATGGACTAGACAAGACATTGGGGGGCACATTTGCTAGCCTTTAACTATAAATAAATACAGCTAGTTTTTTATATAGCTAATTTTTCATTGTTTTACCTTGCTTCCATCAATCAACATTAGTATGCTTTATTTTCCTTGCCATTGTTGACCTTATCATACAAACCACCCCAGGGAAAATGGAGTAGCATTAAGCTTCGCTGAGTCCCTCTCCTTTGCAGGTTGCAAAGCAATTTAGAATTATCTTGCCTGCTTCTGCCTCGACTGTAGCTGGGAGAGTGTGGGACTGTAGTGTGGGATCCACTAGCATGGTACTCTAAGCAGCTCTTTGTACCCGTTGCTCTCTATAGGACGTTCCCTGCTTGTCAGTGGGGATTACAGTCCTGCATAAGCCCTAAAGCTGAACACAGATATTTCAGCCAGTTGCAGCTGGGTAGAATGTTTGCTGGAAGTGTTCCAGTTTCTTTTTCTTTTACAATGAACACAGCAGAACTAAAATACCAGCACCTGGTTCAAAGCAAAAAGCAATTTTGTAGGGAGAGAAGCACATGACTTACTGGATATACAGCAAAAAATATATCTAAAAAATCAGATACCAGATAAGCCATGTATAATCTCTAGATTCAGGTTAGAGATGATAGCAGACCCCAAGAGCTAATGTTATTTGGCACCTCTAAGATAAACCTTTAAACCAGTCCTGTATACCAAGTGTTATTTATTGTCATCCTTATTGTTTTTTTTGGTTGTAGAGCATTATAACAGAGTCCGTACCTCATTGGTTTTAAGGCTCTGAAAGCAAAAATCTCCTATCCCCTCGTACCAAGTTTAGAACAGATTAATGACAACATGTATTAGTTACAGTTGTGCAGAATAGGCAACCAATGATTTCCTATGTTTAAGTGGCAATACCATTCTACAGTAGTTCAATATTTGCTTTAGTTGCTGTCTAAAAAGGCAAACAAAATACTTGAATTAACACACTAGTTGCTGAATAAAACCTGCTAAATAATGACCACAAAGACAGCTATAGGGGATGATAGTTCAGATAAAAAAAATGTTCAACGGGTTGCACCCTAGTGCTGTCTTGTTCACTGGGCAATTATTAGCAAACAATTCAAGTCTCACTCGTTTGGTGTAGGGTACTTACTTGGAGCTAAAATGGCTGCTTGTTGTCAGAGTCAGCAACTTTTACAATGACCTTGGAGAACTTTCTATAGTCAAATGGATGACTCTACATGGAGACGTGAAAATCTCCCATATCCCCCCCCCCCCCCCCCCCCCTCTCCCTTTTGTTCCCAGAGTTCTAGGAATTATACACTCTCTTAAATAGTGTGCTACCCAAGCAAAATAAGTCGCGAAATGAAAGCAGTACCCCCTGTGGGCTTCAATGCGATATCACTCTGAATTCAGCCTAACAAATTCTGACCCCCTATGGCGTTTGCAAGCATGCACAATGAACTCAAAGTCTGAATCTAAAAAGTCTTTCATCTGATCTCCAGCAGCAATATTTCACATGGTCCCCTACGCTCAGGCTTGTGCCAGCATCTGTGGGTTTAAAAAAAAATAAAATCATCCTGTGTCTATTAACTATTAATCAGGGACTTCAAAGATTTGAGAAAGATGTATCATTTTTTATTGACTAACCCTGTGCAGTAGATTCACATCACTGAGTTTCACGGAATTTCTTGTATGTGCAATATAGACGGTCATAAGTAAATATTCCCACTGTTCTGGACTAATATTTTTGCATCTTCTGTGTCAAACATTGCCATAGTATAACGATAAGATCAGGGTAGAGTGACTTGATGGGGTAGCAATGGGGAGCTACAAAAATAAATGGATAACAATCTAGGTTATTTGCAACCAATTTTGTTCTGTTTAATAATGTTGGGAATATCGACCCGTCGTGATGACTGGAGTAAACACTTTAAAAATATGTACTGTAATACCACATTTTATGCTGCTTTCGTTTCTTTCATGTAACCTAATGCGACTCTCCCAGCATGAACTGCCTCCCTTGTTACCGTGGTTACCAAGTAAGCCTTTTGTTTCATTCATGTTACCATTCTGCCATTTCTCCTTGCATAACATGAATTATTCAGGGTATGTTTCCTCACACTACCTGTACCTTAAGAAGAGAGCTTAGAAGACAGGAATAGTTTTGCAATAGTCTTGACAGTCCAGAATCCCTTTGTTTTACGTTGTACATCTTACTAAAAGGTCAACCCTGCTTTTTGTGTAACTTGTATTGTGGAAAAAGGTCTTCAGTAAGCTATTATGTCACCAGATGGCTCATACAAAGAAACTGCAATTATTACAACAATTGTGACAACTGACAACTGGATGAGAATTGATTTCAGAAAATGTACTGTATTGCCGACAATCCTAGATACAAACAATACTGTTTTTAGAGAGCTGCAAAGTTTGTTCCTGGTTTCTTTGCTTCAGTATTAAGCAATGTATGTTTGTAAAGTGATTGAAGTGCATCAAATGTGCTTTTTTACTTTCTAAAGAATCATGTTGATGATCTAGATTTTCATTATTCAGAGTAAAGGGTAACACGCCTTTTTATTGAAAGCTTCATTAACCTAACAGGGGAATTTACAAGTTTTACAAAAAAAAAAGATAAAAATAGCACAATTGAACAAAGTAATTTGCATTTCACCTCCCAGCAGTGTTAGCTTGGAATTACCCCCCTTTAATTTTAATAAAAAAAAGAAAAATTAGTCAACATTTCCCTGTGAAAGGCAAGGAAATAAAGGAAAAAGCGGTTAGTGTTTGATCACACTGAATGCCCTAGGCTGTCTATCTGTCAAGTCTCTGCACTCTTCCTCTCTAGCAGCAGGTGTGATGTAATTAGTGTCCTTTAAAGTCAGCTTTATATGAAAAAGTTTTTCTAGCTTTGTAGGACTTATTGGCATTGTGCTGTATCCTCTGAATCCCAAAGGGTTTGACTTTATATTGCCATACTTAGACATTAACATTTACAGAGGCAGAATAACTTCCTTGACATTTAGAAAGAGGGATAGTGGTATCAATGTGTGTAGCGCATGTAATTGTCCAGAATTAGGTTAATTTCAAGGTAACACATTCTTCCATTAAATCAACCTATAAAGAGACATGTTCCCTTAGGGTGGTGGACAGCAGCATTGTAGCTGGTATTTCCCTTATAAATATACACATACTGGGGATTGCTCCAGCTTTGCCCAGTGCAGCATAATACTGTAAACTGTCCTGTAGGCTAATTAGTTAGACAGGTATTTTATCCTCCATGTGTTAGATGTTATGGACTTGCCATGAGCTGTAAATCTCGAAGCTCACAGGTTGCCACATTACAAGCAATGCTGTGCAGCTGGTGGAAAATCACCATTGCCACCTTGGTCAAGTTGTAACCTTGTTTCTTAAGGGAGGAGACAGACCTAATCTACCTTTTTTATTTTATGGTGGTGATGGTCTTTTGTGTTTAAGAGGGCTTTCAGCCTTCTAACAATACAAAAATATTACATAATAGGTGTTGGTATGCACAGTGGCATTAATAATCTCAAATATATATTATGAAGATTCCATTTTGATAGTTAATTATTTAATGTTGGGAACTTTAGGAAGTAGAATTAGAGGAATAAATATGGATATTGGAAAATTGATTTCTCTCAGAAGAAATAATAATAATGGCAAATTGTATATACAGCTCTATGAGAAAATAAAACTTCAGAGTGATGCTGCAATAGAAACAATTACCTAGCTTAGTTTATGTGATCAGCTGATTAAGTTTATATACAGAGACTTTTTAAAAAATTTGCATATATTTTATAATATATGTTCATAGATATTGCTTATATGTACACTTGTGTACAATACTTCACTAAAACCTGAGGTTAATTAAAGCCAGGTACATTTGTGTTTGCTGATCTTCTCAGTAGTTGACACTGGTGACTGTTGATGGTTTAAAGTGTATTACAGTAAAAGCCAACTTCCATTTGGAAGCAAAGTGTGCTCGCTAGACAAACATGTCCCCTTTAAGGATTCAAACTGCCTTTTGAGAAATAATTATAATTCATTACAGAGGGGCTGTCAGATTCATCGTGGCCCCAGATGTCCTTCAGCTATCCCAGCGCCTGTCATTCTGTCAGGCTCCAGTCAGCCTATCGATTCAGAGATCTTTACCAGAGCATGGAGTGCATGCATGCCAATTTCCGTCTTTTTTTTCTTTACATTGACCTTTTATTTTTTTAAAGGTCTGTGCTAGAATAAATAATATTCAAGCTTACTTCCATAAGTTAGTTACTTTTGATATAATTCAGTAGAACAGCCTCTTTGAAAATGAAGACTGCGAGAAAAAGAGCCTCCGCGCTTTCCAATTTTGAAACAATTGCAGAAAAGCATCTGTGACATTTTGGAAGTGTGTGTTTTGGTTATTTTTTGGACTGGATCGCTTAAAATGCTTGGAATGTATGAGAGTTTAAAGATCTAAAGCCACATACATTTTTAGAGGGCACATACCATCGGATACTGATCGCTCTACTTTTAACCTTAGTGGCTGAGACAATCGCTACGGTATATAAAACCAAAAAGATCAATACTTGACTCAAAGGAGTCCAATGACTGAATTAATTCACTAATTGCCTTGATAAAGTCTCCACACAGAAAGCAAAAGCACACTGACACCTGGTTTCAAGATTTCAGATTTTTTTTTTGCTTATTATTTCTTTTTGTAAGAACATTACCGAGAATTTGATTCCTAATGCAATGTTCCCAGAAACACAAGCATGTGTTTGTGGTACCAGACAAAGATTATATATATATATATATATATATATATATATATATATATATATATATATATATATATATATATATATATATATAAATATTGTTATGTATAATCAGCAAAATCCCATCAACATGGAACAAAGTATACCAGTAGCTGGAATTCATTCTGGGATTGACAACCCTGGGATTACATTAACTCTTGAGCTTCTGGATCGCTCTCATGCTGGTGCTTGGACTAAATGATTAGGGATGAAATGTACATATAAAACTTTTTGGATTTATTTACAATATTTGCCAGTAGCCCCGGCACCTATTTGAGACACGGCGTTATGTAAGATCATTAACATCTGCAAATACTTAAAATGCAATCATGAAAAATCTGCCTGCACACAACCTTATAGAAACGGCATAAGTAAATTACAACATTCCAGCAACGTTATTAAAGGTTGTCTCAGTGGGTAATAACAGTTTGTATTGTATTTGTAATAATAATACAAACAGTAAAATCCACTAAAGACAGTCCTGTAAATATCGGAACACACGCGTGTATTAAGGTAGGCTTGCAGCACAATACAAAAAAACAACCATGGTTTTAAAAATAATAAAATCAATAAGTATCATCTTTATTAACACATATTATATTTATTGTTCACCCTCAAAACGTGTACATTGCATTGGTCACATTGGTAAGCATGGACAATCGATGAAAAATTAACCAGCAACGAATCAAAACAACCGCATGAAATACTGTTGTTATGTTAATACGAAAAATAAGTTCATACTGTTGGCCCACAACACACTCAAAAATGCTTCAAACTGTTTAAAGATTAACAATAAAATCAAAACATGTACCAGCTTTATCACAAAATCAAAGCAAAAGTAATTTGTTTTTATAACGTGTACGTATTGAAGAACGTTGGAAAAGAAGCAAAATATGAATATTCATTTTAAGACTCAAATGCACGAAATACTGTTAATATATATAAAAAAACACGTACAAATACACTAAAAGGCAACCCTGATATCAGAAAACAAGTTTGTATTTTACTTACTTTCAGCACGCTCAAAAGAAGCTTCACAACTGGTTTTAAAATGAATAACGTCATAAAAATAAAATAATAATAATAATAATAAAAAACTATCTGCATTATGTGTACCTTTTAAAATAAATTAAATTCAGTTTTCTTATCATTCATCCTGAAGCTAAGGGTCTCTTCATCACTGTTGAACAACAAATTGGAACATTCAGTATGACGCGCATTGTATTATTATTCATAACCTGCCGTTTAAAAGAGATCTGGCGTCTATTCACCATATTTCCCAGCAGCCCCGGCGCTTATTAGCGACCAGGTGCGTATTGGAGGCCAGCGAAGTTTTACAGTATTCAAACACCTTGACAGTCTGATAAGAAATATGCATTGATTCGCATGCAGATTGGAAAGACCCACCCAAACACCTCCATCACAAAATGAAATGTCAACCCAAACACCTAGCATAGCACTTAATCGAACCTTACCCTGAATTCTTATCCTGACCTATATAACACTTCCACATTCTAACCCAAGAATGAGCAAATTCATGTTTGAAACACTACAGTAAATATAATCCTTCTCTCACCCCATTGTCATACCCAAATTATAACCCTTACCTAATCCATTTTTTTAAAAGCCCACTTCTGTGTTATGAGAATGATCTCTGTCGACAGAATCTTTTATTGAGGAATGAACCAGGAGCAGGAAGGGACAGGCAGAAGCTACTATGGGTGAACATGCACCATCTTACTTGTGTTTGTGGAATGATATAATGGGGGAAGAGAAAAATATGACATTAAATAAAGAAACCCAAAGGAAAGGAAAGCTAAGGAGTTGTCACTTTTGACAAGTTTCAACACAAAATCCCACTGCTGGTATTCTTGAGGCGTTATAAATCATTGAAAGAAAAACAATCTTTAAAAAATATTTTCTTCTTTTCTCGCAGGACAATCATAACAGTTAACTCAGCATAAAAGACACTCCTTGATTGATGTGCTGTCCTTCAGAGTAGCAGGATTAGTTGAAGGGCACGCAATGATTTATAAATGACACAAAGATAAACAACTTGTAGTTACAAACTCCAGCTGGTGCCCATTTTAGGTATACACGGAGGAGCTGCCCCATGAGTATAGTTGTACAGTGAGAAAACCAAAGCCCTTTACAGAGAACCTTGGGTTTTAGGCAGTACCTAAACTGTTTGACAAGAAGTGGCAATGACACATTATCATCTTCATCACTTTTGAATATTTTCCATTTAAACAGTGATTGACACATTCTTTAGTCATGTGCTGAAAAAGCAAGATTTCTTTTTGGCCTTACCATTACAGCATGATGGAAAATACTGCCCTTTGTGACAATGCAAGACAAAAAGAGTGGCTTGACAGAGTTTAAGATACTCTGATGTGAGGGAAGTATGTAAAAGGCTGCTCTGTTTGTAATTAAGTTGCTGAATATTGTGACCTTGCTTTTCATCACATAGCCCCCAACACAATGGCTTTTCAAGCTTTTATAGGAATTGAAAAAAAGCAAGGTCTAGGTTAAGTAATCCCAGGTTGAACAACAACAATTCTACCTGCTTAGCATGTGATTGACATGCTAACTGCAAATCCTTTAGCAAGCTGAAATTATACAATTGTTTTTGTGTCTGTAAAAATGCCAGGAATATAGCCAGAAGTGATGATCACATACACTTTCTTCACAATTCCAGCTGTGGTGTTCAACTGAGCAGCGCCAAGGGTGTGTTGCTATAGTAACACGTCAAACCTCAGAGAAAAGATTATGTACAAAACAAAAGTCCAAAATCTTGTGAAGAGAAACTTTAAGTAGATACTTCATAATAACACTGTTAATATGAGGTGTGCAGGATTCAGATATGCAAGTGAGAAGAGAAGGGGAAATGGTTGCATTAAAAGGAGGGAGCACCTTGGCAAATCAATTGTTCAGTGCTTCAGGCAGCTCAAAACTTATCTTAAGCTTAAATTGCACTGCCAAATGTGCAATACCTTTTGTTCAGAAATTGAGTTATTGTGTAAGTGTGCTTGGTTGCCAAATATGAACACCTCCACATAAGAAAAAATACAATCTTCACAATAGTTTTTGGCATTTTTACTTTTACAATTTCCACATTTCACTTTTTATTATTTGGAAACAATGCACAATTAGTACATTTAAAAAAAAGTATATAAATTAACAACAAAGACATTGAATGTTATCTTGTCCTTTGTAACCACTGTAAGACACTGTCTTACTTCAAATTAAAGGTTACTTCTGACCTGAATCACAAAAACTTTTCTTTTAGGTGAGTCACAGGTGAACAGGATGGGATTCATGATTTCAACTAAACAAACCATCAAGTAAATGAAGGGGTAACCCTTGATAAGGTGTTCTATTTGTTGATAATTTGGGGCCAAAGTACATTTAAAAACAAAGCAAAACTTTACAATTTACATTCCTTGAACCCACACTCAAAGCAGAGTGTGGAATAGAAGACTGAGGCACAACAATGGGTATTACAGGGTTATATGTACACTAATAACAAAACCTTCATTCTTTGTTTACCTGCAACATAAAGACTACTGAAACACAACATTCAATACAATCAAAATGTTCTGTAAAAAAATCTGTTCTCTTTTCCTTTTTGTCTAACATTCAAAAGAATAATCTTGAAGTAAAAAAAAGAAAAAAAGTTTTGTACTTTTGGACTGACAGGTTTATCCTGCTTCTTCAGAATGAATGCTGTGCTTCATAAACAACATCAAACCAAACTCCCATCTGCTCTTCTGAAATAAAGATTTTTGTTGATGAGCAGTTCGGCAATCTTAACTAATTTCCTTCCACCTATGATGATTAACCTTGAAAAGGAGCATGCATGCTCGAAATTCTGCCTCATTTAAATGTATACAAAACTGAAAATAATTATGTGCCATTGAACATGTACAATAAGACCTTCTCTTTTGGGGCATGACAGACCACCTACAAAGTCCAAAGCTAACTGCACAACTGGGTTAGTTCCTGATCAGATGTGTTTGGCAGTTTGGAGCTAAAGGCCTGGAGAGAGTCTCGGATTCTAACCACCTCAGTAGTGGAGAGCTTGAGCCTATGCCGCAGCAGACAGGAGAAGAGATCCAGGCGCTGTGGGCTATGTGGGGACAGCCTGTTGACCCGCTCTCGCATTTCCAACAGCAGGAGGAGAGCTGAGTCCTGAGATCCCTGAGTGTAGGGATAGTCCAGTTGCATGATCAAATCTCTTATCCCTTCTGGGTCAAAGTGCATGCTATAACCAAATACCTTGATGCTGTTTATCTTCATGTAGCCCATGTCGTCTGCACCATTTCCAAGGTCTAAAGGCTCATAAAAGAGAGTTTCGTTGCTGCTAGGATCATCTGACCTGATCCGGCTCCTCAAGTAGATGTGGACAGTTTCAAAGAAGGACCTCCACTTGGTGCCCATCATTAAGGTCCAGTTGTAACACTGAAGTCCGTCGTCCAATTTAGTTCTTTCCCAGTCTGGAAAATCCTGTTGGTTTACAGGCATGAACCAACTTTCAGAGTGACTTCCCCCAAAGGGGTTTACATAGATTGCAGGCACTGGCTCCAGGGTGCTGTTTCTGGTGGAGCAGATCTGGAAGGAGATACCCATTAGCATGTGGATGAGGTTGGACTTGTTCTTGTTGCTCTTTAAGGTGAGAAGCATGCGCTTGCGCCAGGCCGGGTCAAACCAGCTGCCCAGACGGATATCGTTGCTGATGTAAATGGCGTGCACTTCCATCCTGCTGTCCAGATGCTGCAGGAGATACTTCAACTCTGCATCTGGCATGGCTGAGTCAAAGTTAATGTAGTGATCCAGAGAGTCCGCAACTTTGGGCTTGCAGGCACCATGAAGCAACAGGAAGCCTGGGTTGCAGCTGGCGCAACGGGTGAGATTGTCAGGGGCACAGGAGGAGCAAGCTACTGCATCTGCCACCATGCACGGGACTGTCCCCTGGCAGGCTGTCTGATCAAAAGGGCAGGTACAGCCATGGACCTCTTCAGAAAAGATTCCTGGAGTGCTGTGCTCATTGCAGTATAAGAGAGATTGGGCACGGTTCAGCCAAAAACTCAAAGCTCTGTAGGAAACAAAAAAAACAAAATAAAAGCTTAGTATACACTAAGAATATGTTTTCTCATCACTTTAAAGTTATAAAAGATTAAGTGTAACATTGACTGATTAATATCTTATGAGATATAGATTTCTCTTTTCAACAGTTTGGTTGTTTTTGTTTTTCTCCTAAACATTTCATGCTAGCTGTAGCCATTGATATAAAAACTATTAAGAACCTAGGTGACTTGAAGGCTGTTTTCCTTTCCTGTTTTTGCTTTCTTATGAGAGCTTCAGGATACGGGTAAAATATACATTTATATTCTGTTGGTTTGGCCATTAAAGAGTCAGAGTTGTGTACATAATAAAAGCGTTAAACAACTTTTACACGTTGTGCTGCAGTAGAAACTTGTAATCTACTTGTAAAGTAGTAATTGTAATCAATTCTTAGTCAGAATAAAGACTCAAAGCATTAACCTGCTTAGGAGGAGGAAATCTGCTGCAGCTCCTAGAAGAAAAGGGTTAATGGGGGAGTCTCACTGGTTTCATATGCTGACGAGTTGAAAGTTGGATCATGCTTATTCTAAAAAGCAGAATAAATTGGCTAAAACCAACCCATCAAACCTTTTGATTACACCATGCCAAAAACAACAGCACTTTACTGAGCCATTTCAATCTGAGTGAAAATTTGTCACCACCATTCTGAAGCTTGTACGTTTATCATTAACATGCGACTAATGCATTGTGCTGGAGAGCTCTGCTTTCAACTCAAATAAGTGTCACTTGCTCACACTTGTTTCTTGTCTTTTATATTATTTATAAAATGGCCTGATGTATCTCAGTTGGTAAACTACAGTATGCTGGTTCCTTTCAAATAACATTCAAGGCCAACACTGGTTTTGACTTTAAAATACAGGAACATATTGTGTATTGATTTGTGTTATAACAAAATTGCTTTTGCCCGGGGGCAGTTTACACCATTGGAGAGAAGCATGTATTGATGGCACCTTAACATACAACAAATGCAACAAACAAAAAAATCCTTATGATAGTTTCCATCATGTTAAATAAAAAGCAGCCTTTTCTGTCTGCTACAAACGAAAAACATTTAAAACAAGGAGTAGGGGTCAAGGAATTAATTATCAGCAAAATGTTTACAAATAAATAGTTTCCTCTGTCTAGAGTCCCATCCCCCAAAAGTCTAATTTTAACTACACCAGTACTAAAGCAAAATACAAATTAAAACCTGTTTAAAACAAAGGTGCCAGATACTGTTTACCTTTCCCTGGGGAGGCTAATCTTTGGCTGTTTTGGGCAGCGTTTGCTCAACGTGAAAAGTTTGCGGACAATCTTTTGCGCTTTCCAAAGAAGCAGCCTGCTGCCGGCTTCCAGTTGTCCATAACGTCGCTGGAGATTGGTATCTGCCATCCAGAACTGGAATATGACTGATGTATTCAAAAAGCGATCAGTCGGGAGTCTCTTCAGAAAAACCTTGTATTCATCTGAGGAAAAAATATAATCATGTTTGGACATAATCAAGCAAATAGCATATGTTCTGGGCAGCTAAGTTCTGGGGGGGGGGGGGGGGGGGGGGGATCTGGGAATACCTGGTGCTGTGTTAGCAATTACAAGATTCAGTTCAAGAGAAAACATGCACTGCCCAGCTTTTTTTGATATTACAAGTCATCCTTAAGGGTGTACTGAACATTTTGATTTCACAATCCCTTTCAAGCAAAAAGAGAAATCATGTCCATTTGCACTGTAAAGTATTATTTTTTTGTATATGACAGGAATAGCCCAGTTGAGGTGGAAGATAAATGGCACATTTGCCTCAGGTTTGATTTTCAAAACTACTGTAGTAAGTGTCATTCTTTGTGTAAATTAGTATTTCCAATTGCCTTTATCATAACATTGAGGAGAAACAGATGTATTTTCAAATTCAAAATGCAGACAGGATTTAAATGATAGCTTTGTGTTTGGTTTAAAGGCAAGCCATGTACTGAACCATACTGGGTATTCCAACTGCGTTGTGGTCCTTGTTAAATTCAAAGCCTGACTAAATTTGGTGGTTATACAAGATGACTTAGCACTGGATAAAGCAATTAAACAGAACACTCTGACCGATTATGGGTGTTCCTAACTTGTGGGACCAGATTGTCTCTCACATAATTTCAATTCACTATTGAATTTATTTTTAAAATCCTGTTCTTTGTATAAGGCTGTAAGGGTCAACAGCTACAGTATATGAATGACAGAGTACAATAACCCAGGATAGAAATGCATACAATTAAGTCAGATACCATTACTGCCTGTAATTCGGTACCTGCCATGTTGTACTGAATGGTATCCATGGAAATATACAGCCAGCTTGCCAGAAATACACTTGTTAAATAGCAGTGGTGATCCCAGGGATCAGTGAGCTTACTCCCACTGATATTATAGGTTAATTATCATTGAGTCACATTGTGCCATTCTGTGCACAATAAGACTCAAAGCCAACACCTCTAGGCTCAGATCTGAGTCTAATTGTAAGATTGTGAATAAATCTGGAACTTTTCATGATGTGGTCAATGCACTCTTCCACTGGATGCATGGCAAAATCACCTGCTCATTAGAGCTGTTTGCTGTTGTTTGTGGGACTGATGTCGCCTCTATGGAAAAATATAGACAGATGTCATGCATCATTTTAGATTAATGGCAAGGTACTTCAGATCATTGGTTTACTGTATGTATTTGTATAATAATATATGAACTGTATCAGGTTTGTATTTTGTAGTATCTCACCAGGTCTAATATCCTAAATACAAATAAAATGGTATTCTATAATACTGACCTGAGAAACCTTACCCTTAAAAACAGTAGTGTAGTATTTTGTATGCAACATACCTATAATAGTTTTGCAGTACTGTTGCATTGACTGCATTAAAAAAGTTACTGTGTTCATACTATTAAGTGTCAAAACTCAAAACTGCAATATATTAAAAGGGTATTTACATGTGGACCATAATATGTTTGTGTTATTTAAATAATCCACTGAGGCTTCCATTTGTAATCATAAATCTTTGAGTGATAGGAGTAGAATGGCCTGATATATATCTTTTTTATTCAGTTCACATAAATATAAGGAAGTGACACCTCCTTAAAGTACATATTTTGTTATACAAAATACAGTAAATATGCACATATTTCAGATCATAGTTTGTTATTAAATGTAATCTATGAAGCAATGTTAGCACAGAAATTGACAGAGCTAGATTAATTACAGCAACTGCACAAACACCTCATACCTAAACTGTTAATTTAATTTAAATATCAACTCTCTGCCTTTGTAATGATTAATAACTGTTAAAAATAGGCCAAGTTCCATAATTCATATCATTTAAAACAACAGTGTATGGTAATATCCCCTGAATCAAAGAAGAATTTTTGCTGACTATACTAAAATAAATGCCTACTCAGGTTGGGAGATATCTGCGTCCTGATTGGCTGATAGGCATTCCAAGCCATTGAATTATTACAGTACAACCAATGGGTAAAGACTTTTTACAAACAGATATTATTGCGCCGAGTGTTTAAGAACGTTTAAAAAAAAACTGAATTGGCCGCCATTTTTCCCCCCAATAAAAACAAAATAATACAAGTCAGACTTCCTCCATGTAAATTTTAACTTGTTTGGTGACTCCAGTGTCCACACATTCCTGGAGGATTTAGACCGCAACAGTTCGGTAACGGAACCAACAGTAATAATTTAAAAAAAAGGTCAGGAAAAAAATGAAACTGTGAGTACTACAAGACACCTCTCTCTCAGTAATCCATCTAATGAACACATATTAAGAAATAGAAAAATAATAGAATTCATCATAAATCATTTTTCAAATGAACTCAATCTGAATTTAAAAGGAAATCGTATCTGTATATTTATTAATGATTACACTGTGATAGCTATTAAAATGTGTTCACATTTTAATAGGGTTTATGTCACCTCGATCAATCATTTTAAAATGTGCCAAAAACGACCATATGTGGTTGTTTTCTGCATTCATAACTAAGGTAGCAGAGATTCTTATATGAGCTCTGCTTGGCTATAAACATTGCATAGACTGTAGTTAGCCCCTCAGAACCATACCTCATGCAATAAAGGACAAGAAATGGCAGTTTTATAATACCGTTAATGTTCAACATGATACACAGGTAAGCCCCTTTCTCACAGCACAAAAAGTACAACATGAGTATAATGTACATGTAGTATCTCATTTTGTAACAGTATTTTAGCAGGATCTTTTAGCCTTGAACGACAAGAAATGTATTGCAGATTAATACAGGATTTACACCATAAAGCAAATTAATTATTGACTCATATGTAAAGCAAACTGCAAGCCATACAATGTTGAACTTCGCCTGGACATTGGTCTGGAGTAATCTTTTATGCAGCTTGCAAGCCATTGATGGCTTTTAAGTAGATCTAAAATTACAGTAAATCTGAAAATATTTTTTCAGGTAAAGCTTATTTTTAGTATTAAATTGTGTTACTGAAAACGGCCCGGCTTTTCAACATGTTGCCATAAAAAAATGGTTAAAGGGGATCATTCAATTTTAATTCATCTTTAGGAATTTGACAGAAGCAGGTTTGTTTTGCAATTGCAATTTTAGATGCTCTTATGACACTGTTTCCCGAGTGGTGCCGTACAAGTTAGTTTACAGTTGATTCAGTTAACAAAACCCACAGTCATAAAGGGTATCTAATGGCAGATAATCAGTGGTTCTGATAATGAGGCACGGCATAAATGTAACAGAGTGGACTTGAATGCTAAATTGGAAGAAAAAAAATACAATTGGAGATGAGTTTTAAAATTTCAGATATGGTGGAAGGCAATTAAAGTGTTTATGAAGGATTGCTGCCCATTTGGGAAATTGTTTGTCCAACAGTCCACCACCCAAAGCTGATGAGTGAGGGTATGTGTTAGCTATCCGTTAATTTCACTGCTGGCTGTGTTTCAAAGTCTGTACATCACATTCTTTACAAGTTCAAAGTGAATTGGCTGCAAGTGGGACTGGGGTTTCCATTTCAACCATAGGTCGAGTACTGCATGGTGAAGGATTCAATGGTCGCAGGCCAAGGAAAAAGCCACTCTTAGGAAAATGTCACAAGGACAATAATTTAAAGTTTGCAAAATGGCATTTCAGTGATGGTTATGAGTTCTGGTCAAAGGTTTTGTGGAGTTATGAAACAAAAATCGAGCTATTTGGTCACGCTGATACAAAACTTGGTTTAAAGCGCAACTGGACGTTCCAACACAACAACGATCCAAAGCACACATCAAAATCTACTTCAGAATGGTTAAAGAAGAATAAAATCAATGTTCTGGAATGGCCTGGTCAAAGTCCCGATCTAAATGTGATTGGGAATCTTTGGTATGAGTCGAAGAAGGCTGTGCACAAGAGAAGTCCTCTTAATTTGAATGAACTAGAACAATTTTGCATTGAAGAATGGTCAAAAATCACTAAAGAATCATGCCAAAAACTCATTGACAAATATCCTAATCGTTTAAAAGAGGTTATTATTGCTAAAGGTGCCTCAGCTAGCTATTCATTTAATTTTCCTTGTCAGGGTATGAATATTTTTTAATTAGCATTTTTGGAGTTTAGCAAAAAAATTGCTGAAATAAATAATTGTAGACATCTATTTCTTGTAATTTTTTTTCCTCATCATAAGCTACAAAAGATTTTTGTTTTCGAGGAATTTCTAGAAATTATAAATTTCCATTGGGGTATATCAACTTTTGACTACAACTATATATTCTTGGTGTAAAATATATTCCCTTTGTGAACTGTTTGCTGCAACCTCCTGAATTACTCTGAACGTCCATTTGGTTGCCATTAGTAAGAGAAAATATTGTTTTTGTGCTTTCACATTTCTGGCTTCTGGCCATCAAAAACTAAACCTGATCTCTAAAAAAAAACTAAAACATCTTTTCCAGTTTCATCAACTTTGTTCCTCTCTCCCCTCCTGACCCTCCTCTGACACACACATTATACAAGCAGCCATAACCCTGTGAACTGCGTGCCAGTGATTAGAAATAAGAAAAACAAATAAACAAATACAACAGCATTTGTGGATTTTGAATTACCCAAGGAAAATTTCAGTTCTCCCTGATCTTCAACACATACAGTAAGTACAGTATATATGGTACAACGGTATGTTGTGTTGGGTTTCCAAATTCTTGTTTGGAAAATTTAGCAACTTGTAGCAACTTTCATTTGCATTTTGTAGCTGGACTGAATACCTTAGTATTTGTACTTTGAACAAAAAAGCTTCCACTCATGCAGTGAAATCTATAACCGTTCGACAATACATGTTGTTATATTGAAGGCTTTATTCTTTTTGAATTTGGTTGCTAGTTTTCCACTTTCACACCTGTGAAACAGTGCTCACAGTTTAGATAAGTTGGTATGAAAAATATTTTAAAGATGTCAGTCTCATAGTTATCACCCGCTGTCTATCAATTTCCTACAAAGTGGAGGCTTATATGCCTATTTTCTCGGCTATAGGGGATTCATTTTTTTTTTCTCTGGGGTATCATTCAGCTTAAAGCCAGCAGTCATTTTAGGCAAACAGCTGCCTAGTCTATGAGGGTTTTGAATCCACTTAAAGAATTCTGTATTTTCCTCAAGAAAGGAGTGGGTTGTTTTTGTATGAGCTCCATGTCTCTATGTGGAATCCGGGAAGCTTACTGCCAGTAAGAATGCTCACAGTTAATTTATGGTTGCCTGTGATAGAAAGCGAATTAATCCTAGTCAACAATCTCCCTCCCAACCTGTGAGGGCGCTGTATAACAGGAACAGTGTGCCCCGGACTGGGTGGTTTGGCAGTTCATTCCAGGGTCAGTCGGAAGCCGGGCCATCCAGGAAGGGGGCGGAGTCACGATACCGGAAGTCATCGCCTTAATACGGTAGACGATGTGTCAGTCATGTACTGGAGGATATGTGATTCCACTCGCTATCGAAGGGGGCGTGACTATGGGTATTTCAGGGGATGTGACGAAGCGATCTGTTCCTTTGTTATGTTTTTACAAAAGGACCAGGAAGGAGTAAAAGCGAACTGTGAGTTTATGTGCTGTATTATGTCTTATAATTGCTACTTGTTTGTTATTGTTAGATGGCTAATCACCGGGAGCTGTCGCTACGAGGCCAGCTCTAGACCCGGACAACACTTCACCACCGTTCACCATTCACTGTACTTCACCACGTACACTAATAAGCACTCACTCTGGACTTGTGACCGTGTTTGTGTTTCGTGTATTATTCATGTTGTTTGTTTATTATTTCGGGACTGTACCCCTTGGTATTACCTGAGCTGTTTCATTGAACTTTCACTATCTTGTGTGTGTTATTCCTGTCTTGTGTGTGTGTGTTTTCACTGCACCATCTACACCTGCACAGTGCAATGTACCTGTTCACATCTGGACGAAGTTTAAATTTAGAAAAACTGTCATGAACGCTTACTTAGAGGCCATTTTATAAGCTACATGCATCCATGGTCCAAGCTATTTTTTATAGCGCTTGTTTAAGATAAAGGGCAACAGGTTGGAGGTTATTTAGAAAGCTGCACTGCAGTGGTAGAGCAATTTAAACTGACCAGAAGTCTATTTCAAACTATTCAGAGGCAGTGACAATTTGATAGAAGTCTGCACATCTTTTCAGTCCAGGACTGGGTCCCCACAGATTGCAATAAGGATGCATATATTACAGTTATTCAGTCAAGCGAAACATTTAAACAAATGACTAAAACATGAGTTTTTAAAACAAATAGTTTATAGCAATTTAGTCATCTGCCTAAAAGTTGCAGCCATTTGGTCAAAAACAAATGTTCTGGAAAAGTCTAAATAATTGTGACTGATACATGACTAGAGTAAATGTTCATCACAGAATCACTCAATACTTTGTTCAAAACCTATAATCAAGGTTAGTGACTATACAATTGCTGTCAGCATTACAGAAGGCAACCCAGAGGAGAGTCAGAAGGGAGGCAGGCCACACATTAGTATCTCCTAAGGGATCCACATAAATGAATAAACTGGGGTTTGCAAACCAGTGCAGTAGAGCCAATTATAGCTACAGGCAGTAAAGTATTATGCCTTCAGGGGTTATAGACTTGGTATTGCACTACCACCGGTTTGCAACACCACAAAGCTATTTTGATAATGCATGTTAATTACAATGGACACAACAGTTATTCACATCACTGCTTTCTATATGGTAAATACAAAGCAGTGATATTGAATTTACCAGCTAAGTCAATGTTATAAAGATCACTCCCAGCAGAGAAAAGAACAACATGAACAACGACTCTCATCAAAGTGATTTGGAAATGGTCTACCATGTACAAACCAGTTGTGCTTTTAACTGTGTCATGTCTTATTTTCCATTTAACAATGACAGTCACTCCACTTCACCTGTAAGGCAGAGATAATATTCAGATAATACCTTGTGTGAAGCACCCTATGGCAAAGTAGTGGCAATTATATTTGATGCCTCAGTGACAGTAAAGAAATGCTTTCATCAAATCATGAATCTCTGCACTCGCAGTAGGTTGTCAACCATTTTATGTTCTAAAAAACATTAACAGCCATGGGCTATGAAAAGAGTGGCTTAGCAATTTGAGACAATTTCTGGACTGAATTAGTAATTAAGTGGCTTTTCAGGATTTATTTTGTAGGTTTGGTATAAAAAACTAAAGCAATTAATCAACCAAACAAACAAGTAACACTAAACACTGAGAAAAGATAATGATTTATATTATAATAATAAACATGTTTGAGAACTTCCCCCTCACCACCACCCACACACTACAACTGAGCAGTTTGTGTAACAAAGGCCAAGAAAGTAACCTAATGTGCTACTGGCCCATTACAGCGAATACTACAGCTTGAACTATAAAGTAGAAGGTTAAGAGGTTGTCCTTCCTAAAAGGTAGATTATACAAGAAGGGTCAAGTCGCCATCCACTGTGTCGTTGTCCCTTTTAATGGGCACCTTGTGTAATAAAGTCTACAATCCTAATTAGCAGTATGAGCTGTACAGTAAAAAAGTGCCTCATTGCTGTTCCAGTTCCTGTCAGGGCAGGGAAGCTTCGAATAGAAAGATAACACTATGTAACACAATTTTTGTTCCTGGGTAGTACAGTGCCTTGCGAAAGTATTCGGCCCCCTTGAACTTTGCGACCTTTTGCCACATTTCAGGCTTCAAACATAAAGATATGAAACTGTAATTTTTTGTGAAGAATCAACAACAAGTGGGACTGCAAATTGTTTTAGGACTGGTATCATTACTTGTAAATACTGTAGGCTTTTGTAATGTATTCATAGATTGTTTGTATTACATTTTTAGGAAAAACAACTAAAACGGCAGTAAATGACAGCAGTGCATAACACCATGTAACAAATGTTTTATTTTTTTTTGTTCCTGGGTAGTAAGTGTTATTTCCTAATTGCTTATGCCTCAAAAGTATAGAAAATGGCTATTATTCCCCACAAACTTTGCTTTTGTGACCAGGACAGTGATATTTTGAAATTTACCTATTTCCAATGAGAAAACGCTCGAATTTGTGTCTTTTCGTTCACATAAAGTCAGAAAAAACAACATATGAATCCAAATTAACATGTATTTGTACTAAAGTAATACAAAAATGACTACAAAAGATTTAGAAGTGAGTAGTTTTTCGAGATTTACGATTATACTGTAAATCACTTTCACGAATCAGCCCCCAAATGTAGTCTCCCATCATGTTTCTCGTTATACTGTCCTTGGTAGCGGCGTTCAAAGTCCAGTATATCCTGGTGGAAGCGCTCGCCTTGCTCCTCCGAGTACGCTCCCATGTTCTCCTTGAATTTATCAAGATGAGCATCAAGGATATGGACTTTGAGGGACATCCTACAGCCCATTGTGCCGTAGTTCTTCACCAGAGTCTCAACCAGCTCCACATAGTTTTCGGCCTTGTGATTGCCCAGGAAGCCCCGAACCACTGCGACAAAGCTGTTCCAAGCCGCTTTCTCCTTACTAGTGAGCTTCTTGGGGAATTCATTGCACTCCAGGATCTTCTTTATCTGTGGTCCGACGAAGACACCGGCTTTGACCTTTGCCTCAGACTGCTTAGGGAAGAAGTCTTGAAGGTACTTGAAGGCTGCCGACTCCTTATCTAGAGCTCTGACAAATTGTTTCATAAGGCCCAATTTGATGTGCAGTGGTGGCATCAGCACCTTCCGGGGGTCCACCAGTGGCTCCCACTTGACGTTGTTCCTCCCCACAGAGAACTCGGTCCGCTGTGGCCAGTCCCGCCTGTGGTAGTGCGCCTTGGTGTCCCTGCTGTCCCAAAGGCAAAGATAGCAGGGAAACTTGGTAAAACCGCCTTGGAGACCCATCAGGAATGCCACCATTTTGAAGTCTCCTATGACCTCCCAGCCGTACTCATCATACTTCAAGTTGTCCAGCAAGGTCTTGATGCTGTTGTAATCCTCTTTGAGGTGCACCGAGTGAGCCAGGGGAAGAGACGGGTACTTGTTACCATTATGGAGCAGCTATTTATATTCTTGGAAAGTTCTAGAAAGTTCTAGAAGTTACTCCAAGTTTATTCAGCACTGAATCTATCTGGAATGTTCTGGAAAATAGGTAAATTTCAAAATATCACTGTCCTGGTCACAAAAGCAAAGTTTGTGGGGAATAATAGCCATTTTCTATACTTTTGAGGCATAAGCAATTAGGAAATAACACTTACTACCCAGGAACCAAAAAAAAAAATAATAATTGGTTACACGGTGTAATCAGCACACAGATAATTGTATTACTCCTAAACCTCCTAGCGGTTATCAACCCCTAACTGTGTGGTCGGGTTCATAAACCACCAACATAATCAGGGTTCACATGTTAAAAGAAACGTTGTTTCTGGGCCAAAATTGTAAATGTACCTGTTTATGTTGAATGTGGGATGTTGTATGCTGGTTTGTCTAGTCACTGTATTGTACAAGCAATTGTAAAAGTCTTAAGTTAGCAGACAATTTGTTCAAAGTATGAGGTGCTTTAAAAGCAAAATTGAGTTTAGTGTTCAGTGGGGGTGACTGTGGTGTAACTGTTGACAGAACTCCCAAAGATGGATGGTGGGTCGCTCATTAGAGGATGCTGAGCCTTCCTGAGGTTCCCATTGTAACAGGCACTGCCTAACAGCTGCTGTTTTGTATAGTTGAATGTATTTGTGGTATTCTTCTTTCACACTAAACTTTAAGTGCCAAGAGTACCAACAACATTCATATTATTCATGTTGCTCATAAGCTGTTTGACTCAAAACAGGATCAAGTGGGAGATGCGGTCTCTAGATGTTAAAAACTATTTCACCCCAAAGAAGTGATCTCAGCAGACTCCTGTCAGACTGGAACATATTGGGGAGCAGCTCATTCTTTGTTGGTTGGAGGTTTGGGGATGACCACGTAATGAACCGAAGCAAAAAACATTAAAAAGACCCAAGGAAAAAACATTGGGAAGGCATCCTTCGGATTAATTTACTGACATTGTTAAAGCAAAACAAAACAGCATGACCTTTTTAAAGTCATGTAGTCACTTAATGATGCAACCATAAAACACATAACCAATGAGCAACAACATTCTAGTACTGCCAATATGTTGTAGGGAGAGCTTGTGTCTTGGCCTTAATATATTGAGTTAACTGCTAAATATGGCCACCATTCATCTTAAGGATCACTTCGAGCCATGGACTAGCATTATAAACAACAGAAAAACTATCCACAGGGATAGTCAACAGCTCCTGATGGATGACATCCTTCATTTTAGCCAGTGCTGTTAGAACAGAGCAGTGCAGAAGTGGTGGCCAGAAGAATTTGATTTTTTATAAACACCCTTAAAGCAGTTATAAGGCAGTATTTTAGTGTTGTACTTGCATCCTAACAATTTATTAGAATTAGAATAAGATAGCAAGTACAAAATTAATGCATTTACCATAACATAAAACAATATTTAAAAGTGTGTGGGGGGATTCTGACTCTTCACTATGAACTACCAGAACAGAAAGTAAAAGAAACAATAAAGGATTAAAGGAACCCAACCAGACACCATGCGCCATTTATTTATTTATTCTGGCTGCAATATATAAGCAGAAAACCTTTCTCTTGCTGCCATGCCATTTTTCTATGCAGGGCATACAATCTATGTGCTTTCTTCTTCTTAGGTAAAATACATACAGTTTCGCTCCTGACTCTACTTAACACTGCACATAAGCCCGTTGAATGAATCTACAGACCATCATTACTTTCAACAACATTTGTCATTCGGATTTGATATTGTTATTTCAACAGGTGAAGCCAATACAGGCAACAATATGTTTTCTCTGCAGCTTATCCAACACGTCCTTCCATTATAGAAATATAAACCTTTAGAAATATTTATTTGCACAAAATGCAAAAGAAAGAGAGATTAAAACATACTTCATGCATATACTTATTTTTAAAGAGTGCTTTTACAAGTTCTGTTTTAAGTAATGTGTTATAAATAGTTTCATCAATATTGCTTATATGACCTGAGCTTTCAGTGTTATTTACATCCTAAAGGTGACATCCACTATTTTGTTCTGTTTCAGAAAAACCTAATCTTCATCTTGCATGCATAATGGTTTGTGAAAGGATAATTAAATTCTGGATATGGAAGAAAGCCAGTGTCTGAAGTAAAAGAGTTGCAACATACAGCGTTTTGGGAAGAGGTATTTATTTGAAAGGTGGAGGGAAAGGATTAAAACAAAAAAAAAATGTTATGGAGAAAGCAGTTGTAACAGAATGGGGATACTCACAGGGAGAGGGACTGTCTTAGCTGGCAGCTATTGTTTCTAAGAACACTTTAAAAGGTATTTATAGGTACTGTCAGAGATGGTCCTGTAGCAAATCTGTTATTCCTTTCAGGCCTCACCAAGACTTTGACAAAATGATAACATGTATTACTTGGCTAAATACAATCTTCAGCTGTGCTCCACTCTTGCCATAACATCCCTCAAGAGCAAATCACATTGCCTGCTATGGAGAGATATACATTCTGATGAGACAAACTGTTGAGCCAGGTTCACACCTGAGCGATCAGTTGCGCAACCCAATTGCTCCCGAAATTGCGCAACTCAGTTGCGAGCAATTGCTGTGTCCACATCTGAGCAATTACTTGTGCAACAAGGGTCCTGCGTCTACAAGTTTAATTTTTTTATGATAACTGAGGTGACAGTTTTTTTTTTTTTTCAAGTTTAGAATTGTATTTATTTTTTGACAACTGAGGTGACACTTCTTTTGGTCAGGTCGTAATGTGTCCAGTAATTGACGAGGAAGAGTTGGCTGTTATTACTTTTTCAACTGTTGTTATTTTAAATGAGATATTCCCTAAAGAAAAAACAAAGCCACGTAAAAGCTGGACGAAACCATTTAATTTTAAAAATTGGAGCTTCTTTATGACAGGATATGCAAGCCGATTGTAAGAACCAATCAGAGTTTGCGAATTGCCACGTGATCGCCTATGTCTACAGAAGTCGCTCAGACGGTTGCTTGGAAAGTAGAGCCCAGCTCTACTTCAAGCAACTGGTTGCAGGGATGTCCACATATAAGCGACTTGGTTGCATGCAAATAAGTTGCGCATCTGATCGCTCAGGTGTGGACCCAGCTTTATATTTAAAGGTATTTGGGGACCTTTTCATAATAGCACCATCCTTATTAGTGGCTTGTGGATGAGGGCTGTGTTTATCCACCCCATCAGATCTCTAAGAAGCAATGAAAATTATCCACAGCTATGTTTAACCCTGTAACATATCAAATATTTTGGACAAAAGTGTACTCTCACCAAAGAACTACATAAAGAGGGAGGGTCAACTGGAGGCATCTAGAATAGACAAATGGATGACAGTCTGGACAATCCAAAGCTGCTTCATAAAAACATACAACAGTAGGTTCTTACCGGATTCTTCAAAGTCTGCATTAAAGCTGGCCCAGGCTTTTTTGCTTTTGCGCAGGTTGTCCTCCATAACGTTGATATCCGTGGAAGGGCAGTTACACTCCGGGAACTTGCCACTGCACTGGCACCAGCAGTCATTGTTTCGACAGAGGAGCTCACCCTCTGAATTGCAGGCCACATAACTGAGGGCCGCCTCCACAAAACGGTTCTGAAGAAACTCTGGGAGGATGTCCTGGAGGCCTAAGATTAAAATGAGGAGAAAAAAAAAAAACATCCTGGGAAATCCTTTCTCTGAACTGTTCAGGGTCTTATGAATTGTTAGTAAGGCAGTGTACCCGCCTACCAGGATTTTAAGTGAGGAGGTAGCTGCTCCTGAAAGTCAACCCATAATTTTTTTTTTAAAGTCAACTATACAGTTATTATGGAAGGATTATGTGTTTATTTGATCCCTTGAAAACAGATTGTCCCTCTAATATGGAATTGTATGGTATTTCATACACTCTTTATAATTGTATTATGTGAATGATTTTAAATTTACATTTTTATAGTTCTGTATTACTGTAGACAGTAGTCTACTGCTGTTTTTACAGGGGAGCAAATATTTTAAATGAATAAATTCCTCTTTTGTAAAAATCAATTTTAAACAGGGGGAAAATGCACTTCAGTTTGTCTATAGCTATTTTATAAGGAGCAAGGCTGGGTTTAAGTCATGTTTCCTGAAAGAAAAAATCTGCAGTGGTTCTGCTGTTTCCAGCTGCCTAGCCCCAGTGATATTTACCTTCTGGCTAAGGATCACTGACAGGAACACATGATACAATTACCTGCATCTCTTTCTACTCAGTTCAGTGGAACCCTAACATAAGCCTAACATATTATGCTGCAATTACCATCTGAAACAAAAAAACATACACACACACACACACATAAGAACAAGGAAAAACAATCCTGCTTGTTAAGTGGGTCAGTGCTTTGAACCACAATGCCTGAGAGTGACAAATCCTGCATTATAAGTTGATGTCTAAGGCACATTTAATAGAGAATGATAGGACTGAGGATCTCAGCTGAGTTTTTTAATGTTATTTAAGGTATATAATTTAAGTACATGTTACCACTTTATGGTTATTTTTTGAGTTATAGAAATAGTAGAACTCACTTTCTACAGTACATTGATCTCCAGATCCATTGGCATTAGTAAATAATATAAAAAAATGACTCTGAACCTGAGTTATAGAATGTAGGCTAGATGATTGTTTGAATTTATATCAATACTTCATCTGTTAAAGAGGAATTCATGGCTACTAACAATGGGCTCCTTAATAGCATCAATCAGAAAATGTGGAATTTATTTTTTGGGACAAATCTGGTGAATTACAAGGGTGCACGCTTCATAGAGTGCATATAAATATACCTACTCTAATCCTTTAGGTGATGACAGTGTCAAGTCAGTTGACTATTTTAATGTAAAACAGAGGTAAATCAACAGAAGTGGGGCATTGTGACAGAAATAGAATGATCTTTGGTGGTAAATCTCCCTCCTGACCTGTGAGGGCGCTAAGTAACAGGAACAGTGTACCCTGGACTGTTTGGCCTGACAGTTCATTCCCAGGGTTAAAAGGAAGTTGGTCATCTAGAAAGGGGGCGGAGCTTCGGTGCACTAATTCATCGACCAGGAGGGGAAACAATGTAGCAGTTGCGGATTGGAGGAACGGCTGCAATTGCTTACCAAGGGGTCATGTGTGGCAGTACAAGAAGGGGATGAAGCAACACAATCTGTTCCTTCGTTTTGGTTAAGGAATTGACCACAAAGGACTGGTGACCGTGTTTGTTTATTGTTCGTGTACTATTGACTGTGTTTATTATTTGGGACTGCAACCCATTTATTTATTCCAGTGCATTACACATTGTTGTGTATTGCCTGGAATTATTGTTTGGTCACCAGACCAGGATTATAATTAAAACACTTTTCTGAATGGATTACAATTGTCTCTCTCCTGATTACGCACTGCATCACTCCTGCACCTGTACACTGCAAGCCACTTTGCCACAGACAAATATACTGTAACTAAATGCAGCTATAATGGAAAGAAGTTTTGGAGATATTTTTTTTCCCTCTCTTGCCTCTTACCTTTGATATTAAACAGCATATTAAGCTGCTGGCATTCCAGCATTCATGTGACACATTTTAAAAATAAAAATAGAATTCTGAATGTTCTTCCAGCTGACACAAATCCCTTTACTGTCATGTAAAACAGTAAAGAGATTTGTAAAGGAATATTTTAACACAATATCGCATTACCATCTAAATTAAATATACAGCATGTTATGGAATAAAATCACAGAGTCCTTAAAACAAACTGTAGCTTTTTCAAATATGTTCTGCAGTGAAAAAAGACTATTAAGAAGCAACAAGGTGCACTTATCTTAAAAATGTGATACTAATTATATTGTGCATTTTTACTTGCTTACTTTTAGTTAATTTCAATTTATATTTACCAAAAAGAGAATACAATCTTACTAAAACACTGATAATGATAGCCATTTTATTTTATACAGTTTTTTTTTTTTAAGTTCATTCCAGTTAATTATTTTAGCTATTGAAATGCTTTCTTGATTTAAAAAAAAAAAATGTATTTCACCATAAAGACTTCAAGTTCACCAGGGCAACAAATGGGGATTTTTTATTTTTTTATTTTTTTTATTTTTTCTGAAGAGCTGCTGTATAAATTTAATGGGGCCCTTGATTTAATTAGTCCATCCATGTTAAATGATACAGTGAATGAAAATCAGAACATGATTATATATATATATATATATATAATTAGGTCTAGTCTAGAACAGCCATGATATCTCAACATCAGCAGTTTGTTGCAGACTACCACAAATGTCATAAAATCAACTTCCTGTCCCAATTAGTTACATTGCAGAGACAGTAGTTAATAAATAAACAGAAACTACATAAAAAGAGAGACACAATATTACAATAAAGATGACAAGGTGGTGTTTTCCAATCCAGTTATAACCTTTGGCTCCATCTCTTCCCACCATCAATGCATTTTTGAGGGATGTTTTTCTACTGCAGTTATGAGATCAGCAGCACTTCTAGACTTGGGAGATTTCCTTTGGAGGTTCATGTCTATCCTATTTTCTGCTGGATTCACGTGATGGATTGGTTTGGCCACAACAGGGATGTTATTCCCTTGTGTGTGGGTGTGAACTGAGTGATTTGATGTGAAAACTGCTGTCTGGTTAACAGAGGCATAATTCTATTTTTCAAAATGACCATATATCACAGTTCCGAAGCGCCAACCTTGTTTTCTCACCTTTAAAAGTTGAGTAAGATGTGGGGTTTCTGGTTATGAATGTATTGTATAATTACTATTCACTTGTTTGCCTCTTGCTGTAGTTACAGCATTTATTGATTTGGTTCTCCACAGAGACAGACGCAGAATCCAAATAATTTTACATAGAGTACTTGAATAAATGTCATATAAAGAGTGTGTGTGAGAGAGAGAGAGAGAGAGAGAGAGAGAGAGAGAGAGAGAGAGAGAGAGAGAGAGAGAGAGAACAAAATCTCTTACCTTGTAAATGGATTTTGTTTTCAGGACTGTGCACTAAGACTGAACTGACTGAATCCAGGCTGTCATAGTTACTGCATCCTAGAGGTCCAGTCCTGGTTTCTGTTACCTAGGAAACAGGAATGCATTTTTAAAAATCACTTATCAGTATTGCATTCTTTTCCACTGATATACTTTACATGAAAGAACACCAATTGACAATACATTTTCTTAATACAGAAATGTCATAGGCTTTAGGTTTCAAATTCACCTCCTTAAAGAGCTACCTGAAGTGTGGTGCATCCTTGAGGTGTTGCAATAACACAGTCTTCTGATTGGATGAACACTTTATACACCCTTTAGATATAGCTATTTATATGGCAAGTGTTTGGTCCTGTATTTTCATTAAAAAAAAAGGTAGTAGCATGCTTTGAGTCTGACTTCAGTTGAATCAGTCAAGGCTGGTTCATACTTATGTTTTACTAGAACAGGGAGATGGCTGTGCAAACGCAAAGCTACAGTTGAGGTAAATTCAACTCTAACAACCACTCTTCCTTGGGTCACCAGACAGTTGCACAACCAGAGAGGCTAGAAGTCACCTGTCATTGAAGTATCAACCAGTATTTATTTGGCTTGGCACCAGGCTGCTGTAGTCATGGACCCTTTGGGACATTTGTTTATCCAAACTATACCATATGAAAGTGAAAGGCAATGAGATGCCACGTGTCATATAATAACACATACAACTGTCTAAGTTCTATAGTTCAATACCACCCACTGTACTGTGGTCCCATAAAACATATTTCACCTTCCTATCTCTGCAAAGAGACATAGCATAACAGAGCACAATTAAAGTGGGTTGCTCAGTGTTCTTGCAGGCTTTTATTCCTAACCACTGGATATTTCAACAGCTTTACATTGTGATCTGTTTTTAACCCAGTAATGCAAAACCTGCTGTAGTTCAGAAGAAAATACAGCTCTATATATAATGGAAAATGTCATGCATCTGAGGATGAGGCAGAGAATCACAGTGACATTCATTCATTGGGGATCTGATCCATTACTGACATAGCAACCTACCTTCTGGCAACCCCACAGTCTGCAGACATCAGGTTTTTACCAACTGTTAGAATTTAGATGACCTGAATCTGGTGCAGAATTTCAAGCAGTTGTTAATGGAGTTCAGTTTAACTTGACAGACAATGTTATTTATACAGTGTTGCCTGTTATCCTTGTTATAGACAGTTGTTTGTGCACTGTTTGCAGACAAGGTTAAGGTTACCTTTGCTGCTGCTGTCTGTAAATAGAGCGGTGAGCAAATGGACAGATGAAGTTGATTTGTACAGTTTTATTTAAGCCTATATGACACTGTGATTTTGCTGAGCAACACATACAAAAAAACACATTTTCATTTTAAACTGAACTTACTACTTACAAAATGTGGGTGAATGCAGTTCCACTTTAAAACATGGAATTGATCCTGGGGTTAGTAAAGCTGTTTAAAGCTGCCTGGCTTATTGAAGCTGGTGCTTGTCAACAGAGAAGATGAAATGGTGTTTGTAGAGAGAGTTTCCATGGAGAACTGACATTTCTGTCTTCAGATGGAAGTAGATTTTATTGACCTGTTTCAGTGGAGTACAGTAACTTTCATAGCTTAACTCATTACGTGTCTAAAGTTGGTTTAACTATTGTATCCTGAGAAAGAAGCTTTGAGTTGTTATATAGTTTGTATTGTAGTGATTGCAGAGATAGTTCAAGATGTTCCCTGAATATTGTATACTGTACACTGGTTTAAAAACTGTTAGGAGAATCTAATTGAACCACAGTGATCATATCTGATCCTGCTGGGGCCAAAGTGCCAAAGTAAGGCTCTGTACATTGAGTTAAAGTTAACCTAATAGTGATAGCTTATCAGATAGTGAACATTTCTATAGACAGTGTGGTCAGGAGAGTTAAAGTACCTTGATGGCGGAGGTTGCTATCTGGAGATGGTGCAGTCTTCTTAGTGTACTCTCTCTGTCAATAAAATAAGAGGCTGCCAGCTGATGCAGCGTCTCCAGAGTTGCTGCTGAACTGTTGCCATTGCCTTCCGCTTTTTTGCTCAACTTCTGCTTGTCCAAAAATATAGTAAGTGATTCTTCTCCTACAAACATAATTTAAACATTAGAAATGGGGATTGTGAGCAATAACACACTATATATGTTGTGTTAACTTCATATCTCTTATTTACAATGCTTTACAAAGTAATAAAAACACTATCTGTGGTCTTCAATCATTCACTATCAAATGTTGGAAAGAGGAATCAGGGATTATTGCTCTTCCAAACAATTGTAAGAAATGTTGTACAGTAGGTTTAGACACTGGTCTTGTTCATAAGGATTTAGAGTGGTTGCACAAGCCAAGTATGGTTTGTTTGTTATACCCGACTCTGTAAACTAGTGAGAAAACATCATGAGAAAACAGAGGGTAATAGATACTGTGTAGCTATTTATGTTATTCCATGTTTCATTCAGGATAGGTATTTTGGAAAAGTAAATTACATATTACATTAAACTACCACACAAATTCATTTTTTAAATTGCTCAAAATTAAATGAATTTTGAAAATAACACCACTTTCTCTAAGAGTCCACTATACTATGCAGCACTATACTCCATCATAGAGCCAAAATTACAGTTAATTAAAAAATATAACAATATCTCACAGATATATCATAATGTGTGTCAATGAAACAATGGCATCAGAGTATAGCAAAGATGTAAGGATTCAGCCAGTAAAGCCTTTTAAATCCTGTGAGCCTATGAAGGCTGAAAAACCACTAGAGTGGAACAGAAAGGAAGTAAAACTTTATAAAAATGTAAGATAAAATAAAACCTTCTGCTCCTTTGTGCATTAAGAGCGGTACAGCCAGGGAGATTGTCTAATCGTGCATCTTAATGGCACAACAATCTTCCTTTGTTTTATGGCATAAGCTTAAAACACAAACACAAGCTTGAAATAATAATGTAGAGAAAGAGAAGCATGCTATATGATGATAATGTTTACATTTTTATAATAAACACTTTTGCTTTTTGTACTATTCAAATAACTATCCTGAATGAAACATGGGTTAACATGCAGCTATAATCTGAAGTGATTGTAGACGCTGCTTATAAAACCAAGCATTCATTAGATATGACGAAGCATCTTCCAGTATTGGCATTTACCGTCCCCAGTTAGGACAAGGAGGTCCTCTATATGTAAAAACAAGAGCAATCTTTGAGAGAAAACGTAGAGTTAATCAAGACAGATACATAATTTGCGCTAAAACATCAAATAACAATTGATCCGTTAAAGATAAATAGGTAGATAAATAAATGTGTGGGTGCCAGAATCGACCAGATAAAAGTTCAAGTAAGATAAATGATCTGGTTCATTAGTACTTCCCATTTTCTCTCACCGATTGATCCTGTAGTACTGATGACAAAATCCTGGGGGCTCCATTAAATATGCACTTAGAATCAAAGGTAACCAATTACTGCTTTTAAGGGATAGTAAGTAATTACACACACCAGTACTGTACAGCTGATGGGCACATATGCTCAAGAAATAGAAACAAATGCACTGTGCTTACCTCCTAGTGTGGCAGACACCAGAAAGTGGGTCCCGTATTTCCTGATCAGGTTTTCATTGATCTGCTGCAGACTGGGCCGGCGTCCCAGCAGTCTCAGGTTACGAATGAACTCGGGGGTCAGGGGTAAGGGTGCCTTAAAATAGTCCCGCCGTTCTGCAGCCAAATTGTTAACTTTCCAGTGGCTGAACTCTCTGCAATAAAACATACGTTCTGTTACGTGTTTATGAACCTTTTATTCAAAGATGTATTGCACCCTTATGGACCTTGCTTTTCCATATGATTTTTTAAAACTTTTCATTTTTAAAAATATATATATATTTTTCCAGATTTTCAAATATCTTAACTCCACTGTCATTGCCATTAGTGAGGGTTTCACACAAAAAAACCTACTCAGTTATCTAATACCCTAGACGCACAACTAACTGTAAATGAAGTGTGATTAAAACACATTGAAACCGCTTGATTACTGTTAGCTTAATTCAAAATTGCATTTTGATCTGCATTATTTAGTTAGTGTGAGAATTGCAACAGTGTTTAGTAACGCATTTGGAGTAACAAGCTTTGAGAATTCCTCCCATTGTCTCCTATGTAGAATATGCTGAAGAGACCTTCCCTCCCAAGTAAGAGAACTATCAAAATGAAATAATTACTTTCACTATTATTCTTTATGGACAATGTAGTAAATTAATGCAGATAAGGACCCCCAAACCAAGCCAAAGACTGTAAATAACTTACACAATCAGGAGAGACCAAAACCTCTGACAAATGTCACTTGATCATTAGTAAATTGATGTGAGTGGCATGGTCAAACAAGCATGAAATACAACCAGGCAGAAGGCTTCTGAAAAGGACTCCACAGACTTAAAGAAAAAAGGTTGCACATGCTTTCATTGTTTTCAAATGACCTGTAGCTATTGTCTGGCCCTTTCAAGATGGTTTTATTAAGTTAATTAAAAGTAGAACAAGCAGAGGATGTCCCGTCTACGGCTAATGATGATGGATGGGCATAATTAAAGCGCTTAAATACAAGATGATGTAACCTGGAGCTTTGCAGGGTTTCATTATGCATGCATTATAAAACATGCTTCTCCACTTCGGACACCTGGACAGCTGCATTGCCCAGGCACCTTTTCTATTTTCAGCTCCTGTGTTTGTTAGCCAATGCAGATAACCTCAGGCAGCGGCAGTCACATTGTAACCTCATTATAAAAGCAGTCTGCACTTACCCTTCTAAAATGAAAGCGAGACAGATAAAAGCTGTGTATCAGTGCATTTAAGTCATTTACTCTGGAAATTGTCTAATTTTGATATAATAGCTCCATTAAGCCCCCTTCATCAGGGATCTTATATTTCTGAAAACGTGCTCTGGTCCCTCTAAAAACCATATCATTTAATGCATACAGTCATTAATCTGTGTATGTTGCTGTAGCCACAGGAGGGAAACTACAATTGCTGTTGATGTTTACTGAATATTTAGTTTTGATTGCCCGTTAAAAATCAAGCAATAAATAATTAGGTCACCAGGAGATACTAAGTTGGAGAACATCTTTTTCTCCAACTATTAACAATTTACATAGCGGAAAGATTTTACAGACTAAAAGTTACAGTTTTTTTTAAACAAATGATTAATAATACAATACAGCAGTTGATTCCAAATGTTGACTAAAGCTGTTTATTTTGTTGTTTTGTAAATTAAGTGGTGAGTGTTTTTTCTCCTTTCAGAAAGTGGCTAAGTCAAAATTCAGACCAAGGATCTAGGGGTTCACAGTCTTTTGCCTAACCAGCAGCACAATACCTCCTTAAATATTGAAATCTTACACAGTAAAAAAATATTCAGAACAAGAACATTTTTTGCTTTCATACTGTATATGTTAAATCATTTAAACAGAACCTTTAAAAATGTAGCTTGCACAGGAATGTTACACATGTGAATGATGTTCAACTAATCCTTTGGAATTGTGTTGTTTTTTTGTGGCTCTGGCATATAAAATGCCTAGGATAAAATTTACTAAGCCTATAGTCCTAAATCTTAAAAACAAGAAAAGAAAATTCTTAAAATGTTTCCAAAATATAGAAATAGCTGTAGTTGTTAAATGTGTTGTTGATAATGTTTTAAGCAGTGTGGAGTAGCAGTGTGGAGTAGTGGTTAGGGCTTTAGACTCTTGACCGGAGGGTTGTGGGTTCAATCGCAGGTGGAGGACACTGCTGCTGTACCCTTGAGCAAGGTACTTTACCTAGATTGCTCCAGTAAAAAAAAAAAAAAAAAAAAAAACTGTATAAATGGGTAATTGTATTTAAAAAATAATGTGATATCTTGTAACAATTGTAAGTCGCCCTGGATAAGGGCGTCTGCTAAGAAATAAATAATAACATTAATGTTCTTACCCATTATTACCTTCAGAACCACTGCACTTAACCCTTTATTTTATAATAATGTACATTAGGTACAGTAGCAGACTGATTGTAACTATGTTGGTCCATGTTTATGAGTTGCCCCAAAAACATTTTCTGCCATCCTGCTTTATTCAATTTATAACCCTGTGTCTAATTCACTTGTCCAAACTAGACACAGTTAAATATTTCCTCTGAAAGGGGCATTGTTTGACTCATAAATGCGGATCAACATTGGTGTACTTTCAAAGGGGTTTCAACAGAAAGAAAACTGATAAAAAAAAGTTAAATCAATCTACAATACAAGTCTATCAGGTCGATGACACCATCATTTGTTCACCTAACACCAACCAAAAAAAAAAGACATCAACAGCAAAACCTTAAAGTCAATAGCTTAATCCAATATCCACATCCATTTCAGTAGGACTGCAGTCTGTGTTAAATAAACAGGTACTCAAAACCACATCAAACTTGCAGAGAAACTGAAAGATGGTTCTTATATATATATTGCTGACCAACACAATTTTTTTTTACATTTTCTATGTGAATGTATACAATGTATCTTACCAGGGAAACCAAAACAATCACCAGGGACTACTGCTCTCCAAACACAATCCTGTATTTTTGTGTTTGTTTTGTTTCTTATGTTCATGCTGTTCTGCATTGAGCTTTCATTTATGAAGGGGGTATTTATAATTGGGCAATGCATTCAAATTAGAAAGCTTTTGATATGGAAATACACATTCTGTAGAAATATTATAATATTTTTAAAAAACTCTTACATTTCTACTAATTAAATACACACTTAACATTGCCCAAAGAAAAGTACGGAAGCATCCTAGTGCCAATTCAAAATAAATAAATAAATAATATCTCCTATGTAGGACTTTTTTTATCTACAATTTAGGACTTTCTATCTTCTACGTAGGAGTCCAATGGAGGCTGTGTGGTCCGGTGGGTAAAGAAAAGGGCTTGTAACCAGGAGGTCCCCGGTTCAAATCCTGGCTGTGTCACTGATCCACTGTGTGACCTTGAGCAAGTCACTTAACCTCCTTGTGCTCCGTCTTTCGGGTGAGATGTAGTTGTAAGTGACTCTGCAGCTGATGCATAGTTCACACACCCTAGTCTCTGTAAGTCGCCTTGGATAAAGGCGTATGCTGAATAAATGTAGGAGATATAAAGCCCTATATATATATATATACATATATATATATATACATATATATATATATATATATATATATATATATATATATATATATATATATATATATATATATATATATTGACAAATCCACTGGGTGTGGTGAACGTGAACACAGATGACTGTAACAGAATAACGTACAATAAAGCTCTTTCACAACAAATGTTCAGATAGATCAGGTAAAATAATCTGGGTTAGGTTTATTTGATTTGTACAAATTTGTATTTGTGGTTGGCAAAACAGGCAGGGTTCAGTACACAAAATCAGGTTCTCAGGACAATCCAGGGTCAGAAAACAAGTCAGGTAATCAAACAATCCAAGGTCAGTACACGGTAATCAGAAATAACAATACAGGCTCACTTACTCTCTCTCTCTCTCTCTGTCTCAGCACTCGGCTGTCTCCTTCTCCTTCCCTGTAATCCTGTGGACCACCCCTTTTTGTATCAGTAACGCCATCCCTTTTACTGGGTCATGTCACTTCCCAGCCAACATTATACCAGCACTGGCCCCTACCTCTGGTCATCTCTGTTAAAGTGAACGCGATGGTTTCATAATCAGGCAAACCTCCTATAGTAACCGGCAATCCCCAGAAATGCCTTCACGTGCTTTTTATTCACAGACCTCTGCCATTTCTTTCCGGCCTCTATTTTAGCCTCTTGGGGTTTATTTAGTCCTCTACCTACTACGTACCCCAAGTATTTTGCCTCCTGCATCCCAATAGTTCATTTCTCAGGGTTCGCCGTCAAACCAGCTTGGCGAATTGAGTCCAGTACTGCCTGTACTATGGGCAGGTGGCTTTCCCAATCAGAGCTCTATATCACTACATCGTCCAAATAGGCCACGGCGTACGTTCTGTGAGGTTTCAGGATTTTGTCCATTAGCCTCTGGAACATAGCGGGAGCCCGATGCAAACCAATGGGCATGACAGTGTAGTGAAACAGACCATCGGGAGTAGAGAACGCCGTTTTTTCTTTGGCTTCAGGCGCCAACGGTATCTGCCAGTATCCTTTTGCGAGGTCTAGTGTCGTAATGAAGCGGGCCTTTCCTATTCTTTCAAGAAGCTCATATATCTGGGGCATGGGATATGCATCAAATATTGAGATTTAATTTACCTTTTTGAAATCATTGCAGAACCTCCATGACCCGTCGGGCTTTGACACCATGACTATTGGGCTGGACCACTCACTGGACGACTCCTCTATCACACCCGGCGCTAGCATTTTCTTAACCTTAGTGTTAATAACAGCGCGCCGTGTTTCCGGCACATGATAGGGTCGCATACAAACTTTACTTCCGGGTTGGGAAATTATTTTGTGGGCTGTCAAATGTGTCCTACCTGGAATTCCAGAAGAAGTGTGACAATTCTTATTTACAAACACCTTCACCTTGTGTTTCTGCGTGGGCATGAGTGTCTGTGCTAGCTTCACCTCGGGTGCTGGGGACAAGACTTCTGGACCTGACGTAAATATTACTTCTCTTTCCCTCCAATGTTTCAGCAGGTTTACGTGGTATATGTCTCACCTTATTGTTTACCTCACTGACACTCTCGAGTACCTCATAAGTGAGGATTTACACATGTTCATTGTGTAAATAAAAACAGAAAGTTTTTGTAATAAAACTTCTTGCTGAGGTATCTTTCTTTTGCTGCTGCGGACAACTATGGGTTTCAAGTGGACAATTTGAACAGTGAAAAAAATAAAGAAAATGTTTGCAACTTAAATTGCCAGAGCCGGCATTCTCTCCTTCCCTGTCTGATGAAACTATGCCAGTCGCTCACTCTATCATCCTGGTTTGCGAATGCTGATTCCAGGATTTACTGTGCAGTGGGGGGGGGGGCGATGTCAGCTGCGTGTAGGGAGATTAAAAAAAAATGGGCAAGGGGTCCTGCGTCAGCACTGAGTTCAAGTCTCTCAATAATTTAAGCAATAACAAGAGCTGCTGAAAGGGAAAAGAAAAAAATGGAACAATCTATATTACTGACAATGAAGCTTTCTCTGAAATACCTTTAAACAAAGATAACACATTAGGGCTAATACACCTTGCTGGCTCACATGTCAAGTTGTTAACAATAGCAACAACAAAAGGCAAGACTACTTTTAAATGATGTCTGCAAAATCATATGACCTCAAATACAATATCATAATGGCTTACACTGGAAGTGCTATGTGAATCTCTTAGTTATTCTGATTGGTCACACTAGTTTCCTGGTTCGTGGAGGCATCTGCGACCAGCTAGGGGGGTTCATCTGATCCGCAATTGGAGAGGCCCTTGCTACATTAATGGTTTGGTTTGTATTATTGTGTTGCTTTGGCTTGCATTGTTGTGCAGTGGTCCTTTTTTCAACATATTGTTTGTATTTGTAGGACATGGACATCTAATATTTTAGGCTTGTAAGGTACTGTTAACAATATGAAATCTATTTTGAAAACTAGGCTACTGGACCTTTAACTTATTCCAAATTGTACAGATTCTAATACCAATGATTCTGTTTCCATTATGTGAGAATGTCAAAATCACTAATTGTACTGTTCATTAGCAGGTCTAGCAGTGCTGAACAAACTCATTACATAAAACCATTTTATAGCATGAGTCTACTTAATCTGCACCATGTCCCACTTAATTACCCAATATTATCAGAGATATCATTCAACTTTATTTATCAAAGATTTACTGTGTTTTAAAACCTTGAAATAGACTTTAAATCAGCCTCATACAACACACTATTGCTTCCCCATGAAATAAGGGATAACTATAGCTTATTCTGCAGTTAGAGAACATCAATTCAAGTGACCCTGATATACACACTAATCTGCGTCCTTGTTTTTTTTTCTATTCACTAGACTTCTAAGAACTCTCAAACAAAGTCCCAAGATGATAACTAATGTTTAATATGATAGGAAATCATTATACAATTATATTATAATAACTCAATTCATATAGCTTGGACCATAACTATCCCAGTTTGGTGTCTTTTTATTGGACCTCAGACACCTCTAACAACATTAATCTGCCACAAGGGATACATTGTGGATTTGAAAGAAGTCTTTTATCAATGCATACAGGTCTATTGTGGATTCTCATAAAACATATTTAGATATCAGCATGTGAGGATCAGTGGTGTTTAATCTTCACAAGGTCTATACATCTGATTTATCTCTTTGCTTCATTGCCTACAAGGCTTCCACTAGTGGTTCCTGAGATATACAAAATAGTATTTCCTGCTGGGACAGTGCTTTGAGGCATTGAATGGCAGGCAAGATAATTAGAGGTTTAGTCTTGTAATAGAAAGGTTTTGACATCCATAACATTAAATGCTCAATCATAAAATGTTCAGTAAGAGAAATTCTAAAATGAAACAAACAATTTTATGACAAGTGTTTTTGTCAGTGTCTTGCGTTTTATAGATTACACCATTCCATTTTTAAATGTGCTATTCTTTTGTCCCATTGTGCCACAAAAACACATCTTGTAATACAAGGCATTAAAAAGGGACATTATAAGACCTTCCAGACTAGTTTATGTCACAGGGCACCATGATTAAGTAGTCATGTTCATACTTGGGCGTCAAGGTTTCTGTATGACCTTCTTAAAAAGAGACGATAATCCTCCTCTAATTGATATCCTTACTTCTGGTGTTTCCATAGAGATTTAGTAGATTGTAGAGCAAAGGGCTAATCATGTTTTAGCTTCAGAGATGGAAGGTGGTAAGAATAGAAGCAATGCATTCATTCTCCTCCCCCAACTTTTCATGTGATGCCTGCACCCTCTGCACTTTCATTTTTGTGAAGCTCTGTTTTTTCATTATCATTTCAGATGAGTGTAATCCAAAACTATTGTCTCGTGGACTCCAATGGAAATGTACCTACGACAAGGACAGTTTCCAGAATGTACCAGGTGGCCCACATATACAGCTAGAAACCCAACTGGGATGGTTTGTTTTGTTTGCCTAATCTCATTTATCGCTTTTTAGAAAAAACAAACAAACAACAAACAAAAAAAAAAACAGTACATATAACAACATATATGCAACACATTTACTCAACTAGGAAAAGTATAAGCAAATTATGCATAAGGAAAAAAATACAAAATAATTTGCTGACTTTGTCTCACCTGTAGATCTTGTATCTGGTGGTGAAGCCCTGTTGGAACCTCTCCTTAAAGTCGGTATACTCTGGGGAGCGGTGAAAAGGTCCCCTGTCAAAGAGGAGCCAGTCCAGGTGCCCGTCCGCCCTGGCAGTATCTGTAGCGGTGGCATGCTGATCTGGAGCAGCAGCAAGAACCAAAAAACAGCCAAGACGACCCAACACTGCCCACTGCCATAGCAGCATCAACGGCAACCATCTAGCAGCTGACGAGCAATGCCAACACAACTCCATCCTGCCCTAGTGCACCCGGGACCAGCATTCTTCTTGTAATCTCTCAGGACCTGCAGAGCAAAGAAGAAGGGGAAATACAACAAAAGATTCTTGTGATTCTGTTCCCACAAATATCACAGATGAAACCTATTTCGCTGTCCAAAGATTATGTTTTACAATGACCGCGGTTGCACCTGGTCTTTGCCTTGCATATACTGGCATCCATAATTCCTTTAAAGTTGGGAGCATATGAATAATATGTGAATGTTCCTCGAAACAGTCTATTTAGATGTTTATGGTTTTCACATTTCTTGGGATAATTGCTAATCTATTAATGTTATTTTTCTATTATTTCCTCAGTTTTACACATTTCCCATGAGCTTGCTTTCCTGGCATTAAGGTACTCTAAGGTGAAGTCCTAACTTGACCAAAGAAGTTGCTCACTATTATTCCTTTTAATTCTAAACATTATTAAGCTGAAATGAGTAGGATAGAATGGGTGCAAATTTTCCTTATCTAACAGTACCACAAAAAAAGAAACATGAAGCATATATAAGCTAAAGTTCTGGAGACCTGGATTAATTGACCTGCATTTCACATTTACACATCAAGGTTGTACTGATGAATTTGGGGGCTATCTACAATTCCCACACATCTTATTACCGTATTTGCTCGAGTATAAGTTGAGAAATTGAACCCCAAAACACAATCCTGAAATTTGGGGGGGGGGGCAACTAACACACAAGTAAAAAAAAACCTTGTCAGGAAACCTTTAATGTCTGCAAAAGTCATGGCCGGTGTGTGGTTACTACAATCCCCGTCTTAACTTAGCAGGGTTTAGGACCCAGGGGAGCCCTGTGCAGGCATGCATTCAGTGCGCGAGGCAAGTTAACGTCAGTACTTAGCAACGCACCTGCGGGTCTGCTGGGAGGGACTGTCTAGCTTTGAGGCTTGCTCACTGACACGTGTTTGTTATTTTTCTTTATGAAAGTTTGTATTAGCGCTTGAAAAGAAAGTTTGGTTAAGATCAGGTTAATTTAGGTTAACTTAGTTCAGATGATTCACTACTCTGCCGCTGTGTACCTGCATTGCCGTGCCAATCTTTCCCTTGTGGATTACAAACTAATGAAGAATGAAGATTTAATTTAGACGCTAAAACTCAGAAGATCTCATTTCTACACTTCTCAAAAGGTTTAGATAAACACAGTTTAATAATTTCGTCTTGCTGGACGGCTAACTTTGATATTATTTTTTAAGTGCATATTTTTTGCTACTGAGCTTGTAGCCCATGTCTTGTATTTTTTTGTTTGTTTGTTTGTTTGTTTTTGTTGTACTGGATGATTGCTTTAAACAAACGGAACATTGCAACCATACGGTCAATTAATTTTATGCTGTGTTTTTTTGTTTGTTTTTTGCAAGCTTGATTTCATGTCCTTATTGGAGTGCAAATAGTTGTTCTTGTTTTAAGCAAATAGTGCAAGTTATGTTTTTTTCGCTGTCAATCAATCCTTCTGTGCTTAAACATTTGAGATATTCTTATATTTGCCACAGTAACTAGTTCTAATTTCAACGTGACCCTGCAGCAGAGTGCTTCTGTGGAAACAGCGCACCGCCATTGACATTGTTGAGGGCAAATCCTTGTTGCCAGAGCAAATGCTTCTAATTTCTCTCAAATCAAAACGCAAACATCTCAAGATTTGGTGAAAACGATTCTGTAACATTGTCTATATTTAAAAAAAATAATCCTAGGTTTGTTTACATCCAGGAGCTGTCACGTAAAAAATTGAATTACAGCCAGACCACACCACCTCCCATATTCCATTGAAATACATACAAAAAACCAACCACAAAAATGTACTGTATTGTAGTACGTGTCAAAATGACGCGTCTGGTGGTTCTAGGTAGAAGTGCTTATAATCCAGTTATTTTTGCATATCTGCCGCTCAAACGTCGTCAGGATATCTAAATACATATATTTAGGAAAACTAATGCATGAAGTGCACTCTAACAACAGTTTCGATTTCAGGAGTTAATTTTTGTTTTCTGTTTCACTAAACTTACCATCTGTTTCAATAACAAATGAACAAATTAAAAAAAAAAAAAAAAATTATACCCGAATCTCGTCCTCACAGTGGGGGTTCGACTTTTACACAAGGTCGACTTTTACTCGCATGAGTACGGTACATTTCTGCCTGAAATGATGTTAGAATGCATTCTGGTTTTAACAGACACTCACACAGCTCCAAAAATACATAAATGTGATTATATTTTTTCCATATTTACACTGCTTTCTAACACCAGAAGTCAAGCTGGATTTTAAAAAGGTGTGTATTACCTTATGATTTAATTGTATTATTTCCTCATAAATCTACAATACCTGTGTACAATTATTTCATACCAAAGTCAAAACACGATTGTGTGTTATAATTTCTGTTCACATTTTGTTATTATGTTTTACTGCCTAGCAGTCTTGTGCAACTGTATAATTATACAGATAACGTACAATTTGCAGTGCAGAACCAACCTCTCAAACTTTCGATAAGAAATGAGCCCAGGAGAAAGTAAAGAAAAGCTACTTCAAGATGCAATTAGGTTCGATAATAGTGACAAAAAAAGATGGCAGTCATTAGTATGCACCCAACACAGTAATATACTGAGCAGCTGTCATGAATATACAACATGTACTAGATCTATATTGCTATAGTTTGCACTTTATTGCAAGCTAAGCACACTGGATTGATATGCGTTATGGAACAAATTATCAATCATGGCTCACTCTTTGAAATATTCTAAGGATTTTGATATTTAACTCAAACTCAACCCATTCAAATGTAACAAACAATATAACTATTGGTATCTAAACACAAGCAATTGTGGGGAAGTTATAGTTATAGTTATTATCAATCAGTCAGACATAGCCACTGCTTTTCTGCCAAACTAATGTTTTACATCTATTCTTCTGTTACTTCCACAGGCCTCATTCTGTGCACCAAATAAGAAGTGTACAGAAAACAAACAAGCAAAAAAAAAACCCAAAAAAACAAACACATCTTGTTTATTTTTTGCTCCTAATCACCATGTATTCACAGAATGAATCAAAATGCTTCACTCATTAGGCAAGGTGTAACATAACATAACAAGTTATATTGATATTCGCTTCCAAGCGTATGTCTTGTGCTTCCTCATTATCCAGGTAGACAATAAAACAGCGATGAGCCGACTGCAGTCAGAGGCACCCTTTAGTGCTTCACTCACCTGCTCAGAAGTATAGGAACCAACAACTACTTATACAAAGTTCCACTGGGCCAACTGCCAGGATTCTGAGGATATGAATAATCCAACAAAACCTCCAAAATCTTCCAAGTGCACGATAATGAAGATACCAGCTATCTATTAACAGGAATCGGGGTTGGGTAACATTTTCCCAGCTGTTGAGAAAATAAGATCCCATTTGGCTCTAAATTCTGCTGTGTTCTGGCACATAAGACCCCAGTTACATCTTAGTTCCCAGCTGTTGTTACATAAAAATACATTTTGCTTACTTTCTACTCATGATGTAAGCAAGCAGGTATGCAGATGTCCAGAGACAAGCTCAGCCTCAGGTGCATCCAAGCGCCTTTAACCACCTGAGAAGCGGGCTGTTTCAGTACCAAACACCTTCAAGTGTGTTATTTTATATAAATATAAAATATTTTTTTCTGATATACAGCCAATTTCTTGGGTTTAAACCCTTTTGAGTGTATCAAATGTCTTGATTTGTAACTGGTATTATAAGAATGTACACTCTACTGAGTAAATGCAATCTGGTATTCCAAGTGTACATTACATTTCATAAAAAGCCCTGCCCTTTAAACCTTTTCAATATCCGAAATCCTATTTCATGCCCCTGACATGTTTTAAAGCCATTCACTGAGACCCATCATCCTTTGGTGTGAATATTGATCAACTTAGAACACTCTGATGGTATAACTGACCCTAGGAACTACAAGTGTTGAAAAGTTACTGAGATAAAGTTTCTGAAAATACTGAGATATGTTTTACTTTATTTTAATGACAAGCAGTGATGAGCAGTGATGTGCAAGCTTTCCCTCTATGTCTTCCTGTAGGAGTGAATGTGAAAGCAGCTTGGGCTGATCATCTCTATTGTGCTGCAGACGCACTGTTGACCCAAGGACAGTTATTGACAGGCACTGGCTGAAGGGAAGCTCAAGGTTACTTCAAGGGGAACCAGAAGAATTATAGAATGTAATTAACAGAAAGCAATGAAATCTGCATTGGTGCAAAGTGGAGGGGGTTGATATGGGGTTGGCTGAAGTTATTGAGCTCAAGTTATTGATTCCTTAAACAGTGATGCAAGTGATGAACACAAATGCTTGAAGTTTTCCGGGGGTAAAATTTAGTATGATTGATGTTATTAAAAAACGTTCACATATTGCACAGACTGGGGTGTGCAAAAAAAAAATAAAAAAAATACTGTATACACCCATTGACCACAATCTAGAGATAACACAAATCGTCAGCGATATTGATACTTTACCATAATTCAGGGGCACATCATAAACACACATACACACACACACAAAAACAGACAGCAAAAAGTTAAAAAGTGCAGTCAACAGTCAATAACCAATTCACTGGAAGACTGAGCAGATTTCTACTCAGTCTTCCCATGCGTGGAGTGTAGGTCAACAGTAAATTTGTTTCTCCATACCAGTTTGGTTCAAAGGAGAGTCCAATTGCCACAGGAGTTTAAATGAAAACTGTCAGTAACAGGGATCTAGGTAGAGCTCTGGTTTTATACTCCAAATGGTAAGGACCAAAGATCAACAGGGTCCTCTTACACTGGATTCACTGTTCAGTGGGATGTGGGGATGATTCAGCATTGCACTGTACAAAATAAAATGTCTGTAGTGATGATCAAATCCAGATTTATGAATAGGCCTCTATTTGAGAGGCCTGTGTTCAGTTGGTCCCAGCTGTTCTGACCATACCCAGTGTTTATGTCAATCTCTGCTATATATTATCATTATGCCACACTTTCTGCTGAAGAGAGCATGTGACAGTGTAATTTGCTGCAGACAATTTAAATCCAGTGGTTGACAAGGAAAGACACAGTGATTCTTTGTTTGTACACACTTTGGTTTAAAATTAAGACATACACATAGAAATCACATAAATGTCTTCCCCCAAAAGTCAAATCTCTTTTCTCCCTAACAATAGAAAAAGTTAATTTAAATGCATAAAGGGCACTCTGTTGAAACTTATATCACAAATGTATGAACTGTTGTTAACAGCAATAAGGGATACAAGGCTGAATGAATTCCTCAAACATACAGTGTTGTTTGGTTAATTAATGCATACAGAACCATCCACATGGATTTGTTTGTTGCATTTTATTGCGTCGTTGTGTTCCCCAATGCTTGTTCTGCCCCACAGTTCAGCACTCTAAGTCAACTAGATAAACATGCATGAATATACCCAAAGCCAAGTGACTTAATGCAGCCATTACACACCGCTCTGCCAGCAGCAATGCTTATTAAAACAACTATAATACAGAGCGACAGATCCAAGCAATAGGAAATCATATAAAGGAGAGATCATCAAAGGAAATGTTAGGTTACTTACCGTAACCCTGGTTCCCTGAAAGAGAAGACGACCACCAACCAATACTTTTGGGATATGCCTGCCTTAGGTAGGTATTCGCTGAGCATTTTATGTCAGAGCTGCCGATAGGCATCTTCATGGAGTGACATCCTCGGTCCCACCTGCCGAGGGAATAAGTAGTCGCTTCACGGAACTCACTTCCTCTTTTTCATCGAACCCGCGAATGCGAGTGATGCGACCTTGCAAGGTTTGGTGGTCGTCTTCTCTTTCAGGGAACCAGGGTTACGGTAAGTAACCTAACGTTCCCTTTCAATTCGAAGACGACCACCAATACTTTTGGGAAAGTATACCAGAGCCGTCGCGAGGGAGCGTGAGCGGACAGCATACGAGGGATGCCTCGCGACTGCCAATTAGTGTTGGTGGTGTGCGCGTACAGCCTCAAGGAGCCTTGTGCCTAATGCAGGCTTAGAGTGATCTACCACATTCAGTCGGTACAACCTGGTGAATGTTTGCGGCGTAGCCCAGCTAGCCACAATACAAATGTCAGTCAATGAGGCACCTCGAAAGAGAGCCCATGACGCAGCCACACCTCTGGTAGAGTGCGCGGCCATCCTCCCAGGTGGGGGTAGACCGGCTTTATTGTACGCAGTCGATACTGTGTCCACAATCCAGTGGGCCAGTTGCTGCTTCGAGAGGGCTTGACCCAGGGTCCTTTTACCATAGCAAAACGAAGAGCTGGTCAGACTGACGCAGTGCTTTCGTCCTATCCACATAACCTCTCAATGCCCTCACTGGGCAGAGGGAATTCAGTTTCCTATTCTCCTCCGAATCAAAGGGAGGAGGATGGAAAGCCTATAGTTCCACTGATTGGTTCAAGTGGAAAGCTGTAATCACCTTAGGTAGGGATGCAAGGTTTGTTTCCATTATCCCAAATGCGCATACAGGAACTGTGCACAGGCAGAGACTGTAGCTCACTGACCCGTTTAGCGGAGGTGATGGCTAATAAAAAGGCTGTCTTCATAGAGAGATATTTCAACTCTATGGAATGTATAGGCTCAAACAGGGCCTTAGTGAGAGCCTCCACTACCACGTCCAGACTCCGCTCGGGAAGGATGTCCTTTCTATGGGGACGCAGCCGCCGAGCACCCTTAGAAAACGGGTCAGGGGATACTGAGTCTATGGGGACGTGGCATGCAGATATAGCTGCCAGGTACACTTTCAGTGTAGAGGGGAACCTGCCCGCCTCTAGCAAATGTTGCAGAAACTGTACAATAATTGCTATGGGGCAGTAGATGGGGTCTTGACCTTTGACCATACACAACTTTTGAAAATACCTCCAGTTGTAAGCATATAGTGCTCTTATGGAGGAAGCCCTATCGTTCTGCAGTGTATTAACGACCACATCTGAGAGCCCTTAGGCTTTTTTTTTTTAACTGCAAAGGCACTAATAGGAAAAGAAAATAGAGGCTCACACACACACAGAAATTGAGCTATGGGAGAACAACAGTCACCACGACAGGCAGGTGAGCTGTAAAATTGTATTATTATTGTTATTACCAAGTGCACCGAGTAGACGGGCTGAAACAAGCCAGCGGATTCAACTCAAAAGCGGGGCGCAGCAGAGCTGGATCCCAGTGGAGGAATCACACTTATTCTCTCCTTTCTTTTGTAAACTGCAAGTCAGTAAAAGAAAAAAACATATACACGCACACAACAACAAAGCTGTGGGGGTAAAAAGAACAGTCACCACGGCAACGCAGGTAACTGATTTTTTTTTTTTTTTTTACCCAGCGCGCCGAGTAAGCGTGCAGAAACAAGCCGTCAGATTCAACACAACAGCGGGGCACAGTACAGCTGGGTCCCGGTGGAGGAATCACACTTCTCTTTATTTATTTATTTTTTTACTGCAAGGCAGTAATAGAAAAAAACGCATACAACAGCAAAGCTGTGAGGGTAAATAGAACAGTCACCACGGCAACGTGGGTGAACTGAATTTTTAAGCACACCGAGAGAGCGGGCCAAGACAATCCAGCGGAGTCAACTCAACAGCGGGGCGCGGCAGACCGAGTGCACCAAGCACTGAGGCGCTATGCGCGCCGAGGCACCGAAGTACCAAGCACCGTGTGCACCGAGCACCGAGACGCTATGCGTGCCAAGGCACCGAGCGCACCACGCACCGTGTGCACGGAGTACACCAAGCGTCGTGCTCACCGAGCACCGAGGTGCTATACGTGCCGAGGCACCGAAGTACCAAGGGCTGAGCGTGCACCGAGGTACTGAGGGGCAGAAAATGCAGCGGTGCCTACCCAACCATGCGTAGTCAGCCACCTGGTCAGCGTGCAGCATGCACCAGGGGAGACACACAGGCTGAAGCCGCAGCGGGCGAGAGCTCAGTTAGTAAGAAGGCCCGACACACCGAGGCAGCTGGCGAGGTCTACTCGACAGCGGGGCAGGTTGGAACACACGGCTGACTGGCTGTTGTTGCTCAGTGGCGGGGGCGGCAAGCAGAGCCCCAGCTGAGGAATGGTGCTCTCCCTGCGATACAAGTAAAGCAGACCAAATGGAGCTGCTGATTCCACGAGAGTGTCAACCCAGCTCTCAACACGAATGCAAGGGAACTGCATTCGACTCAGAGGAGCCCTTCAGAAAACACTCAGGTTAGTGACACAGATTGCTTACCTTACCATAGCGAGAGGCAAAAGAGGAAGTGAGCTCCGTGGAGCGACTACTTATTCCCTCGGCAGGCGGGACCGAGGACGACACTCCACGGAGGGGCCTATCGGCAGCTCTGACATAAAATGCTCAGCGAATACCTACCTAAGGCAGGCATATCCCTAAAGTATTGGTTGGTGGTCATCTTCGAATTGAAAGGGAACCCCATTTTCTTACTTCTCAGTAGCACATCAACAGTCTTAAAAGTCACCATCATCATTTATATAAGGTCTCTTAGTTTTACAAAATGTAAGTTTGCTTTGTCTTGGGGTAGGTAAGGACCACAATACAGTAGCTTGTTTGCAAAGGTTTCTGGCACCTTGGGTTGCAGGTATATACCATATATAGGATCTGCCCTTACCAATAAAAAACTTCACCAACTTTTGAAAAACAGGCCATAGGTGATCGTTTTTATTCTGGCACGAATATATTTGATTTTGACACTGATTATGTCATTATAGATTGCTGCCAGTGCCTAAAGCGCTTGATAAGGTGGGATAAGCTAGGGAATCAATATTGTTCTCGCTCCCAGACACATGCAGGCTCCACTCGCTAATGTCCCTCTTATAGCTGTATTCTCACATACACATTTCACATCTTAAAGATGGATCCTGAGTATTTCTTTTTTCATTAAAATGTTGGTTCTTATTTATTTTTAGTGCTAATGAAGGTGGAGGGAAAATAACAACGACAACAGCCTGAGTTTCTCAACTGCAGCCAATGTAGATCAATCACTATTGGAACAACATTTGCTGCAATCCAGTCCCAGTCCATAAATTGAAGCTATATTACAGCCCATTGCGGCTCATATGCTCAGATCTTACCAGTCAACTAAAGACCTTGCTCTAGTCAGGTGGTTAAGAACGTGTTTGTGCTGATGTCGCTACATCAGCTGTTAGGAGGCATTACATTCTTTAACCCAGATATGCCTGAATTATAATTCCAAGTGACCTATATGTAGGACAACAGGCGTAACCAAAAACACAGTTACGTCCCATAACACAGTGCTGACACATACAAAAATAATATAATATTTATACCCTGTAATGTATTGGTATCACAGACAATTAAATTAAATTAAATTGAATGATGAGATGGACGTCTAACCATTCAACTAAAGCACTTAGCAGTTAAGTATTGTTTGTGCCTTTTGCTGATGTCAATACACATACGGCAAATAAACAAATCGCAAGACACCTACTGGGCACTAATATTTAGTCTAGATTGTGTTATTAGGTTTCCACAACCTTGAATATACAGTAGCGCTAACCTCAGCTTGTTTTTCACCTCATATATAATTGGGCTGAAGAACCCTGATTTATTGTTACTGTTACTACTTATCAAAGGCACTACTCCATGTTGCTTTGTCAGCATGGTAGCTCAATGTGCTAAACTACCACTTTGTGCCTTCCTTTTCTGACTCTCACCACTTATCTGTCACTATGGTGGCGAACAACAGGGTTTTTAAAATTGTGATGGCAATTAAAAAACAAGACATACTGTACGTGAAGGCAGTCTGCGATGCAGATTTCTGTCATAAGTGAAGCCAGCATAGGCAGCTGAATTTGGAACAAAGCATTGACAGACAGGGGCTGTGGAGGTCCCTGCTGCTGCTTGGTTCCACTGGAATTAAGTAGCTATGTTAACTGCATTTGTAGAAGAGTTAAGAATACACAGCACTTCAGCCTTAATACGTTTCAGGTTAGTTACTGTACACTTATAAATTATACATTCCTAAAGACAACAAACACAGTTTAATTTTATCTTTACAATCCTGCCCTGCTTTAATAACCATATTGACTGTCACATGTAATATAATCTTAATACAGCTTCATCGATAACCTTACTGTTAAAACTCTCATTTTGTATTTCTTGTATTATCAATACTGGTAATGCACCTGCTTGTGATTCTACTTCTGTACAACAATGACAGGCTGGAACATCTGTAGGTCAGTGGTTGCCATGGCCACACCTGATCAGCAGTAATTGTAGGTTAACAAATGAATGGTCACTCCTCAAACGGCTCACCTTACAGCAGAGGAAGGTGACCTTTCAGATGTGTGCAGTTTGAAAATGGGCACCTTGATGGATCACTGGAGTGTAGTCAGATCCCAACCAGAGCTGAGCTGGCCTGCGAACATCTGACCTTCATTTTGAGACAACAGCCACCAGAGTATTATATTTGAATATAGTGTGATGTAATAACTAGCTCAATGCAATTTATTTTAACCACAGCATTGATCAGCACCTAATACTTAAGCCCTAAGGTTCGAAAATATCTAAAATGGTGGGCAATCTGCATAATCTGGATTCTTAAGAATAAGTGGATAGTGGATACTTGAATGTTATTTCTAATCGTAATATAATGATCTCTACTTATTGACTTTAGTCTCAAAATTCCCTGACCTTGGAGACACCAATATTTTTTCTAATAGTTTATCTCCTTACAATGTACCCTAGTCTTTAATGAAAACCTCTTGGTAGGCTTTTTTTTAGGTTCTTTTTACTGATTATTAAAGTATGAATTTTGAAATTATCAATTAACTACTTTTGGCATGGAAACCAGACAAGGTCTCAATATTTTTTTTATTTTTTTTTTTTTTACTATTATTGAATTTCAAACAAAATAAAGAATTTCCAAATAAGACATTTATTTGTGGAGGTCATTTGTATTCTATTATGATCTATTGTGACATTTATGCCAGTGGCTTAATCTTCCTGCAGCTGATACACACCTTTAATATGAATGATCTGAGCCTGCGAATAAAGGACATTTTGAAGACAGAAAAGATTCAAACCCTTCAACAAGCAAATAAAAAATTCAATATAGACATTGGTTTCATACTGCATACTCCCTCACAAGCATCATTTTATATTTGTTTTGTTTTGTTCTAGACTCTAGTTTGGTTTAAAGTGAACCTGAGTTTGTGCCAAGAGTCCTGCTTTCCGGCTTTTGAGGAGAATTCTAAAGATTAAACAAATTATGATATACAGTACATGCGCTATTAATCAAAGATACCTATCAGTTCACCTAGTATACCGTATCAACACACACATTCAATTCTTACAAACACAGTTTGATCTAAGCTTCAGCTTTAAGTCATTTTTATTTATGTTTTTTATTTAAATTATTCTCTCTTCATTAAGCAGTTTTCTTTGAGCATTTTAGTTTACTGTGTTATACCATCACAACAGCACAGCAAAGTGAGAAGTGGGGTAAAATCAATATTAAAGCCTGGTAGATGCTTGCTGTATCAGGGGACTCTGTAAACTGAACACTTACCAAACGTTTGGAAGGGCTAAAGATTGAATGGTCCAGATCTGATCAATAGCTCACACAACGGCCTCTGGTAAAAACAAGGTCACACTGCTAGTGTTAAATACCAGACTGTGGCTGGTATTGGATAATTAGCAATAAGAAGAGATAGCTGTTAACAGCTAGCATCAATCTTGCTGTATTCTATTGTGTGTGAGATGCAATAGAAGACTAGCTGCAGAAATGCATGTGTAGCATTTCAGTATAGTGTACTGTACAAGAAAATGGACCAATCAATGTTAGCAACCTACTGCAGGCTCCGCCTACTTCCAATATTCGGATAAGAATGCCTGCTATTTTGATACATCACAATTCACTACAAATTGTAGTAAGTTCCAGTATTCTGTCCACATCGGTGCACAGAGTAGATGCATAATGGTGTACCAGCAATGAGAAGGTTTGTCCAGTGCTTGCTTCTGTGTGTCCTTGCCTTCATTGAGTCCACTTGCACTCACATCTACCTATCAGGTTCTCCTGCTGCTTATTCATAACTGAGCTTTCATGAGTCTTGACTGAATAATGCTACCAGGTTGCATTGCTGGTGCGATAAAACTAGACTGTTTAGAAAGATACAGAATTAAAAGCACAACAGCACTCCATTCTTGAAATACTGTGCCCAACAGCTTACACATGTACAGTACTATAAACATTTTTTCCACACCTTATCAAACTGGAAATAAATTAAGATTTATAACATACCCTCAAAATGACTTGCACATATATAAATATCTGACAAGTATTAATATGTCTAATTTATATAGCATGCAAGAGAAAGCTTTTCACATGTGCTACTGGTAAAATGTTCTGAAAACAGGCCTACTGGTAAAATTCAGCATGAGCTACTGAAGCACTAATAATTGTAATTAGAAAAAATGAACTAAACATGTTTTCAGTATGTGGCTAAAGCACAAAGAAATTCTGCGACGAACCAGGGAACATGACTACATCATAGGCGTAGCGTACATTGAGACAGCCGAGGCAACCGCCTCAGTAAAAATCAGATAGGTACATTAAAAAAAAGACAAAAATATATCTAAAGATATATTCTTTTAAAATAATGTGCCCACTTACATTTTTAAGATTGGCATATAATTGACATATTTTCATATTATTATTATTTCTTTTTATTAGCCATTTCTTCGTAACATTATTGTGATCTTAGGCTGTATATAAATTTGACAGTCGGGGTATTGAAACTTCGCGCCAAGCAGACGTGTTTGCTTCTCGTTCTCGGGGCGGGCTGGTGAGATGGGCGGGGCCAGCTCGTTGACTGCTTGTTAACAACCCGGAAAAGCGCACCCCATACAGCTGTCATTCTGGAACCTTCCAGCAGGGTGAGGTGTCCATTCTGGATTGGTTGGAATGGGCACCGCCTCCCTCCAACTCTCCTATAAAAGGAGCTGACACCTGGATTCCGGTTCCGACTGAGAAAAGGAGAACAGAGTGAAGAGAGAAAGAGCTAAAGAGAGAAAGCTAGAGAGAAGAGAAAGCCAACTTGTAGACGTGTGAGCTGTGGCTGACAGCAGCTTTGTTAAAACGATTATTAAGGCTAAAACAAATGAAAAGTTTATCCTTCTTGACACCGCCACAATATGTTTATGATCTGACTCTAGTGAATTCGGATCCAATCCCATTTTTTGTTCTCGTTAGTGCAACCAGCCCCCGGAGCAGCAGGTAGTCTTGTATATTATTTAGTGGATGGTTCGGTACTGTACATACTCAAAGATGAAACGCATTATTTCAGAAGAAGCCAACTCTGGGTATGAAATGTAGTGCTTGTGTTTCTTATATTAATATTGTTTTTCTGCTGACAGTCCTATGCAGTGTAATGTTTAGCTGTGAAACGTTTTGATAAATCTGTGTTTTTCCTGCACAATGGCAACGCCTTCCCCCACCCCCGATATGACGATTCATAGATGTAGTAAGTTTCATTTATTGTATTTGATGCCATGGGCTAGAAAAATTGGAGGTAATTCTATTTATAAATTCACTGTTTAGCAACAGCAGTTTAAAAAAAAAAAAAAAAGGTTATTTTCCTACTGTTTCCCTTAGAGAAAAAAATCCAATTAAGTACTGTTTTAATACTGGTGATTAATCGTTTTCGGCATCTTTAAACAGCTTGTTCAGTGGTAACAACGCACTGGATACTGAAGTAAACTACAGCTACGTTTCAGCATGAATGTGACAGCGTGCCTCATTCAATCTTGACCTCTGTACACCAAAAGCAGTTTAAAGTATATTTACGTAAATTTAAAGCAACATTGTCTGTGCTGATGACTATATATGATAAGTGTATTGGTTTGTCTTTTTTTAAAACAAAAAAGAGACAATCTGTGTTCATAACAAGAAAGAGTTTAACTGTGTGCATCCTTTCGATATAGTTGATTGGCAGCAGTATGGGTAAAAATAGACTGAATGGCCTTGCCAGTGTTACAGCGTTTCGACAGATCAGGCCATAGCAGGATTAGCAAACTCTATTTAAAGTAAAACCTCAGAAATCAGTGTTTTTAATCGTGGCATCATACAGTCTCACCAGTCCAATCAGTCTTAGCACTAATATCAGCAATCTTACCAGTCCCAGCAGTAGCAGCACCAGTCCCAGCAGTGTCAGCACCAATCTTACTAGTCCCAGCAGTGTCAGCACCAATCTTACCAGTTCCAGCAGTGTCAGCACCAATCTTACCAGTTCCAGCAGTGTCAGCACCAATCTTACCAGTCCAAGCAGTGTCAGCACCAATCTTACCAGTTCCAGCAGTGTCAGCACCAGTCTTACCAGTCCCAGCAGTGTCAGCACCAATCTTACCAGTTCCAGCAGTGTCAGCACCAGTCTTACCAGTTCCAGAAGTGGTAGCACCAGTCTTACCAGTCCCAGCAGTAACAGCACCCGTCCCAGCAGTGTCATCACCAGTCTTACCGGTTCCAGCAGTGTCAGCACCAGTCTTACCAGTCCCAACAGTGTCAACACCAGTTTTACCAGTCCCAGCAGTGTCAGCACCAGTTCCAGCAGTAGCAGCACCAGTCTTACCTGTTCCAGTTGTAGCATCAGTGTCACCAGTCTCAGCATTAACTTCAGTAGCAGTGAACCAAATGCATTTCTCTCAATGAAGGTATAAACCCATCTACTTATTCATATTTATAAATTCTATTCTTCTTGTCCTTTTAATATCACATTTTTTCTAACAGCGTGAATAGAGTAATATTAGGTTGGTGTTGTTTTGCTGGCAGATTTGTTTAAAAAAAAATGTGTCATGAAATTTCAAACATCATCCAAGGTGGGTCACTGGGTAAAAAGATTTAGCAACTTATATTGCTTTGCAGTTTGCATTAATGAACAGGATATGCGGGGGGGTTAGACAAAAATTAGATTTTTGCCTCAGTAAAAATCATTGTAAATCAAAAAAAGTCATTTATATTTTTTTTACATTCAAACCAAGTCTGCTCATTGCCTCAGCACATGTGTGCAGTCAATAGTGACAATTACATTCAAGGGACAGCACAGTAAAAGTCTTGCTTCATTTCGCTAAGATTTCTTACCTCAGCGGCTATGTAAATGTAACCATTGACCCTGACTTTCATTGGCAGTTAGATGTTTTAACAGGATACAATTTTAATATAGAATTTGTTTTGTATTAGGTTCCATTTCTTCCTATTACTTCTACCTATTAAATACGTTAATACTGCATATCAGTTATGTGCTGATCTTCTGCTGCATTTAACACAATCATTCTGGCTGTGCAGACATTTTTGAACCTTGAAGATTATTGCCTTTCCAATACGTTATTTTATTTTGACACCATTAAATTGAGCCCCCTCATCTGTTTGGATTTGAAACCAAAATACATGTTGCCTTAAACAAATTATTTTGGATTTTCTCATATATTCCTGTTTTTAAATTTTTTAAATATTTTTTAATATTGTTTTGGGCAAATCCCCATTGGATGGCGATACAAGACCGGTGAAAATCGCTTAATATAATTACTGGTTGATTGAATTAAGTGCATATTGTAATCACAAATTGCATTCCCTTTGATATTCAACTAAAATCAACAAAATAAACTGCTTTCTGTGATCAAAATGGAGGTCTAGGTACCAACATGATCACATTAAAATGTACAAAAATATTATTATTATTATTAATTTCTTAGCAGACGCCCTTATCCAGGGTGACTTACAATTGTTACAAGATATCACATTATACATTATTTCACATTATACAGATATCACATTATTTTTACATACAATTACCCATTTATACAGTTGGGTTTTTACTGGAGCAATCTAGGTAAAGTACCTTGCTCAAGGGTACAACAGCAGTGTCCCCCACTGGGAATTGAACCCACAACCCTCCGGTCAAGAGTCCAGAGCCCTAACCACTACTCCACACTGCTGCCCTATTATTTAAAAATACTTAGAGAACCAACTGTTTGATGTCAGGGACAGTGCAAGGAAACTACTTTATATTATGAATAGACTGTGATTCCCAATTATCTCACTGCTTAGAAGACACATAATTTTACTTGTTACACTATATTGTCTACATTTACCGGTAATAAGTTTCACTTTCACAAGAGTGCTGTAAAATATCTCTTAAGGCATGACTGATTTTAATGACAGTTTTGTAAAGGACATGTGTATATGGTTTAATCCAACAATAATAAACACAGTAACGACTGAAAAGTTGTATAAAGTTTAAACGAATCAGGCCTGAGGGATGTGGGAAGCCTTTACTGACTAACTACGTGACATCACATTCTATTTCTAATATTATTCATGGTGCTTGAGGTGAATTAAGTCAGTGTTTTACTTCAGTTCCAACTTCTATCACCTATGGCGGAACTATGCAGTGAAGCATGCAGTGCCCTCTATGGCGATGCAGGGCATATTTAGTTGACCAGATCATCCCTTCCAGAATGGTTTAGATATCAAAGATGAGATAATGTACAGCTACACTGTACCCAAGCGTGGGTCATCTCAATGACAGGGATAAACTTTGTCCTTGTAGTTACTTTCCTTAAAAACACATTCTTTCCTTTAAAAACAAATTCAATTGCTATATTGCTCATTACTACAAGAACTAAAACAATATAGTATCAAATAAAAAATATAGTATCACGTTAAATGGTCCTGATGCATCTAATTATGTAACTGCTATTTAACTGCAGTATAATTACAATTACAGTTTGTTACTACAAAATATTTATTGTGCATATGTTTTTTTTACCATCAAATATCTGCTACTACAGCAAATAAGGTTTTTTGGTTTTTTTTGCCCCACTAGAATGAAAGGCATGCACTGCTTTACAAACAGTGTTTTTCTTTAGGTTCAGAAATAGTTTTTATTTCCTGTAAAAAAAAGTATTAATACACTTAGTTTTGGTCCACGGCACACACAGACCAGAAGATATTTCACTGCTCAAGTGGGAGCACTGCCAATGGTTCCTGGTAAGTAGGGACATTTTAAAATAAATTCCTACATGTTCTACCCATCTGGCAAGCCCACACAGCTCTACTAGGCAAATGCCCAAGATATTCAGCAAAGAAGCTATACAGTAGCAGTGGTTTAGTTTATTGTTAATCTTAGATGTACTCCCTTGAGGAAGAAGTCATCATATTTTGGTATTACAAGAGGTCGTCTCTCATAAGAGCAAACACAAACAGAATAGGTAACAAAGAACCCATGAGTACAGTTCAGAGGATTTATAAAATCTATTCTCCTTCTGCTGCACTATGCATTCCATAAAGCTCCATGGTGAACCAAATTTGTTTTTTTCTCAATGCAAAACTGTGTGGCATACAATATGAACTAGCTAGAAAAATTATATCTATAATTAAATGTAAATCATTGTTATTGACAACATGTATTTCTAAACAGTGAATGACATTTTAACGCTATCTGTACATTTTTTTCATGAGCTAGCAAGTGGGGAAATAAATCTCTATCAAAATAAAACCCACAGAAACATGATCACACACAACTGCAAAATAAAAAAAATAAAATAAATAAAATGCCTACAAATGTAGGAACAAAATACTGCTAAGTATTGTACTTCCAACTCCCCCTGTCAGGCACAGGAAATTCAAAGACAGCAGGTTATACTTACAAGCCCCTGTGTGCCGCACTTTCTATTGTGTTCGATTTAAAAATATCTTCAATGAAAATGCAGGCTATTTCTTTCTCAGCTTCAGAAAGGTAAGTGGAGAAAATATTTCCACCAAACTCAGAAGATGTAGACAGAGGAAAGTTTGAATAACTGATGTCTCTAGGAAGAAAGTAAAGATAATTTCAAGATCATATGCCCTTATCGTGTACTAAAAGCACCTGTGACAGCCTGATTTTCTGTGTCACTATCAATAACAATACAGGTCCAGTTGGTACTAGTAGAGACTAAACTGAGTCTCAAGAGGATGGTCCACCAGTTGGGCTGGTTTTCAGAACTTCACCAAGTTGTGTGTTCAGTCGCAACTAGAAATATTTGACTGCGTGTCGTCTTAATGCTCACTTGGAATGATGCTGCTTCTGTGCATCACCTGAAATTGCTGAGCTGCAAACTGTAAAGATGAGGATACTGTAATCCAGTCGTTGCCACTGGAATTTAAACTAGTGGAACCTGGTAAACTCATTGTCCCTGCTTGACAGCTAATGCAAATTTTGGTTTTCTGAATCAGTAGATAGCTTCATGTTGAACGGGTAATCTGTTGCCAATTCATGACTGTTGAACCTCCATTTAACACAACTCGGACCCCAGTTCAGGTAGTTGTGCTAGAAATCATTTACCATAAATAGTATAGCATTAAAGAATCAGCAATATCCTTCAGGAAAAAAAAGAAAGTATTCTTAAGTAGCATGAGGATATGCATCCAGACTATTTGTATTCTCTTGATCCCTTAATAAAAAAAAAACACACACACACCTTGAAATCAGAGCATGGCATCCACTTTGAGCATCTCCTGTCTTCACAGAAAAGTGCCTTGTGTAGCTTCTGTACCAGGCATCATGCGCTTTCAAGCACTGTGCTGTAGTTCAGCGATTCACACACAAGCACTGCCTCAGAGTGTCTTTCAGGAAAGTATGTCTTTCTTTTCAACAATACTCATCCAATTGATTCATAAAGCCACACCCCTCCCCACCTGTGATTGGTTGCTGGCTCTGTAAAGGCGGGTTTGAAAGCTGGTGGGTGGTGTGTTTTTACTGCCTGGAGGGACAAGCTGGATAATCAAGGCTAGATAAAGCTCCTGTGTTTTAGCCAGTTGGCTGCTGCAGAGTTGTAGTGAAAGTTGGCAAACAAGATTTGTACTGACGTCTCTTGTTTATTGATGGACATTTATCTCTCTGTTTAACCTGTAAATTAAAAGCTGTTTTGTTGTATTCAGAAAATTGCCAGGTCAAGGGTTTTTTGTCCTTATTGAGTGTCCTTGAATTATCCTCATGTTGTGACTGTTAATTTTTTTCTTGCTGCCTCTTTAAGAATAGCTAACCTACATCGCACAGCTTTGTGTTTTTATCATGCTGACTAGCTACCTATGCTGGGCACCTTGCACTCTTCTTAATACTCAGTTATTTCTATCACATGTAATTAACTGTTTGATAATATAATATCATATTCACACTACCTAAATATGTGTGATTATCATTTAATTGTGATTGAGGTCAATGGCTATCACATGGTTTACCACATTTGAGCATTATTTTGGGACTGTTTTCTCTTCATCCCACAACTAACCACATGCACTTTTTTTTTTTCAGGTTACTTTGAAAAATTCAGCTAAACCCACAGTATTTTCTTTCCAGATTTTCAGCTTGGAACAAAAACTAATGTTGTAATTCTGTGGCTTTCACAGTGACAAAACACCCCTCAATGGGATGAACTCATTTCTGTTGATTTTTTAGTTTTTTACTCTGTGTAATTTACTTCCTACAAAACCATGTAGTAAATAAGCTCCAGGCTCTAGGCTCTTTAACTCACAAATTAATAATGTTCTGTTTAGATTCCATCCTGAAACACTGACAGGGAAAATAAGTGCCAGTCCTCAGCACACCCACACTAATTAGTGCACAGATTCAAAAAGAGGAACACTACAGTGTCATTTTTAGCAAAATCAAACAAGCTATAATTTTCTAACATTGATGTAGTATAGTCAATAACTCTACACTATTTTAATATTTATATGCAGACTACATAAGTTTATCCTTGTTTTTCTGTGCCTTCAATGTCACGATTATATCACAAGGCAATCAAGCAATATTAATATATAAATAAGTACACTGGGGTATCAATGAAAGTACATAATGACATTTCAAGGCCTCATTTGGCTATTCCCCAGCTCACCCCAAATTAGAAACAGTAATGAGAACCAATAAGCCACAGATGGTCAAACACTGGGGCACAAAACCACTCTGATCTTCTTACTTCTTATTATATTATGGTCCAATCAAAGAGAGCCAGATGCTGTTTTCTCAGGAGGAAGCTCCCATCTATCGGAGCCACGCGGTTGCAAGTTCAAAGCTTTTTTAGGGCACAACCTGGACCTACTCCATCTTCCATCTCGGTAACATGGAGTGTCAGGCGGTCATGCTGCTAAGAGACACTGGCCTGACACATTGAACTGAGGTTCCATCTGTGTTGATGATTTAAAAACATTCCTACAGCATCTACTTCCAAACAAAAATAGATTCTAGGGCTCTTGCTCCTCCGTCCTCCCATTACAATTTCAAACTGTAACCCCCAGCTAGTAAACAGGGCATCATTAGACAGGGCTGTGCAATTGTGCAAAGGGAACCAGTTATCATTGTTTCTTCAGTTAACCACAGGACTAAGATCATCTTTATTTATCACGTGTCACATAGAGAAATGTCACAGATCTGTAGGGAATGTGGCCTGAAATGTAGGCTTATAGGGAGCTGTTGTACAGGCATTTTTTTATAGGCACATGTTTGTTTTATGAATGTATATTCTTTTAATAAGTCATTGTCTTCATTAAGTCAAGTCCTTACCTCTATAAAATGCTTGTTAGACAGCAACAAAACCATAATATATCTCTTTTTTTTAAATATACATTTTACATGGAGCATTGTTTAAATAATTTGCTCAACATTTACAGTCCTGTTTTTTTTTTTTTTTTTTTTTAAATCACCATATTCAACCCTACTTCTAGTTCTGACAAGGATAAAACAGTGAATGCTGGTTTGGCAGTATTGGACTAGAGTACAATAATACAGAGAGAAGAAAAAGCAGTTGATTGCCCACATTGCGTGGCAAACCTGCAATGTGTCTGCCCTGGATGAACTACCCTATTAGGGATAAAGAATACTTCCTGACCTTCTGTCTACTGAGTCCTAATCACTGATATCATCAAATACATTAACCCACTGCTTACCCTCTATGGCTATACTCAGTCAAGGCAAACCATTATTTTTACACCTCTGCCATCCCCCGGTCCTTTCTTTCCAAACTATTTTTCTTATGCCTTCAGTGTTACTACATATTGTTTGAAAAGAAGCTAACGCTATTCATTATGTGTTACAATACCTGGAAATGCATATTGTTATACTTTTAATATATTACAGAGCTGAGTGCTGATCTCAGAATTACGGTGACTTTAAATAATCCTACCACTGTTTTACAATAATGAAATGTCACTGTAGACTTTGTTCTTTATTGTGCTTTTTTTGTCTTATTTTTTTACTTTGCTCATTGTACATCACCATAATGAGTCATTCTAACTTAGGAGAGAGTAAAACAGGGTGTCATCCTTATGCAAAAATAACTATGGGTTGATTATTAGATATTCACAAGACATATTAATGCATAAAAACACATATATTTTTCAGACCAATTTCATAACATTTTGAGGACATTTTGAAGAACAACATATTTATCATATCAGAATAGACTGCACAGTTGTCAACAGCCCAGCTGGATCCCATATATGATGTAATTCCCCCAAAAAGTGGTTGGGTTAGCAAAGTTTTAATTTCATTGAGATTTGGTAGCTGGTCAAGACAGTTGAGTTACATAATCCATCCTAGATCTTTGGAGAGTGGTTTTGCCATCTGATATTGAAGAACCCATTATAAGAAACATGGCATTGCACAAACAAGTTTCTCTGGGCAAGATGACCTTACTACAACCCTGTTTTAGACTTGCATCACAGGGGGACCCTTATAGCCATAAATAATTTGCCAAACACAACTGAAAAAACAACAACAAAAGAATACAGCAGGAGAACTTGGAGGTGCAGAATGGCAATGCAATAGCCTTTCACTTCTGAAGCCTCTAGGGGTTTAAATACAAATGAATTCAGCGGTCCTCAGAGGCTAAATCATAAAGCCGCTACACGATTCCAAATACCTCTTTGACAAAGTCTTAGGATTAAAGTAGATAGCAGTGTAGGTCCTTCGGGACAGGTCACCAAACCAGTATATTGCAAATGTAGTCCCTCATCTGTGCACACTAAGTTTGCAACATAGAGTTTATGACACAGTGAAGGGCATTTTATGTAGGACAGGTTTAAGATGCATTGGCAGGACAGTGAAGTCTAGTGTTGTCCCTGCTCACAGTGTACCAGACCTTCAGTGAACTCTATTCATTAGCGCTGTCAAGCCTACTCCTTAATTAGCATTATTGCGGGACTGTGCAGGGTTGAATACAAACGCAGATATCTATTCCTTTGTCTTAAACAAGAAGGCCAAGCTTGGCTTTCTCTCCACCTGGTCTCCAGTGACTTTTTCGTTAATAATGTGTGACATGCTTGGCTAATCCAAAAAGTTTGTCCCAGTGAAGATGTTATTAATTAGCTTCTTAATTCTTAATACACTGTGAGAGGCCAGTAATTGTGATAATCTGTACACAATCCCCTTAAATACACAGTGTATTGTGCTCCTAAATAAAAATAATTTATAGTAATTTACAATATGAATATAAAATATAACTACTTTGGACAATCAGCATAAATGTATCTGTGATGTCCATAAAAGGAAAATAGATAATTAATGTAAAACCGCAGTGTAATAAACAAATACGGTACCCTCGAAATCTGAAACTTCACAACGATTTAGCACACTGTGTTGATATTTGGAATCAGATGAGCTTATGAAAATATTAAATTGTGGATCATCTAAATGCAGGGAAGGGATTCCAAAACTGGAATAAAGAACAGTACACAATGAAAGCTCTCCTTTTATGTCTCACTGTGACCTATTTAGCTCAGTTTGTCATTTAAAAGAGAGCACCAAGAAACAGTCCTGCAAATTAAACTGAGGTCAATTTACTTGCAGTCTGTTCATCAAAGTGATGGCAGTTTATTTTACTGTATACTGTATTCGTTAACAATTTGTTCTGCTTGTGCATATTCTGGTTTTTAAGGGATTGAAAACCCACAGAATGGGAGAGTGCAGATTATTACAAATATACCAGTGCAAAAGGACGTGCAGTTTTATTGATACATAAATATCGCCAAGTATTATTGTAATGACTATATCTATATGGCAAATTATATATATATATATATATATATATATATATATATATATATATATATATATATATATATATATATATATAATTTATTCATTACCCCTTAGTTTAAACAGAAAGTATAAAAAGCTTTTAGTTTTGTGTTCAGTAGTTAAGAACCCCAGTTTTGTTATCTGCTAAATGCCATTGTAATGTCTATCTGTCCGCCCTGTTACTGCATCCCTCTCGCATTGCAGTTTATGAGGAACACCACCATTCTTAACACAGGCACTGGATTCACTGGAACTATCAAGAGATTGGTTGCTAAAGAGATGCACATATAGATTTCTAATAATAATCTAGTTTTTAAAAAAGATAGACGAATAAAGCATCCTACGTGCAACCTGTCAGTGTTTATTTTGCACAGATAGCAACCCTGAGACCCGTGCTTTAGCATCATTCTCCTCCTTATCTCGCTTCCCCGACACACTGCAGCTGCTGCTTTGTCAGGGAACATCCGAAGCAACGTAATATCTGGGATGATGGAGTTTCGGCTGTGGTGTAGACTAATCGGTTGCTTCCTGGGGATATTCGCCATGATCCTCGCAGGGATCTCTGCTTTGAAAGCAGAGGAGGACCAGTCCCAAGACCTGGAGTGCAAAATGAAGAGCGTCACCGTCTCCGCGTTGCCGTTTTTGAGGGAGAACGACTTGAGTATCATGCACAGCCCGTCTGCCTCGGAACCCAAGCTCCTGTTCTCTGTCAGGAACGATTTTCCTGGAGAAATAGTGGTGGTGGACGACCTGGAAAACACGGAGCTGCCCTTTTTTGTGCTAGGTGAGTTCTTGCTTCGTTATTCATTCATTCTGCACGCACGTAAACATCCTGTCTAAGGGAGGGTATATATTTGTTATTTTGTGTGTGTACGCTACAGGTCAATTGTTTTATCTGCAGCTTGGACAGATGAGCCGAAGCTGCATAAAATAACATTCACTGTACTTGAAAAGCATGTACGCAATATAGGCATGTGGCGCAAATTCCAATGGGATTCTTATTGGTAATATAAAACAAAAGCATTTATTAGATACTAAGGCATTTTGTTTTTGCATTACTGTATATACATTTCTTTGCATTTACTTGAAATGGACTTCACTATTTTGTGCCAGACAGAGTTGGCTTTGAATGACAATGCCCAGTACAATTAGTATTTTATTTATTTGCATACATAAAAGTTGACACATGATGACTAAGCTGTAGAAGAAATAACTGTATCTGCTAAACAGAGCAGGGCTAATTGGTTTAGGTTTTCTTTTGGATACTGGTGGCCTTTTTATCTCTGACAATTGCCTCAGTTTACTCCAAGGCCACAGTGACTGAAAGTCATTTCCATGAATCTCAATGAACACTTGTGTGAGGCAGAAATGTCACATGTCCTTTGATTGGTACACATAGGTATTGGATTGAAGATTCCACTAAAGCCTGACCTTAATCACATATGCCTCTTTCTGCTGATCTCCTGATCAATTTGTCTGCAAACAGACCAAAGAGTTAGGAAGTTAGAATATTAAAAAGTAAATGAATAAGTCAATACATGAATAAAACATATAGAATATTTCCCTGATGCCTGGATTAAGGCACCATATTAAGGCCATTCAGGACCTGTCAGTTTACTTGGGCCAAGATTAGGCTGAATTCAAATTATAACATTACTGTTTTCCCACAACAGTTATTCAGGTCATGTTCCACTATGTGTTAGTATAAAAGTGCCCAACATGGTAAAACAAAACGTTTCTCTACACATCTACTAGCAAAATTCACAAACACATTCTAGTTTAGTAGTCCCCTCAATTTTGTTAGTAACAATGTATTACTAGCCTATTGATCTCACATTTTCTAATATATGCTCTGCTTTGCCACTTTATTGGAAACCAGTAAGTTTTCTCCTATCATTTTCTCCCTGTTCTGACGCATGGCGGAAGGCCTGTCCATTTACAGTAAGTTTTACACAAAGCTGCTCATGCAGTCACTTGGAACCAGCATGAGTGAGACCACACGACTAGAACCCCAGCTGAAAGGCAGGACACTTATTCTGTTCTGCCCCAGAATTATTTAGTATGCTACATTGTTATACACATATTTTGCTTATTTATTATTATTATTATTATTATTTGTTTATTTAGCAGACGCCTTTATCCAAGGCGACTTACAGAGACTAGGGTGTGTGAACTATGCATCAGCTGCAGAGTCACTTACAACTACGTCTCATCCAAAAGACAGAGCACAAGGAGGTTAAGTGACTTGCTCAGGGTCACACAATGAGTCAGTGGCTGAGCCGGGATTTGAACAAGCCCTCTTCTTTAACCACTGGACCACACAGCCTCCTATTTAGCACTTGGTCAGATATTGCTCAGTGTAATCTGCTGGAAGTCACTTTCTTTTAAAGAGAGTTGCTTTTTTCATGACTTGCGCTGCAGTCAGCTACATTTTAACAATTTTTTTAAAGTTGGAAGTTTTTTTGTTGAGTGAAGAATATTAAACTGTGTTATCTTTTGACATTTTCTGACTAGAAAGATCGAAGAGAAAGTGATGTTACTTAATTGGGCACTGGATGAAAGGTGAAAATAACAGCTAGTTATGTATTTATTTTCTGTCAAAATGTTTCTAATTTTAAATGTTGGAATTACTGTGAATGACCTCTAAATAACTGGGGAAAGCTGCTACACATATTGCAGTCCTAATTACATTTTTTTTATCTATTCTATGTGGCACACCAAACTGTGCATTTTCTTTGTACATGAAACTAATAAAAATAATCATTTTTCCTTTTTTGTTGAACATTAATTTAAATGTTTTATAATTATATAACTGTGCGTGCAGTCCATGCCTGCTAATTAACTTGTAATATCTTGCTTTATTCTAGTATTTATTTGAATGTATTCATGCAGATGTATGGATTGAGGGGGTAGCAGTCTTATTGAAATAAATTAGCTTGGTTTGGTGCTAAAAATAGTGCCATGGAATGTTTAATACTCACATACAGTAGTAGACAGAATCATAGTTTAGTGTCTCATAAAAGATAGCAAATATAATAGCAAAGTGCCTCCATCGAGGACATTGGTTGAGAACAGTCCCCATTGTTTGGCCACCTTCCGTCCCGTTTCTGCTTGGCTTTAGGAACTGCAGATCTGCTGAGATCAGAATCGAAGGTGCTAGGTCTTGATATTATAATTATAAATGGTATGGTCAGTTTACTCAGTTTTTTTCTACTGAGGTATTCCCACATATATCAGTGTTGCTGTTCATCAAAGGCAGATCACCCTTGAACTCCAGACCCTTCTGAAGTAACTGTCCTCTGCCCTGATGCAGGTATAACAGTTAGGTGAACGTATGTAATATGGCAATGATCCACGGTGCTGATGTCCTCCTTTACAGTAACTTTAAACAAAAAAGAAGAACAAGATTAGAAGTTATAAAATATATTCCCCAAATGGTGTTATGTAAGTACCTGCCACACTGCATTTTGTGAAGTTTTGCGAGTTTCAGTGAATTTGTGTTGTGAAGGCAGCTGCAGCATGATTACATTCATTCTGTTTGGCATGCCATTATTATGCCACCCATAAAGGAAAAATCGGATTTAATAAGCCAGACAACATTGCCTGCAATCGGTGAAGGTAGAATGCAAATCAGTTACCGTTGCCCTACAGTCTTAACAGACTTCTTTTTATTTGAAGATTCTAACCTTCACTGTATTTTTAAAATTTTTTTTTTTTTTAATGAATTCAGGTTTATAGGTTATAGAACAGTGTCTCAGAAATAATTCATGATTCTATTTATTAGATAAATATTCTGGTATCAATCAAGTTCTGACCAACAAAGCAATCAAGCGAGTGACTCTTCAGTCACTGCTATGGTCTCTTCTTTGACCAGTCCCACAGCAGTTACAGGGCATCATACTGTATACAGCTATAATGGATGAAGTATTCATTTTTTGAAGAATTCATTATTATTTTTTTTTCAAAATAACTGCTACTACAATAACATATTTTCACAGATATGAACATATAAGATTTTTTTATCTTAATACCCAACCCTGACATTACTTCAATAACAATTACAGTATACATCTATTCTTTTACCATTCTTATACTATTGTAGGTACAATATTTACTATATTCATCCTTCTTTTTTAAAATGTAATATTAATAAGTCATTTAGCAGTCCATTATATTTAAAGTGAAACTATTTACACCTTAACAGGAAGAACAGTATTTAGTTTATTTGTAGATCATTATCACCACAAATCGTGGTGTGCATCACATATTCTCAATACAAGTCATTTTAATGAATGTTTAAATTTGGATTTTGCCTTGAGTTCTCTAAGAAATTGCTTCTAATATAAAGAAAAACTAAACCAAAACCAAACTTTTTTAAGATAATTCAGGCTCTGGGGCTTTTTAAAGAATTTCAAAATTGCTCACGAATACAGCTTGCCTTTATTAAGAAAAATGACATTTTAAAAAATAAAATAAAACACATTTTCTTTGGAATAATGCACCTCATGGGGTGCTGTGTGGAATATTATAGCGTTACAATTATGTTACTGTAATTTGCATAGCAATGCAGTTTGGACAGTTCAGTTGAACCCTTGCATTTAATACCAAAAATTGACAAAATCAGAATTGAGAAAGTACAATTATGTTACACCTGCTTGCTTTGAAATAATATCAAAATAAAACAAAACAATCATTCTTAAGTGTTTCAGGCGGAGATTACCAATGCAAAAGAGCACAGTTTTTATATAAGTAAAATATGACATTATAAAAATGAATACTTATTTATAAATTATTAAATATATTGTGCTACAAAAAAATATTGACAGGAAATATTTTAAAAACTGTAAGAAACAAATTAGTTGCAGGTAGTTAATCTTATAAAATGATGTTTTTTGTTCCTTAAATGGATACAATTTTTTTTTTTTATCTGTACTGTCAAATCTACAATGGCATTTGGCCCATTCCAGTTTGAACCCAGGCCTACACTGAAACTTTGAAAAGTGCCTCTGTGACCTTTTTCATTACACATACCTGACTTGCACTTATTCTGTTTATTCACAAAATGTATTTTATTGAAAAAAACAAACATTCTTTCAGAGATATTTTATAATGGAGCCTATTAGATGATTTAATTAGCCATTGTATATGTCCCTGTCTCTTTAAAGACAATCAGCTTGGAATTTGTCCCAACTTCTTATTGTTTACTGTAAAAGCCAAGCTGAAATACAGACATGCATTGTTCCAGGATACCTGTTAAATGTTGTTATGGCTTGTTTTACTCTCTTTAATGGACACTCTTTCCCATCTGAACTGAAAAATACTGTACTAATTCAATGGGTTTTAAAGCTGTCAAATATATTACTTGACGTATACTATGTGCTGCAATGATCTTGTATTAAAGTGACTTCTTTTTTGCTGGTAATTGGAGCTGCTCTTTTAACTAATCCAGTACAGTTCTTATTAGGTGACAAGGATTTTGTGAGTTCACTGTGTACAACAGGGAGCTGCCTATGCAAGGTCCAAGGCACTGTCTCACAGTGACATACAACTTTAAAAGGATTCAGCCTCAAATTGAATGTACAAGAATGTGTATATATATATATATATATATATATATATATATATATATATATATATATATATACAGAGGATGATGACATGATGACTTCAGAACAGAATGTTGTATTATATGGTATGTAATTATGTTATGTGTCACATTTGCTGATCAATATACAGACCTCCAGTGACAACTGCTGAATCAGATTAAAAAAGAATAGCACAGTCGATATTTAAATTAACCTGAAGATCCTGTTAGTATGAAATCTCTCGTCTGCACAAATCATGTGACTGGTTGCCATGGGAACCTTAGCTGGTTCTAGATGGAGCTCTGAAGAGAGATCCCTTTGTACAGTAATAAGAGTGCTCTGCCATTTAATAGTGTTGGTACAAGCTTGAATTCTGCACTACTGTAGTCTATACTTTCATAAATGTGAACAAAGCTGCAACTGACTGGTTATGTGTGATTAATTCAGCATATTTTCATTCCCTTTTCAGACCTTTGCACCCTTGTGCCTATCTTAACATCTTCCATGTTTTAAATGTCTTAAAAAAAATTATGGCAAAGAACCTGAAATCTCTGCACAAACTGAAGCTTTGGTGCTGGAAAGGCAAGGAATTCAATTAGGGTTTTAAAGCAGGGATAATTTATTACATGTCAGCTAAAGAAGATTCCTAAAAGCAAATAAAAAGGATGAAAAGTTGCAATAAAAAAATGAGCTAACTTCTGCAAGAGCAGCTGAATCTGAAAGTGCAGTGTGTGAGGTAGTAGACTTAGGGTACCAGCAATGGTAGCCCTAGCGTCAGATTTAATATAATACAGGTGCTACCACTAGGGTACCAGCAATGGTAGGCCTAGTGTCAGATTTAATAAAGAAAACAAAACAAAGCTAAAAATAGAAGTTTGCCACACAAGGTGAGCACTAGAACTGCCACGGCAGTCATTTTGACGGTTTGAGGTTTTCAAATTTAAATTACTCTGCATGTCTGAAAGTAATGCAGTTATCCGTTTATTACTTTTCCTAAGTACATGTATTAAATACCTGACGGTATTTGAAAGGCAGGATCATGAATATAAGTTATAATCCCACCCACCTAGAACCAATAAAGCCATCATTTTGACTGCCTTATATATAACCAACAATATTCTATTTTATTTTTATATACAAGCCTGTTGTTATCTCAACTGGAACTGGTAGCCATCAATTCCTTTGTTTTGTACAAGGAATGCACCGTGGAAAATATCAGTAGGAGAGATTTCATCTTGAAGCTAGCCACAGCGCTTCAGCAGACACATTTCGATCAGAAAACTGCTAAGCAGCAGGCTGCAGAAGCTCAACCTGGATTCTGTGCTGCACCGAGCGATACACACATAAGAGAAAACAGATGTTACTTTTGTTTTAAATTAAAAACGGCTTTTGTTTTTACAGTTTTGTACGTACATACCTGTTTACACACACGTTTCTTTTGAAATGTTTATTTTATTATAGTTTTTCATTTTTTGTATATAAACAAAGCCGTGTGGAGTAGTGGTTAGGGCTCTGGACTCTTGACCGGAGGGTCGTGGGTTCAAACCCAGGTGGGGTACACTGCTGCTGTACCCTTGAGCAACTGTATAAATGGGTAATTGTATGTAAAATAACGTGATATCTTGTAACAATTGTAAGTCGCCCTGGATAAGGGCGTCTACCAAGAAATAAATAATAATAATAATAATAATAATAAGCAAAGCACCCATCTGTGTAGCATGGCAGTGTAGCCTCCTCGAGCTGTGGCGCAGACACTTCTTGAGCTGTGCACAGGCTCCCCAGACATGCCCCCCAGCCAATCCGGACCTCCCGTTCAACTCAGCGCCAGATGAGCCTGCCTACTCAATTGGTTGCCTAGGAACGTATCTCCTGTTACGCATCCCAACTGTACACATCCACGCAAGAACCAGCGACAGGGTCCTCCCTGTCACATCCACTTTACTCTTTTTTTTATTTAGTGGCACAATTACTTAACACTGTCTACAGTATGTATTGTTGTTATTGCAACAGGAAATTGTCACCACCCCTTCACTGGCTTCTTCCCTGTCAATAACCAATCAGCTGCTTCCACTATTGACTGGCATGCTTTCAGAAGACACTGCTGAGATATAAAGACCCAGGACGTGGATCATATTTGATACCAAATTAGCTAATCGAAGTGCAAAATGTTTTGTTTCTAGCAAATATCTACTGCCATCAGAACAACTGTAGCAACATTGCCTGCTTCTTCAGAGCTCATTATTACTGCATGAAAGATAAATTGTATCACCGGGTCATGACCGTAACAACAGTGTGTAGATCCAGATGAAAGGAGAAACTTGTAGATCTGATGTGAACAGAAGGTGGAGACGTCACCAGCAGGCTACCCTGCTGGCAAGAAAGGGCACAGGACGACTAAATCTGTTTTCATCTTTCATGCACAGTGTTGAAAAAAAATGTCTGTCTGAGAAGGCTTGTTACTATTTTTCTCCCATAACAGAAGAGTTCAAACATCTCTACCTCATAATAAACCCACTATTCTGTCCATTTCCTTTGACAGCCAAGGCAGAGAGTTAACCCTCTGTGCACCCTAATGCTGGAATTACTGTATCTTCCATTGATCACAATTATACAAAAACCACTGACAATATAGGAGAAGAAAGGCTTCTAAACAGAATTATATTGAACCACACCTGTATTATTTATTTGTGTTCCATGCTATTCAAGCTAGTGGGATGTCGCATAGTTTCAGACCATGTCGCAGTGATATGTTTGGGTGAAGGACCGGTACAGAAACTGTGTTTCCTCAGCCCTGTGACACTTTACAAGTCATGCCACATGTGTTGGCAAATACCTTTGTCTTTCCAAGACAGAGACCTGCATATAGTGAGTGTTAAAACATTGTTAAAGAAATGAAGGACAACGTATTGTCTTTTTAATGCTTGCATTTTATTGAAAACAAAGTCAATTTTGGAGTATCACTTATTGTTACATTTTTGAAGACCAAAATATTATTAATTTGATGGAAGGGCTCAATTATGAGATCCAGATCCTGTATACATGGAACATCTAAACTGCATCTCAGCTGTTCAACACCAAGCTTTATTGAATCATTTAAAGATCACATTAGTTCAAGCGTTTTGAATACTGTCTAATATCTCTATTTAAACTGGCCATTTTTAAGCCTTTTAAGTGGACAGGACAATTATCTGAATTTGAACACGTATCATTTTGTTATTATACATTTTTTTAAAACAATCAGAGTCAGTTTGACATGAGACCTTTGGATCCCACCAATATCACTTTCATTCATACAGTATGAGTCCGGTTTTGATGAAATGTGGTAAAATGCAAATATATATATGGAAAAGTGCTTTACGCTTGCCATAGCACTAGCATGTCACCAAAATCGCATTGCATTGATCTCATCAGAATGTGGGGCAAACCTGGTTTGCCCCGTCATCAAAATGGGGCCCTATGTGTCGAATATTCAACATTTCACAGGTGGCAGGCTGTTATGCACCTACTGTGTGTTTATGTGTGTGTGTGTGTGTGTGTGTACATGTGCGTGTGTGTGTGTGTACCCTGATAAAGCCAATTGCCAAAACGCAATGGGTAGCTATGACAGGGCAGGAACATTTACTGTCCTATCAGGTCCTAGCAGGACGTCCTTCCACGAACAGTGTGTATAAAAGTAGAGGATTTCCGGTTAGAAGTGGACCAGCAAGAGATTATTAGCAAATCGAAGTCATTTTGTACAGACCCTCATGGAAAGTATAGATTCACATGCCTCCACACCTACAGAAAACCAATGTTTGTTTAGCTGGAGGGAAAATCTTGGTAGAGAAAATGGAGCTGTGTTTGAACCAGAAGAAAAATGAAAGGATCTCCACTAGCAAGCCCTAAGCAAAAGAGGGCTGTTTGAACTATGCCTTCAAGCTGATGGGAAGTCATTGCATTGTTTTGTTCTGTGTATTTTTTCTTTTGTTTCTGAAAAATCCTTGAAGCCCCAAACTGTGGGAGAAACCTTATTATTCAGTATTATGTAAGGATAGTGTGTGGGATATTTGCTATCTTAACAAATAAAAGACCTAAAACCTGTGACTCTCTATCAGGTTTAATTATGCTTTCAACCTCTTCCTGTTGAATAGCACCAGCATTTAGTATGGAAAGTATTGCTAGCTGTTGATTGGCAGAGTAAAGAGGGATATTTTTCTGACCTAATAATCACACATCCTAGCGACCCATTGCTGAATGAGTTTAAGTAAAAAATAATTATGGCCATTCACAAAGACATGAGAGGCCAGCCTGTCGACAGTGGCGTGTTCTAATAGTGTTCTTGCAAGCTTTAATGCTGCACAAACAGTATGTTGGAGTTTTTTAAAATGACACCTTGCCTTTCCACATGTTAGTCCTTACACTTACTGTATTCACCTTTTGGAATTCTCAGTTCTCACCCAGTATTCTGTCTAGAGGGTGAAAATTAGCCCAGATCAATTCACAGGGGTGAGAATTATCTTGTAACACTGGCCCTGGTTGTAGACATGACATTGATCAAAATTGAGATTTGTGCCAACTTTGTGGACCTGTGTTGGCAATATGAGCATATCGTATTCCTTCGAATTTAAGACACACTTTTTAAACAATTTTTTTCTTCTCAAAGTTGGCCTGTGTTTAAATTCAAGTATAGTGATGTGTGTATTAAAATCGCCAACAAAAGATGTGGCAACCCGAGTACACAAACAGCAACGTGACTGACTGCCAAGAAAAGACGAACAAAGATGTCACTGCTCGATCTTAATTCAAATTCAAAGGAATACGGTATACTTATTGGTCGAGGAATGAAGCAAAAACTACACTTGAACTAGTAGTGTTGTAAGTATTTATAGCAGAAAAACTGTTAACATACTTCAAGTCTTTATTTTATATAATTGTTCCAACATAGAAACAGACCTCTTAGAAACCCATTTAACATGCTAAATTGTATCCTAGACTGCTCAGAATCTTTCAGCCAATCACACATTTCACCTTTTGTATTCCACAGCGCATCAGTTTTTACGTCACCTGCTTTAAAAATTCATACCCGAGGCTACTTTTTGAATTCCATTTAACTGGAAATCCATTTAAAATGGGGATATCACAATCTGCCACATACCTCAGCCACTTAACAGTACTCTCTTCCTCAATCTTTTCCCTCTTTTCAATGAAATTGACAATCGACTAAATAAGGTTGGTAATGATTAGAAAACAGATATAGCTGGGTTTTTAACTTAAATAGATTTATAGTACTGCGAGCGTCTGTGTATGGGTTATATCTGCACTGGCAGCTTTCAGCCTTGGTACTTTCACTTATGCTTGTGCTGATATTACCCACATACATAGACCTTCACTGTCCTATAACCACATATTACCTGTTTGGAAAAAAAACAGTAATAAATAATCCTTCAGATTTCTCCTGATGACGTTCCTGCAGTAGTTAGAAAGCAGAAACACAGAAAATGAAGAACAAAGCTCACAAGACATACTGCCTCCTGCTGACACCAGCAGGCTAAAATAAACCAATTTACCGTAATGAGGCTGCCACTGGGTTTGTCTGTATTGCTGGAAGACCAACAGTCAGAGGGAGTTGAAGCTAGTCACCATATTAATGTCCATATTTCTGAGGAGAGATTAATGATTCTATGTCTTTCAGTATGCAATCAACAAACCTATACAGTAGCACCCGTTTACCTACTTAAAAAAAAGAAATAAATAAGAAGGAAGAGTTAATAGATCTGTTTACAATATTTCAGGTGGCGTTTCATCTCAGTATTTTATGGTTGAGAATATATTGCATGATCAAACATATAATAAGGAACGGTTTAAAATCCTTAACCATTTCGCTGCAGTTTGTAATTTTGATTACATTTAGAAATGCTTTGGGGGAAAGCAATAGAAATAGAACATGTTCAATTATATTTTCTAAAATACAATAAAAGAAAAGTGGCCCAAAGGGACGGTTATTTGTATTATGTAATGTATTGAATATAGTGTAAATAATAATACACATTTCTTAAATAAAGTCCATTGGTCTTGCGATTCAAGTCCTGCTGCCACTGTTAAGATACATCAAATTTAAAGATTACTTTAAGTTTTTCTGAGTTTAAAACATGTTTGTGAATATTTCCATTGTACAGTAGTGACTTAACAAAAAAAAAATATATATATAAAATATACCTGATTTATTAAAAGGCACCTTACTGCACACAACCCTTGCACGTTGCTAATAGTTTGCAATACATATATTATTTGACTATGTATAGTAATATATACATGCATGCTTTCAGATATATTTGAATATTAATAAAGAGTTCTCTATACATCTATTATTACTCATTATCACCATTCTGATATTCGATTAGGAAATTAGTTGCTATAATTATACAGATATCTTACATTATGGTTCTGAGTTCTAAATTGTGGACATCAACATGACCCATTTCCACCTGATGAAGGAACCTATGTGGTCTTGAAAGTTGAATGATTTGAAACCATGAACCCATAGTTTACAAATGACCTTGGTGTATTGAAAACAAAACAGCCTGCGTGTTCTAATTCCAGCTGGACCTGGGACCCTTGGAGGTTAACGCACAGGACCTGAACTCTGAACCTGAAAACCATTTTACACGAATGGCTTGTACAGTTTGGCAGTGGAAATGCACAGGCAACATATTGATAGCTGGTTTTGTGAGCATCATCAAACCAGGATTAGTTCATCATTAGCATATCATAGGCATAATAGGGCTAACTGGCTGATTAAATATTTGTAACTGCTAATATAATAAGCCATTGACTTGTATTATGGGGAGTATCTCACACTTGATTTTAAGAGGCATGGTTAGAATCAAGCTTTAAGCAGTAGTATCTATTGGTGCTGTGATATTGTAAATTTCAGTACGCACCATGTTGCAAACATCACAGATTGCTTTGTTTGGCAGGCTGTCGCTTCTGGGAAACGGAGTCTTACTCAATGGGTGTTAATTTTCTTGACAACGGCAAGAGTATTTGTATAATTTAAAACATATTTTAAAGCATATCCTTTCTTTGCCAAGATGGGCTATGTGATAAGTTTAAGGCATCTCATGCTGTATGGGGGGAAAAGTATATATTTTGCTGCTGAACTGTTTATTCAGTACTATGTGCTGTGTTAGCCTTGGCTATACAAGGCATATATGTGTTATTTCTGTTCCATTCGTTTTCTTTGTTATAGATTTTCCAGTTTGGCTTTTTGATGCAGTAGAGTTGTCTGGCTATAAGGGACAGAATCCTGTTTGTTGTCTTTTGTGAAGAGGTTTCAGAGTGTCAGCCCTGCAATTTTTCAGTGGATAAAAGCTAACAGGATCCTTCTTACATAGAACACTGTCAAAAACATTATAAAGCAGCTCCTTAAGAGTGCACCTACACAATTTAGAAAATCGGCCACTCTTTCACAAAGCTTATGAGATATATACGAATGTATTTGTAAGTCTGTTTTGTTCGATTAATCACAGTTTGATATTCAGCAGTGGTCTAGAAAAGTTTCATGCATACAGAATTGTAGCCTTCAAAACAGACTTTAAAAAATATTTAATATTTCAAATATAATAATTTCATTGCATATACAGTACTGTGCAAAAGTTTTAGGCAGGTGTGAAAAAATGCTGTAAAGTAAGAATGCTTTCAAAAATAGACATGTTAATAGTTTATATTTATCAATTAACAAAATGCAAAGTGAGTGAACAGAAGAAAAATCTACATCAAATCCATATTTGGTGTGACCACCCTTTGCCTTCAAAACAGCATCAATTCTTCTAGGTACACTTGCACACAGTTTTTGAAGGAACTCGGCAGGTATGTTGGCCCAAACATCTTGGAGAACTAACCACAGTTCTTCTGTGGATTTAGGCAGCCTCAGTTGCTTCTCTCTCTTCATGTAATCCCAGACAGACTCGATGATGTTGAGATCAGGGCTCTGTGGGGGCCATACCATCACTTCCAGGACTCCTTGTTCTTCTTTACGCTGAAGATAGTTCTTAATGACTTTCGCTGTATGTTTGAGGTCGTTGTCATGCAGCAGAATAAATTTGGGGCCAATCAGATGCCTCCCTGATGGTATTGCATGATGGATAAGTATCTGCCTGTACTTCTCAGCACTGAGGAGACCATTAATTCTGACCAAATCCCCAACTCCATTTGCAGAAATGCAGCCCCAAACTTGCAGGGAACCTCCAACATGCTTCACTGTTGCCTGCAGACACTGATTCGTGTACCGCTCTCCAGCCCTTCGGCGAACAAACTGCCTTCTGCTGCAGCCAAATATTTCAAATTTTGACTGATCAGTCCAAATGGCACCTGCTGCCATTTTTCTGCACCCCAGTTCCTGTGTTTTCGTGCATAGTTGAGTCGCTTGGCCTTGTTTCCACGTCGGAGGTATGGCTTTTTGGCCGCAAGTCTTCCATGAAGGCCACTTCTGACCAGACTTCTCCGGACAGTAGATGGGTGTACCAGGGTCCCACTGTTTTCTGCCAATTCGGAGCTGATGGCGCTGCTGGACATCTTCCGATTGCGAAGGGAAGTAAGCATGATGTGTCTTTCATATGCTGCAGTAAGTTTCCTTGGCCGACCACTGCGTCTACGGTCCTCAATGTTGCCCGTTTCTTTGTGCTTCTTCAAAAGAGCTTGGACAGCACATCTGGAAACCCCTGTCTGCCTTGACATTTCTGCCTGGGAGAGACCTTGCTGATGCAGTATAAATACCTTGTGTCTTGTTGCTGTGCTCAGTCTTGCCATGGTGTATGACTTTTGACAGTAAACTGTCTTCAGCAACCTCACCTTGTTAGCTGAGTTTGGCTGTTCCTCACCCAGTTTTATTCCTCCTACACAGCTGTTTCTGTTTCAGTTAATGATTGTGTTTCAACCTACATATTGAATTGATGATCATTAGCACCTCTTTGGTATAATTGTTTAATCATACACCTGACTATATTCCTACAAAATCCCTGACTTTGTGCAAGTGTACCTAGAAGAATTGATGCTGTTTTGAAGGCAAAGGGTGGTCACACCAAATATGGATTTGATTTAGATTTTTCTTCTGTTCATTCACTTTGCATTTTGTTAATTGATAAATATAATCTATTAACATGTCTATTATTGAAAGCATTCTTACTTTACAGCATTTTTTCACACCTGCCTAAAACTTTTGCACAGTACTGTATAATTATTATAGCTACAATTAATACTAGAATGGCAATCCATAAAGTGTCTGTTACCATGCATGACATTGCAATGTTTCAAATAATTCCACTCTTGGTTGGCACCGAATGCATTTTCAACAGCTTGTTATCTACCCTTTCTGTCTTGTGTGTAATATAAAAGCTTCTGGTACCTGGGGCTTAAGTCAGATTCCAAGACTATGCATTAATCTGACACAATTTGGTAGAGGTATGTGACAGAAATATAATAGGATTATTTCCATTTTGTTTTCTTAACCATTCGTTAACAGCACTTTGTATTTTATTCATAAAACCAGGCTTTGAAGAAAAATAAGCTTTTTAGAAATTTTGTTAAGGATAGTTTTGATTAATTAAGTCAAGTTTGCAATTCAACGGTCTTTGAGAGGGATAGATGTTTATTCAATTCTCAAAGCGCTGTTTCATCTAAAGCCCCTTTCACACTGGCATGCTCTACCCGGTACAGAACCTACATGTCATGTGGGTTGGGTACGCAATTTCACACTGCTTTTGATAAAGCAGGGTTGACCTGGGTGACAGACACAAGTGCACAATGCGCCTATCAATGCCCTGGAAGCAGCTTGTTACTGAGGCTTCTATCCAAGCTTCTCTGGGTTGAAATGTCGGCCCAAATGTTGATTAGAGAAAATGTTTCTACATCCCTTCTGCAATCTGACTCATGCTGCGTCTCAATCAACAGAAATATGACTAAACAGAAATATGACTAAACAGAAATGTTCCTTGCGGAAGTGAAACCTTCATGCAGACGTGGCTGTTTGTTATTGCGCCGGCTTACGAACGGCGATCATGCATTTTGACTCACTCAACTCGGGTCAAAGCGTGTCGACCCACATTCTGAGGTGGGTCGTTGGGACCAGGGTCAACCCGGGTACGACCCAAGTACGTGGTTTCACACTACGCAGGATTGTGACCTGGGTAGCCAGAACCCAGGTCCAGACCCGGGTATGTGTTCCAGGGTGAAAGGGGCTTTTGAGAATGCTTATAAACACTATTAAAAAACACATACACATTCCAGGTATAGAGAATATTTAACTCTATGAACTCTACAGTTGTTTTTCTAGATGTTCTTTTTCCAATAAAACCATTGGCAGCCCCTTGTGTCTAGAGGAAAGATACTTAAACTGGTTTAAGAGTGTTTTCAAATATAAAAGGCCTTTCTGACTTGTATTTATCAGACTAAAACATATTTCATATCTCTAGTTATTATCTCAGACACAGTATCATTTTGGTAGATGTTTTGTTTCTACTCAGTTGCTTTGGAAAAGCTACCCTTGGGAGGAATCAGCTTTTATTGGTAATGCCAACATTGGTAGTAATGCTTTGATTGGCAATGCCAACAAATTGTGCATTTGAATGGTCATTTTGGCTCAACCAAATAACTTTAACCACATCTACCAAGCATGGCACTACAGGTAAAAAATCCCAATTTATTTGCCATGGTGAGTACTATTTTATTTCAGGAAGCTTCATGTTATAACTCCACTGTCTTATCGTGCAGGTTGGCTTTATAAAAAATGATTGATTACCTTTAACTTATCATGCAGAATGAGAATTGTTGGGGATTACAAATTTGTCAGTATTTTAGGGCTACCCTTTGTTGTATTGCACACATTCTTATTTGCTCCCTCTGTGACACAGCCTTTACCTTTGGATGGAGTTTTCAATATGTCAATTTTCTCACTGTCAGCAGTGCAGAACTCAAGCAGGTAATTGGCATGTAGGGTTAAACACTTTGGCAGTGTTATTGGAATGAAAGTAATCAATCAATTTAAGTAGCTAACCAAGAAAATGTTAGCAAATTAATCCAATACGAAAGTTGAGTTATTTGTGGGGTTTAATAAAGTGTTTACGTTTTGAGTGTTTAACGTTTTAAACGTAAAACTTAAACCCCCACAAATATTTCACCTTTCGTACTTTGGTAATGTATAAAATAACGATGAAAATAATATGCCCATCAATTAATGAGACGATTACTCCTGTTTAGTAAGAATAAGAGCATATATATATATATATATATATATATATATATATATATATATATATATATATATATATATATATATATATATACACACACACACACATACATCGGTTACAAAAAAAAATGTCCAAAGTTAGTATTGCAAGTGTGCCAAAATATGATAGTACCAATAGGACCATAACTACTTGCAGTAGCCTAAAATACAAAATAGGCGTATACAAATGCTTCCAAACACCCTTTATATACAGTGCATCGCATCCGATCGCACCCTATTGCACCCGGAGCGATCAGCCGCCACTGCATGTGATCGATTGTATGCAATCACGCAATCGGATTGCACCGAAATTGCATAGTGTATCGTGGCCTTCAGTTAATAGTTGCTCCTTCTGAGTCAGTTTGATAAGCAGTGGCAACTGCCTGTGCTGTATTAATTCAATACTAGGAGCACGGAGCAACAGACTTCAGTATTATGATATTCTATTATTCTGACCTGAATAGACTCTATACATGCCATTAGTGAAAGTGCAAGTCGGACAGATTTTCATTTTATATATATTTAAGGATACTTTTGTACATGTGTAGCTGGCCTTTTGCACCATTTTGGATATTGTTGGCATAAACAAAAAAAAAAAAAAAAAAAACTGCTTATGAAACAAAAAATGTGCCTAACTTGATTCTGTGTTATTGCAACTAAGTTAGTTTTAGATTACAGTGCCACTGCCACAGTTACATTCTCTGATAATGGCATTCCAAGAAATGAACTGTTTGTTAGATCTTAATAGTAGCAGTTGATAACAGGAAGAGAAATATGTATTTGTTCTGAATTCCCGCTGTTAATACACATCCTGTGTTATACACTGTTCAGTACAGTACACTGGGATCCAAAAGCTGCCAGTCTACGGCTTAAAGGCAGCCAGCCGTATGATCAGTATAAATGGTACAAAATGAAGAACTAGTCTCTTCCATAAGGCTTTCCCCATGGGAGACAACCACTCCATTGTGTTTGTCATAATGAGGTGGTTTGTTACTGTGTAAAAAAGGTGACTTTAAATAGATTTAATGAGTCTGGGAGCTGATGAGTATTTGCAGCTGTGGGTTTTTTGTTTTAGAGATTTACAGTTTTACCACATTGTGTGCGTTATCACATTTCTTAGGGGCTTTGGGTGGGGGGATTATTGATTTCCCCACTAGGAAGATTAATTTATTAACAATTTTCATGATATACAAGGTAGTGTTTTGTGTGTGCATGGTGGTTACAAATAAGCTCTGTATAGTAGAGCAAATTACAGCCAAATTCTGTGGTTAGCCTTGTTTGCGCTGTCACTGTACTGTGCTAAATAACAGCATTTTAAGATCTGTAATATAAATAAAGATTAGTTAACCCTTTAATCACCATCTTCAAAGAGTTCTTGCTTTTGATGGGTTTTTGCTAGAGTGCAGCTCTAAAGCACTGCTATTTCCATGGATGCTTTTGTAAATGGAATGTTTAATTTAAAATGGTTTCTTTCATAAAAGGCTCTGTCACTGTAGAACATCCACTTTGTTGGAATGACAGATGCCCTAAGCCATTTTAGATACCCCTTTTCATATTACTATGTAATGAAGTAAAATAATAGTGTTGACATGTTTTGTGTGGCACTTTTAAAATGTTCGCTCTGCTGAATATACGATTTAGCAAGAAAAAATGTTATATATATATATATATTATATATATATATATATATATATATATATATATATATATATATATATATATATATATATGCTGTATTCTTTTTTGCCTTGATGTTGTTCAGTTCCCTGTTGCTTTAAATATCCGAAAGCATTGTTTTTCTCAGATATCTGGCTTAGTGAACGAAATGTTCGTCAGCTTATTTAAATAGTGTTGACTTTGATTAATGACTGGTTCTCGTTCTTATTCATGGAGAAAATTGGCACAGTCAGAAGAAATATACCTCGATACATGCACGTGTCCTTCTGTATGTGCTTTCCTTGGTACCTCTGCCTTCATTTATCCTTTGGGCAAGAAGTCTTTTGAATATATTATAAAATGGCTTTCAATCTGAATTCCTTAGTTCATCCTTTAGAAACCATTTAAGTGTCACAGAAGGAAAGTATGGGAAAGTAATACAGTCTATGAAGTTCAAAAGCATGGTCTTGCTGTATTTGCATATTGTGGTTTCTAGTCCTAGTTCTGGGAACCTTTCTTTCTTTCTTTCTTTCTTTCTTTCTTTCTTTCTTTCTTTCTTTCTAGGTTAACAGAAATCCTTTAGTAGAACTGTAACAGGGGTCATCACTGATAAATAAGGAGCCAGACACACAGCAGTGGGTGTTGACACGCCACACAGGGGCGCAGGTTTAATAAACAACACAGGCTCGACGCTAGGGTACCAACACAGGTAATCCTAGTGCAGGATTTAATTAAGAAAAGAAAACAAACCTAACAATAAAAGTTTGCCACACAAGGCGAGTGCTAGCCTTGTTAAAAAAGACGTCCCGCTCCAGGAACCTACTACACAAACTAACCTTCACTATACTGTTTGGGATCGACATTCTCTAAACTAACTTTTGTATTTATAGAAAATCAAACAACCAAGGTATTTGTATGATCTCTTAAATTCAAATGAATGCTTAATGAGTCTTGCCCATAGTGGTTAAAAAACAGCTGTGCTTTTTAAATAGCTGTTGTACCAGCACTTTTGTGGCCTAGAGCCTGATATAGTTGGAAGATGCTCAGCTGTCATGGAACAGTGCCCATCATTCTGTCGAACTTTACTGTGGTGAGGCCCTTGGCCCTAGTGACAGTAGCCCAATTGAATTTTACCCCATCTTGTTCTTACTGCTAAGCTGAGGACAATGTGGTCTAGTTAAGGTAAATGAAAGCTGCAGCATAGCAGGGCACCTGCTTGACTTTGTTCAAAGGGCACCCAGAACTGCCGCTGCCTCATCAACCATTTGTTCTCACTGTCATCATCGTATTTGCCACGCTTACTAACTATTGCTTTAGTCAAAACTACACAAGGATGATTGCAGATAATGTGCTTTAGAAACAAAATATATATCTACATGCTATTGCTGTAGCTTACAGTGATCTACATTTTCATAATATGAATGTAATGTTACAGGGATCGAAATTAACACCTGCCAAACGTGGGTTAATTTGGTCTGTGGCGGTTAAATTTCACATACTTATACACCGCATTGGCGGGTACGTTTTTGTACCCTTAGCACTTTGAATGCCAGCAGCTCTGTGCCAGTGGTGCAAATTTGTGACAGACCGCTGTACCTTTAATAAACAGAAGCTGTTGGCTAAAACAACAAACTTGAAAAAATTCTGTGTTTTTTTTAGCAAATCACATATGAAAGTGATGTTGCTGACAACCAAACAAAACGGAGAAGGAGGTGGTGCTTGCGCTGTGAAATGATAGGACTAGTTTTCCGTACAGTCTGTCAGCATCTCTGTTGTTTTTTTAAGAATTGAGGTTAGTTTCTGATATTTACTTAATTAAATCTTAAAGGATTTTTATAAACAGCTTCTGTTAATAAGATAGTATAAATATTATCGTATGTCATTCTTTTTAGATGTAAATCGCTGTTCCCTTCCAATTCGAAGATGACCACCAACGACATTATGTATGGGATATGCCTGCCTGTTGGGTAGGTAATTGCTGAGCTCTCTATACAAGAGCTGCCGATAGGCCCCTTCCTGGGATGACGCACTCGGTCCCGCCCACTGAGGGATTAAAACTGTCATCCTGAGGAAGCAATTCCTTGTTTTCCTTCTCAAGACAGTACGGTAAGACCTCTGTGTTGAGCTGAGCGTGTTGATAGAAAAGAGTTTCTCGAGTCGAATCAAGTCGATTGTATTTCCCTTACATTCGTGCTGAAAGCTGTTTCACCGCTTTCCAGGAATCAATGACTCTGAAACAGACAGAGCCTTTTGCCTTTCTGTCTTTCAGCGGCCTCCTCGCTTGCATGGTAGAACTCTCTTTGTTATTTGTCTGTCATGTGTGAGTGACTGCCTGTGCAGTCACCCTTGTGAGTGGATGTCTATTTCCGTCTTGAGAGTGCACAGTTCCTCCACGGGGCTAGGCCTTGCTGCATTCCCACTGTCGAGTGACTCTTCCAGCCGAGCTCTCCTCCACGGGGCTTGGCCTTGCAAGCGAGCCATTCTTCTCATAGACCCGACCTCCCACGGAGAGGGGTACTACTCAAGGTATTTTTTGGTGCCCAAAAAAGATGACGGCTTTCGCCCCATCCTAGACCTGTGGCTCCTCAACGGGTTCTTAAAAGAGAGGAGGCTCCAGATGCTGACTCACCATCACATTCTCCAGTCTGTCCGACCAGGCAACTGGTTCACCACCGCGGACTTACGGGACACGTACTTTCACGTTCCCATTCGTCCAGAGCACAGGAAGTATCTCCGCTTCGCTTTTCAGGGAAGTGTTTACCAGTTTGCTGTGCTGCCATTTGGCTTCTCCCTAGATACTCCTACGTTTTCAAAGTGTGTGGACGCTATCCTGGGCCCCCTGTGGCTGCAGGGGATCAGAGTAACCACTGGTTGATCTGTTCCCAACATTATTTTATTTATTGAATGTATTGTATATAGTTAATTAAATTATACATGTAAAAAAAAAATACTTTTAAATATGCATCTGTGGTCTCCCTATATATTAATTTGAACATCTTGCATTGTTGAAATATTTATTGTTGTTGATGTTTTGTTTCTAATGTTTTGTGAATTAAAAAAACAACAACAAAGATTAATAAAAAAAAAAATACATAGTATATAGTATATTTAGGGTTGCCACCTTTTCCACAGACCAAACCCGACATATTTCTGTCAGCCTAGCTCTATCAAAACTGCTGTATACTGTAATACAGTTTAACACAGCACCACCAGATCTCAGTACAAATCAATAAGCATGCAGTATACACAGTATTGTGCTCTTGATCTATCTAGTAATCAAACTTGCAAGCCTGAAAAATAGTAGCTATATCATGGTTGGTTTGAGGCTGATCTTACCTGAGACAAGTAGCTGTGGTGATGAGTAACGCTGTAGTAAATCAATGCAATTCCTGTCTACGTGTTTTTGTTTGTTTGTTTGTTTGTTTGTTTGTTTGTTTGTTTGTTTTTTTACAAATAATTTCTGAGCCTGAATAGCCTGTTTGTGACGGCAGCCATTGTATCATGACAAATCCCCCCATAATAAATATTAATAAACGTTTTTAATAGACGATATATTACGATATATATAATTACCATTATATACATCGTAAGTAACCCACATTTTACTGTAAAGGTTATGTATTTAGTCGCACGCTGATCAATGTAATGTAAAGCATTATTCAAATGCGGGGGCACAGTAGGATGTACAGATCAGTGCTAAATAATACAGTTCTAATAAGATAGTGGAAATCCTTGAAGCAACTAATGTACCGTATAACTGGAAATTTTGGCTGCTATTAAATTTGTCAGTTTTGTATTTCTACTTTTAATTTCAAAAACATTCAAATACATGTTAAGTTAATGAAATGTGTCTGCTAGAACAGTACCTAATTTACAGTACTGGTAACTAGTTATAGCCTCTACAATGTCACTGCAGCAACTTGGAGAACAAAGAAGGCCTTCTAAAAATGAGCTACAACATGTATCATTGTTACATGGCTCTTCAATTTTAAGATATCAGTAATTGGAAAGGATTACTAACTGCAGTACAGTAACTATAGGCATTTGCTAACTCTCAGTTTTAAAACTTAGTTATGGTTTATTAACATAACAGTGGAATGAACACATTATCATGTAGTACTTGTAGGACAGTATTGCACATCTGAAAACTTTAACAATAAAGCCGAAACTAAAACGCTTTAAATTTAAAACTGGTTAATAGACTAGCAGGCGCTGGCAAAATCAGCTTTTTTTATACGGTGCAGAACTCATTTATTTTAACATATTGTTTAGGGACTTTGCAATACCTGCACAGTGGATAGTAGTATCTACACGTATCGACAATAACAATGCAAAGGAAATTTGCACCATTGTTACAGATTTTCTAACAAGTCTGACATAAACAATTTTGGCTGCTACTTAATTAACCCCTTGTAAAAAATAAATAAATAAAACACAAAACTGCTTAACCTAAAAAAGAACAGTCCTACAGGTACCACAGTAGCAGGCACAGTTTACACAGCCTCAGAGTGTTTGATCACATCATAAATTCCAGATTTCCTAAATCCATTGATGGAAATGTCCGGTCTGCTTTTAATTTAAGCAAATTGGCTTCATCACTCACTGCCATTCTCATATTCACTTTGACATCCGACACAGTCTTTCCCTTGTCCATTGCGCGCTTCTTTAACCTGTGCTGCATACCACCAGTCTGTCAGAGGGCGGGATCGCACACTGTATGCCCACTCTGATTGGTGGAAGTATTATTGGCTATCCAATCCAAACCGCCAATAAAGCCAAAATAAATTCCACTCCAAAATGTTCCGTTATACGGTATGTCAAAGTAAATATTAAAGGAAGGTTGGTGTTTCTTATGTGTTTCACTTAAAAGCAGACATTAGGGTGTCTAGGTTTGTTAATTCCTGCCACCCAGACACAGATGCATTTCCCGGACTGTCCGGGTCAAACCTGGACAGGTGGCAACCCCAAGTATATTGTTTTCAAACACTTTCCTCTCCTGAAGACATACAGTGTATAAAGTACTGTATAAGATAATTTATTAGGAAATTATTTCACATTTACCTATATTGTACAGATTTTTATCTAGTTTTCCAATCAAAAAATAAAATGCATACCTTTACAACCAACCATTTTATAAAAAGTTCTTGTCAGGCCAATTGAAAACATTGATCGTAGAAATAATAATACGTATGTGTTAAGGAGGGGTGTCTCTAAACAAATTCAGGTGAATATTGCTAAAAAATTCAATTGTTTTCAAAAGAGAAAGCTTTGAATAGGATATGAAGCAGACTTTACATTAAAATCGACACCGGGGACAGAAAAAAAGGGGGAGTTGACTATCTTGTGTATATATATATATATATATATATATATATATATATATATATATATATATATATATTTTTTTTTTTATTGTACTTGTAATGTTATTTGTACTTATATTTTTGATTTGTACCTGTAATTACAAGTACAGATTATTTTTACGCATGCGAATATTTTTGACAGTGATCTCCCTCCATAGCTGTCGTGTTGCCGTGCAGTTCATACTTTCTACCAGCAATCGCCCTGCTCAAACTGCCGTCGCTGACAGTTCAAATCAACTGAACTTTGACCTCGTGGCTATGGTTATTACAACGCTAAAATGGATGACCGGTTGTTTATCCCTGTGTATATGCAGTCGATATAACTGATTATAAAGATCAGATGAAAAAGGAGAATGCATGGGTATCAATTGCTGAACAAATGCAATCAACTTGTGAGTATTTTAACCTCACTGAAGTGTAACCGGTGAAGTTTTAATTTGAATACAGCGACTGCTGTTTATTATTATTACTGTACTACAAGATTGTTTTAAATATAGCATAGCACGGCCAATATTTTCTGTAATACTACTCCGACTACTCCGACTACTACCACTACTACTAATAATAATAATAATAATAGTAATAATAATAATAATATTTTGAGTGCTACAAACTCTGAAAAATTGATTCAAGTGATTGCTATTAAACTATAATGCAACCACGTTAAATAAAGTAAACTCTTATTTGGTATTTAAGATTCATTTTGGTGAATTTACTATTTACTGGAATCAATTGTATCTTGAACTGACTTGTTTTAAAGCTTGGAAAAACATAGTGAGTTAATGCTTAGCAGATCCTCAGTCATAAAGTGTGACAATAGAAAATAGCATTTTTTTTATATATTTAAATTATTTTTAATAATATAGGGATGATGAACAGACCGGGCAAAATCTAGGAATGACAAACAAGCAAGAGTATTTATGGACAGCATTGCTGAGGTAGAAAGAAGGCAGCTGCAAGAGAGAATAAAAAGTGCAAAGTTCTTGTCAGTGATGTCAGATGGTTCAACTGATAGCACCGTCATAGAAGAGGAGCTAGTATAGGTATGATTCTGCCAGAAAGGGCTGGTGACTGTGCAGTTTCTGCGCATGCAGTCTGTGGAGAGGGCAGTTGCCCAACACATCTCTGAAGCTATATCTTCACTCATGAGGCAGATCGTTTCAGACCCTGTTAAGACTGCTTATAATTGTTGCTTGTTTCTGCATTTTCTTTTGTCATCTTCGCCCCCCAGAACGATGCTTGCCGGTAAAATGTCTGTGTTGCCGGTGGATTTTTCGATCAACTAGCCATAGTGGCTAGTGCATGGAAAAGTTAATTTCAAGCCGTGTGTTACTGTATATCCTTGGCTCAATATAAAGTTTCAGAAAGCCTCGACTGGCAGTGTGCTGTGTAATTTCACAAATACTTAGATAAATATTAAGGCAGGGTAGAAAGTAATCCACACATTTCTTTCCAGCTTAGTTCAACTTTTTATGAATGTCCTTCTGAATATAATCTCAAGTATATTCTTCCTTTGTCCTTTTTTCTCTGTTATGAAAACAATAGAGCCTAACTTTTCCAATATCTGTTGGTAGGCAATATCCTTTCATGTGCAAATATCTAGTTCTCCTACTCTCCAGTTCCATGGGGCTATTTCATTTCCCAGCCTTCGATTGCAATCATCTTGCCATGGGCACTGCTTCGTTGTCTGCTCCCATATTTTAAGAATTCATTGGGGATGCTGTCACTTCCACTAGCCTTACCATTGCTTATTGACACCACTACTGCTTCTATCTCTCTCTGAGGCTGTTTAATGATGCCTTCAAAAATTACAATGCCTTAAATTCCTGCTAAAATCTCAAGCAATTAAACCCCCAGGCAATCAGTATTATCAGGAACGCCCATTTTTGTGCCCTGTAACCAAAGGGACACTTTTCATCAGATCAAAGTTGATTAACACTGGGTGACCTTGAAGTGTTGTCTGCATTGTCCTCTAAAAGAAATGTGCTTAACTTGGACTAATCGTTAGTGTAGAAAATACAGCCAATATACAGCATGATTAAAATAAAAAATGTGAGCCCAGAGCTCAAAAACAACTAAAGCTTTTCAAAACCAACCCTTCTGGGATTTAATTTGCTTCCTGAGCTGATAATGCAAAGGGCTTAGCTTCAGTTACAAAAAATAAACATGCTAAATGTTCACTCTTTGTACCTATGACAACAAAATCACTACATTCCCACAGATGCCCACACAGTTATCCCTTAGCTAATACACCAAGCTCTCTAGCACTGTGTGATCTTTCTCACAAACATTTCTTGATATCCCTTCTAAAACCATAACTTGCAGCAAGGTGTTTGTGCCATGAAAGCAAATTCATAGGAAACTGTATCATATTTTTCATATTAAGATATGTATTTGTGTGGAACATACACCAGTGTATGTGTGTGTGTGTGTGTGTGTGCGTGTCTATATATATAGCTGGATGGAAAAACAAGCTGTTATTCAAGCTGTTATTCAAATCAAAAACAAGTTGATTTGTATATATTATACATCTACAACTACAAAAAAAAAAAAAAAAACCCGAAAAAAACGAAAAAAAACCCAAACCTATATGAACATAATTTAAATCTTTTATTTAACATCATGTCTACTGGAAGCCATAATAGTAGTACAGTATTTCATGTTAGATTTCCAAATGTCCCATTTTTCCATTTTTGTCAGTTTTTCGTTAAGTATATGGAAAACTACAAAGTGGTATATAATCCAATAATGTAATTGTATGTAAAAATAATGTGATATCTTGTAACAATTGTAAGTCGCCCTGGATAAGGGCGTCTGCTAAGAAATAAATAACAGTACATTCTTCCTGTCCTATATATATATATATATAGCTGTATTTAGCTATATGATTCCTGCAGCACAACAGGCAACAGAAATACGTCATGGCTTTCATGTTTGCTGAATAAGGTATTTTAAAATTAGCATAGAAGATTGGCCTAATAGAGGGCTGGGAAGCAGGATATGTAAGTTTAGCCACTGTCTTGCTCTCATCTTCCTTAGAAATGATAATATCTAGAGTATAACTACATTCACTTACAATTCTGTAGAACTCTCCAGCTTGTTTTTTCTGCCATCAGGTGATAGTGAAGCAAATAACAGTATTCTTCTTTTTAAAAAAAATTATCAATATGTTGACAGCTTTCCTATCAGTCTTATTTCCTTATGAACTTCAGAGGATATATAAACCTGCTATGCCAGGAGCTAATAGTAATAGTTCTGTAATTTGAACCTCATTGACTTTTTTACCAGAAGCTAAAAAAAGTAAGAAAGCCAGCACTGACTGCAGAAGGATGTGAGCAGAATAGTGCTGATCCGCTGTAATGCTGAACTGTAAAGACTGCCTGTCCTCCTCTTCTACCTGCATTGTGTTATACTCTACCACACCAAATAATTACATTTCATAAAATCTAATGCAGCAGAATCTCTTGAGTTACAAGCACCTCATGATTGCTGCAGGGCGTTCATAAGTGTACGTTAGAATTGTCTGTAACTACAAATGCATGTCCTGCATTAATAAAAGTTCTGCAGGTTTTACCAAAGGAATAATTTAATGGTAACAATGTTAGAAAACAAAACAGTCTATTTTTTTTAGTAGGAAGTGGAAAAGTAATCTTGATTAATATCAGCCCCAACTTCAGCTCTTTACATCACCTTACAGTAGCCATAATCAGTTTTTTTAGGTTTCAGGTGCCTTATTTAGTGACTTGTGTCTTTCTAAGTGAGGTCTTCGGTATTACAGTATGGAATTTAAAAAAAATGTCCTGTGTATACCCTAACTGACTGAGTTAATACACCACAGTTATTTACCAGTTATTTACCTCTTCCAGTAGTGATATTTATTTTAAAAAAGCCAGACAGATCTATTTGATCAGAGCTCTGCTGACTCTTGAAGCACAATGGAAGATGTTTATCCCCATTAACTGTTAGAAGGGCTGCTGCTTTGGTTTTCAGAAAAGACAGAGTGCTGGAGTCCAGATGGGAAATGCCCCCGTTGTGACCGGAGAAAGCAGTGCCCTGACAGAAATGTCCGTTTTGGTTAAGATATATTTCTGACATCTGCTAAGAGCACCAATTAGACAACCTACAGGCAAGGTCTGCTGAAGAGATGGGATGACAAAAAATGACATTCAGACTGTTAAAGCAGGGTTTACGTGTAGCCAAGTGACAAATGTATGTCTTCGTAAAGGCATCTAGGACTGTCAGAACACTGCACTTAATTCCTATTGTTTCAACATTACCTAAACAGTTCTAAATAATAATAATAATAATAATAATAATAATAATAATAATAATAATAATAATAATAATAATAAAACATCCATAACAAATGCAGTAATTTATGCTGTCACATATAATTTTTACAGAAATTGAATAGATGGAAAAACATACACACTTATACCAAATATGAATGTGGTTTTAATAAAACAAAAGAAACTAAAAACAAACAAGCAATATATGTCGACGCTTGAACTGTGACCAAACCAGCTTGTTCCATCTAATTTAGATTGCTTCTCATAAATCCAGCAGTTTCAGCACTGAATCAGATTTATTTCATACAGTAATCTTTGTAAACATGTGACATAGTTGAAATGCTTCTTTTAAAAATATATTATTAACACTTGAAATTAAACACTTGAATGAATTAAATCAATGCTTTCTGTATTATATACTGCTAGTTTAATATATCTCTTAATTGTGTCATTTTTTTCTGCATTAACTAACTAGTGTTCCTCAATAAAATTGATGTGATGATGGGTTAGCAGAGACTATTAATAAATTAGGTAATTCAGAGGCTATTAATGAAGAGTTTTGAGATGAATCGCTATTTATCAGAAAGCCTTCAAAAAATCTAATTTATACTTTTTCTGAGGTGGTAAAAAAATAAATAAATGTACTTCCTTGTGCTGATGATACACAATGTAACTGTAGTTCAATTTTCTGTTTCTTCTATCATGTACATGTTTGTGGTCCCCCTGATGTTATGCATTGACTGTTTCATTTGTAAAACTGTCACTTGCAACCTGACTCCTGGGAAGTTAACTAAAAGAGAAACCTACCCGTTGGAGCTGCCATTTCCCTGGCCATGCATTTGCATTGAGGTTAGAACAGGCTTCCCAACTGAATTCATCAGCAGCGGTTCAAATGCTCCCCTGGGGATTGAGTGTTCTATTAGGACCTGTTACAAACAGTAGGCCACCTTCTTTAATGCTAATAACTAGAATTGTATGTTCCCTGGGTGGATGTATTACCCATCCTCATTTGTGATGGCTTGTGAAAGTACTGGGAGAGTGATTGAGTGCGAGATGGTGTATTACACAAAAGATACCACAGGATATATGCATTCATTTTTATTTCTGAAATTACACAAATAGCGTGTTCCTTTCCCATCAGATTGCTTTGTTAAATTGTTCACTAATTTCCGTTGCAACTCTCCAGTGTTATACAGGCACAAGAACCTACCTCTTACTCACAAAACCTGAGCCCTGAAGTTTTACTCATTTATTTTGTATTTTTTATTTGAAGAAGGACGCTTAAGGTGTATACCTTGAATGTATCTAAAAAAAATGTAAGCAATTATACTTTACAGGGTTCTGCAACTTCATTGTTTGTTATGCAGAATTTTATTTAATAGTCTTTTGTCAACAGAAATTTCAGGCAGTGCTGAGGACATCCCTCTGGTGAGATGGAGACAGCAGTGGCTGGAGAATGGAACTTTGCTCTTCCACATTCACCACCAAGACAGCAGCCAAAATCTACCAGGCATGTCCCCTACAGACTACCCATCAAACGAGTCTGCTGAGGAGGAGCTGCGCATCCTGCACATCTCTGTCATGGTAACACTTTTCATTGTGGTATTTAAGTTATAATGTACAGGGCAGGCATAAAGACAGTATCAGTACAACCCACGCCTTCTTATGTGTTATTGCTTACTTACAGTATAGCTGCTCTAGTAAATTAATCCTACAGGCTTGAACAGTATGGGCATTTTTTTATCATATCATTGTTCCCCATGGCCTGTTCTGAGACTGTATCAAAATTCAGCACTCTACTAGATAGCTCACAGCATATGAATGGTAGGCAAAACGACTTAATGTCTGGCCTGTACAAATATTCTCTGTAAACAAATGAAGGATGGTAGATCAAGGTACTATATTTTTTTGTTGGGTTGCTTCATTCTGCCATAAACCTCTCAATATATATATATATATATATATATATTTATATATATATATATTTTAGATTTTGTAATTGGCCTAGAAAAGAAAATATGTAAATTTGTGTAACCATTTAATTGCAAATATCCACTATAATCTTATATCAACTATTACAGATTGCAGTATTGTAAAAAAACAAACAAAAAAAACTGTAAAATCCCCATGGCAACGTTCATTCCATTAACATCATAATTGACAGACACTGTGCAAAGGTCCTTAAACCTTTTCCTGTATTTCCCTGTTTTTAATATTTTGTTATGCATTGCCATTTTAGCATTAAACATATGTATGACGCTGTTTTCAATAATATTGTTAGTTATGCCAAGCCTGTTCACCAGACCTCACACTATTTAATTTATTATGTTTTTCCTTGAGACTAGTCTACAATATCTCATTCTACTTATAACTATATGTTATCATAAAAAGATAATACTATAATAAGAATAAAAAATAAATAAATTCTAAAGCATTATTGGCAGAAACTTGTGTCTGCTATCCTGTCAGACTGACTGAGCCTCACCTGGTCTCTTTTATTATTGATCTTATGTTTATTTGTTTCTTTAAAATCTTCTTTAAAACACAGATAGATAACTTTAATCTACCAGGGTTGGCATTAACACGTAGAAATGGCAACAGATGGCTCAAGCCCAATGTTTCAGCTTGTCTCACTGCAGGCAGTACAGAGACATGGTTGTAATTCAATGCTGGAGCAATAAAGGGAGGCTCTATGGAGGCGGCATTGAAGTCAAAACCCCTACCTTGTTAAACACGGGCGACAGGATCCTTAGCATAATAACGCAGACTGAAGACAATCTCGTTTGTTACAATGAACTCTGTAGGCCAAGCCCCACTCAAACATATATTGACATATATTGTTACATTACCAAGGCCCAGAAGTAGAGACTTGAAAGAATAAGGCCCTCTAGGAAGAGAAATCATATATATGAAAAGATATGATTCATGTTATAAATATATTTTCATTGTGTCCTGTTGTTTTATTGCCTGGTGTCTTCCATCTGTCTTACTTCAGTATCAATACACTGTTTTTGTTGTTTTGTTTCGACTCTAGAGTAGTTTTCCTACCAAGTACTGTATTTCCCGCCATCAACTTGTGTCTCTACTCATCTGTGAATCCTTGGTTTGTCAATCATATTTAATTTTTCAAATGCACAGAGGATAAATTGTTTTCAAGGTCATGACAGAAATCAAAGTAGTCTAATCAGTGGTGGCATTTCCCTCTTCAAGAAGTGGATAAATGTTCTATTTGATTTAGGGAAAAAAAACAGTAGGTTTTATTGTGTGGCTGTATCTTGTTTATGAGCCATGCCACTGTGCCTGAGAAGAATGCTTAACAGTGTTTGCTCTTAGTTTGGCAATAAAACAAGTGTATTTATTGTCTTATCATCTGCTGGCTTTGGCAGTGTGTACTCTATCGGTCAGACTACAGAGAAGTTGGCACACTTTTTGCATTATTAAGTGCCCATCCTCCCCTTAAACTCACATTCGATACAATGAATCTTCTCTGGCAGAAAGTTGTCTTTATAAAAGATAAGAAGGCTTTGATAAGTTGAGTCTTGATTTCAAGCATTGATTTGAATGTTAGCATAGTCAAAGTTAGTCTGTGCTTTCATTTAGCCTAGAATTTCTGAAAAGGGGGCCCTAGACTGCTGTTGGCTTCAATTAACAATAGTCTCCTAATGTTTAATGAATATTAAGCTTTAGGGTTCAACATTTCATTTTGCCATGCTAAAAAAAAACTGTATTACTTTAAAGCAAAATGTGCCAGAAATGCATTGCATAAAACTGTAGGCAAGAGAAGTACAGTTTATTTCCTAATAACAGTGATTTAATGGCTTTCCAGCGATTTCTCTTTCATAATACATTTTAAAAAAAAATCATATGATAAGAAGTACACAAAAGGCTTATCTTGTGAAAATTGTAACTTATTCCCAGTGGCCTGTGATAAGCCAAACGATTCCTGCAGATATTAAGAAATATATTAAATATGGATTACTGTTGTAAAGAGTAAGTTGTAATTCTGCTTCTTTTTAGAAGGCAACATTTATTTTTATTTTTTTCAAATAGCAGAACCGTGCATGCATTATCAGGAGGGTGAGGGGAAACTACCCTTACTTTTGGGGTTTGTGTTTTATTAAAGTAAAACCACACAGATATGCTGTAACACACACCTTGGGAAATGATGCACAACTGCAGTACTGTACACAAACGAACAATGTCTATAATAGTGGGATGCTCCCGGTTCATTGTTGGAGTGGAAACAGGTGTGTGTTGTCCAGTGTTGAAGGTTTCTGTGATTTGACCCTCTGTAGCATGTCTGTTGCTTGTCTAAAACGTTGCACATATCTGCAGACAGTCATGATGGACCCGTTGCTCAGTGCAGCCACTGTTTTGAGGTACAAGCCGGTAGTATGGGCACTGACCATCATGCTACTTGTGAAGTCTCTCCTTGCTTTCACATTATTTTTTGATTCTTGCATTTTCGACTATCTTAAATTCATCATTCGTAAGTATTAACAGTAAATCCTACCATGTCGAGTGTAATGTAAATTAGGCTTCTCCCAAATCCATTATTGGTAATTTCATTTAATTTCATTCCACTTGAGTTTGTTCAGACTGAATTGCTTCAAGTTTTGATTAAATTCAGTCTACATCTGAAATACAATGCATTTAAAATTAGACCTGGCACTAAACTTACACCTGCCTACTTTTGAAATAAATTAAATGTGCAAATGTGGAGAGCAAATTGCCTTCCTGAAAGATTGAGTATTTATTTTTTGGTAAGCAATTATAAATATCTTTTTATAATTTTTGTAACAGTAAATATTATTTTCCAGTTTTTATCTGACAAAACTGTTTCATAAAAGCACATTTTTATGAACATGAAATTCAACAATATTGTACTCTATCAGACATCAACTCTGCCTCTAATCTAGTTATGCACCAATGGAAATAGTTGCTTTCACATTGCACTTTTGTATGCCTAGCGATTTTCATTAAGAGCTTATTTAAAATGACCTGAGACAGCAGAGCTTTCATATTCACTTCTCTGCAAGGCCCGGACATTTATTTTGTGAAAGGCATTGTCGGGAAGAAACATTGAAAAATGTTAGAGGACAGTAATTCTTTGCAGGTGTCAACATTTGATATTGGATTATTTTATAGCACTTATATACCAGGGTCCACACTGCAAAATGCTAGGAATGAAAGCATAACTGGTCGCTATTACACTGGTGTAGGTGAGTTTGGCAACCTGGATTATACAGATTATATATCGTTGAGTTTTAGCTGCATTACAGCATGACATTTTGAACATACAGTAGTTTTAGTAAACATTTTAGTTAATTCACATTTTTCCTAATGGTTTAATTGTGGTTTGTTTAATCATAGTATGGTTGCTGTATTGTTTCTGTTATTGTAGTGTGTCTCATGGAAAGGGTGGGAACTATTTTAATGATCTAAACAGTGGCAGCTCTTAATGCTGCTGCTACAGGTATTTTTTACACTGATTTAAAAAAAAATATTAAGTGGTGATAATTACGGGGTCAATTAATCACCTCTGCAGTAAAACATCAGCAGGATTCATAAAGTTTTAGGTGTGTCAGTATTGGGATCTGTAGGCTTGTTTAGATCATTAAAATATACCCCAGTGCTTTTAAATGCATTATAGAAATGTGATATAGTTGTTGTTTATGTGATACTGGGTCTGGCCAGGTGGGTTGGGACAGATAACTGCCACCCAGACTGTCCAGCTGAGCTACTCAATGACTTGTGGTAAAGAGGCCGTTGAGAGGTCGTAGAGGACACAAGCTTTGAAGAGTGCATCATGATTCCCCCTTGCGTGGTTTCTATCTTTAATTCCTTTTCTGCAATAATCTCCGGAATTCACACATTTCCAATGGCTTTTTATCTTCTAATTGCTACAATTATTTCTGATTATTTTTGTACCACATTCTTTTGTTTTAATGACCTACTCTTCTAAAGGTTAATTTCCACTTTCACTGCAAACTGATTTTCCTGCCTCATTCTGTTGTGTTGAGAATCTTTATGCTAACTTAACTTTAATACAATGAATCTGGCATATTAAAGGACCAAAATATAGAACCCACTGCAACATAACACTCTAGGACTATTTGGAACAAATTAGTACATTATTAGTTTTGGACCTAGGTTGTTATCGCCTGCTCATTAGCATAATCACTATTGTGACGATTTTTAACATCACTTGTATATAGAATAAGTATCACACTAGATCTTGTGGTCCATGATTCCTAAGTACATTCAGTATTTGTCAGTATTACCTGACAAGTAGCCCTATTCCAGGTTGCTAAGTCTTCCACCACTGCTTTGTGTTGCAGGGAGGGATGATTGCTCTTCTCCTGTCTATCCTGTGCTTGGTTCTGATCCTGTATACTCGGCGCCGCTGGTGTAAGCGCCGTCGGGTTCCTCAGCCCCAGAAGAGTGCCAGTGCGGAGGCGGCTAATGAAATCCACTACATCCCCTCCGTGCTCATGGGTGGCCAGGCCCGCGAGAGCCTGCGCAATCCCCGTACCCAGTGCCACAACTCCACCCTCAGCATCCGCGAGACCCCCATCCTGGACGGCTACGAGTACGACATCACAGACCTGCGCCACCATCTGCAGCGCGAGTGCATGAACGGGGGCAAAGACTTCACCAGCCAGGTCACCCGCACGCTGGACTCCCTACAAGGCTGCAATGACAAGTCCAACATGGACCTCACACCCGGTAATGAGAATGGCACTTGAATGAAAGTGTTACCATTAATTAAATTACAATGTAATGGCAATGTGGTTTTGCAAATGTACGAATACATGTGTAATTGCAATGTTTTTGCAAATAACATGAATTGTATAATAACACAACTGCACTACACAAGTGAAATACAGTTATACAATACACTGTAATTGTAATTGATGCCACTTCAACTAAGAATAAAATATTACCATTTGAACAATGGGAAGTGTGATACCTTGTGTGGAATTGTAAAACAAACTCTAATTATTTAGACCTCACTGGAATCAGAAAGCTGTGGGTTCAGGTCATAATCTTTATGTCAGTTTGATTACTTATACATAATGTAATGTTTTCTATAAATTATGATACTCTTGTTTTTTTTTTATTTCTGCCGATTCCTTTGTATATATTACTTTAATATTTGTGTCCTCAAGTGTTGGTTTTACTGCACATGAAATAAGAATAAAATAAAACAAATGAGAGAAAAAAGGTGCTATGTAAACAAAACAATTAATCTATGTAAAAAGATCTGCTGTATACACACAAACAAGATTCTTATAATTTATGGTTTACTTAATTTCCCTAATGATTTCCATTTTTAACTGAATAACACACATAGAGCACACATTTTTGTGGTTGACCTACATACGTGTTTTATTTAAGTATGACAAGACACAATTAATCTGGGCTGGGTCAATCCAATTATAATATTCTGCCCAAAAATATCTTTCTTTAATTGCTGCAACTTAAATGGCTCCAACATTTTCTCAGTATAACATTGTAAATGGCACATGCGACAAATATTTGTTAGCGATGTTAAAAAAAATAAATAAAAAAAAATTGCTATTTTTTTAAAGACCTTTCACGTAGGCTCTTCAGTCATTGCAGTTCTGAATGGTTGAGTAGCTTGAAAATGTGACAGATATCCAGAGGCATAGAACTGCAGGTATTGTACAGTGTAGTGTAAAGAAAGGATCTAAAACTTGAACTTCTCAATCTGACTGGGGATTTTCAGCCACTGTACCTGAATGACACGAGTCTTTGCTGCAATTTTCTGCAGTTCCTAATTGTGCTTTCTGTTCCATCAGGGAGTGACAGTACCAAGCTGTCCCTAATGAGCAAGTACAAGGATAACATCATTGCCACCAGCCCTGCAGACACCAATCACCAGCATACAACTCTGCTCTCTCACACCTCCAGCAACCAGCGCAAGCGCCTATCAAACAAAACTAGAGGTGAATCATCTTTCTTTGATTAATTGCTGTTTTTAATGAACTTTACACTGTACAAGATGCAACATGTCATTCAGTCCCTGATAATAATAATTAAAGAAAATGTTATGACCACTTCCATTCCAGTTTTTCTCTTAATTGCCAATATATCAGTAGCCACAGCAATCAAAATCTTCTTGACCTTGCAGTGTGTGAGTGCTGGCTCACATATTACTACAACAAGTAATGCCTCGTTTCCACTGCCTGGCGCTACAGGGTATAGCTGCACACGGCTAGCCTCTGAAATCTTCCTTTGAAGTTGATCTAGGGATATCACACCAAAAATCAATTGTGCCTGAGCCCTCTGCCCACAAGCAGAAACAAATCACAGTCCATCAACTAGTCTGTGTGCCACAGAAAATGTTACAAGGAGCTGTCCAAAACAAAAGATGACGGTATAGTCAAAAAAGCCTGCCACTGATTCAGTCACATGTATTCAGTATGCAGTGTCTCATGAGATGAAATGGAAAGTGTTTTACAGCACATTGTCGTTCCCCATATTCCCCAGACCAGGTTTCTATGTGTTATTTGTTTTGTTTATTATTTTGATTAAAGCGGATGTGAAATAGTAATAAAATCAACCAGTATCTCTTTCATAGTACCTCAGAAACAACAGAACAAGAGTTAATAAGGTGTTTTGGAAGGGAAAATACGTTTTATTCCATCGACCTCTGTGGCTGACAGTCAACAAATACTACTGGAATTTTACAATTTTGTAGTTTAGAACAAGAACTGTAATTCATACTATTTAAAATGTATATTAAAAACAAAAAACTACGTTTTAAGTGACAGTAAGGATTGAAAAGTTCTCTGAAACAGCCTAATATGCCTTAGATCAGTGGTTCTCAATCCTGGTCCTGGGGACCCCCCTGTGTCTGCTGTTACTTTTTTTCCAACTCAATTTCCTTATTGAACACTCAATTAAGCTAACAATTGGCCTAATCAAAGCTGTTGAATGGTTTAAAAGAGATAGAAATTAAATTGAATAGAACTTGAAATAGCCAGTGTATTATAAGCTGAAGAATAGTGATTAACCAAATTGTTAGTTTAATTGAGTGTTCATTTAAGTAACTGAGAGCTCAGTTGGAACAAAAACCAGCAGACACAAGGGGTCCCCATGACCAGGGTTGTGAACCACTGCTTTAGAAGTTAAGAAAGACCACTGTTCTTTGTGACTAAAACTTGTGAATTGTGAAGTGAGACAACGTATTTCTTGTATACCTTTCTTTTTATGTTTTAAACCCTTTGAGCTATTTTATTTATTTTATTGACATAGCCATACTCATGTTTCATATGCTGGAAAATAAATCTGATGTATGTGTGGCATAGTAATGAGATCATTGAAAGGACATAAAATAGTGTCAATCATCGGGTTTGTTTTGTTGATTAACTGAAGAGATTCATGTTTACAGTAGTTATTTTTGTTGTTGTTGGTTTAGCAGAAATGGACACACCTTGAATGTAATATCTATATCTATATATATATATATATATATATATATATATATATATATATATATATATATATATATATATATATATTACAGTAATATTATTACCTCATTCATGATAGGAAGCAAAATGCTACAGTATAGGGACGAGACCCTTATCCCACGTAGCATTCCAGCTATAAATTACTTAAATTTGCAGGACAGGGTTTTTGTAGTCAACTTCGAAGTTGTCTAAAGATATCGCGTATTAAAACTTTAATACTACCGAATGGATTTTCAAAAACTACCAAAAAAAAAGATCTGTGACACGGACACCAAGCGTGCCAAATGGCGTCCCGATTGGTTTTGAAACGGCTAAGAAAACATACCCCTCAAAACTGGGCAATCAAACTATCGTGCTGTTATAATTTATAACCTATTTAACAACAATAAAAGATTGTGTTAATGTTTATGCTTCCTGGCTCCAATTATTAAAGACCCTAAAGCAGTTGTAGGTTACATGGGCCTTTACTGTTATTGGAATCTGCTTCTAAACAGAATAGTCTCTTCTTGGTCACAAAAGCTATTATTTTCTCATCCTGACCTTGAGAAGAAGACTATTATTTATTCTGTTGCATTGTCATTTTAAACAATAACAATTACTTAAATAAAAAATTGAGGCTTTCTTTTTCAATAATAGAATTTTGCTTAAAGAGTGGTTGCCACTATCCTAGGCCGATATGCAGACATGGACTATTTATACTTGGTATTCTGAGAGGCAGAGAGAAAAACAGGAAGATGAATGAGGGGATCATTTCAGAACAAAAAAAATACAAAAGATCCAATCTGTTTGTTCTTAATTCTGTAGCAAAATAAAAGTAGTTTCTGTCCTGAAAATGATCCATCTTATTTATCTTTATCTTCTCCTCTTCTGTCTCTGAGATTAATAAACACCCTATTGTCTCTTGCTTGCTAAATACCTTCCTGCAGACTTTTCCAGGCTATATATGTGGGGTAGGTGGGGCTAACAGAGGTTAAAGGTCGTATTGACTTGGCTGAAATGAGGTCTGTTTATCACTAGGCAATTAGTGTAACAAACAGGTATGTCTACTTCTATAGTTATTTTAAAAACTTCCATTAGGTTGCAAACTGGAGGTCATGCCGTACCTAATCTATTTAAGAGGAATATTTAGAGGGTATTTGGTAATCAGCCAAACCTAGCCATGATACACACCACTGATAATATTGAATCCTGTACTTTACCTATAAATAACATCACAATTTTGAACCTCTCTTCCACATCTGCGTCTCCAGAGAGCTAATTTTGGAGACTTGCTGCTGGAATAAGCATTTTGTGCTTACAATCTGCCTTCTGTACTTCACAGTATCTACAGTAGGGCACATGTTCCTTGTATATTAAAATGCCTCCCAAAGTAGTAGTGGAAAACAGATTCCACATGGTTACCCTTCCTGTCTGTGTTTACACTTAATCAATCTACAGCTATGGTCAAAAGTTTTGCATCACTTAGAATTTTAGGATTGAGACATCATTTAGATCATTTATTCAGCATTGTGTAATCAAAGAAACCACAAAATTATATTTCGAAATGTCACATTTTTCAATTTTTGTCAGTTTTTCTGTAAATATATTGAAGCAGTATGTAATTTAATATGTTAATGTAACATTATTCAACAATCTTCATTCAACTTTATGAAGCAAAATGTGTTATTCTATAGGGTGATGCAAAACTTTTGGCCATGGCTGTATCTGCGTGTTTCTTTTTAGCATGATATACTTGGTGTTCCGTGTTTGCGGTTTATTCCGAATTTTACCGAAAAATTACAGGATTTTTTTTTTCTTAACTGGACGTCGATTTTTACTGATTTTTGTCTATGATTTAATATTTTCCTGGTACTATTTTCTAGGAAATACACAATATTTTGATTTGTAATGCTGTTTTATTTTGACTCTGATATTGTAATAAGCAGACCTACACTGTATATCCTAGGATACAGCAGACGTTTAGACGTCAGAGGATCAAATAACGTTCAAACGTGGTTCTCTGTCACTTCACAAACACATTATCACCTGATTATGTTGGCCAATCAAAGTCTGATTTGAGGCAATTGCTGGGCGGAGTAACAACTAGCTTGATCAAAAACTAAATTTAAATACTTGCACAAATATATAATATTTTTAGTGGATGAGAAAAGGGGAGAAAATGTAAATCAGTTTATGATATTCAAAAGAAAACAAATGCTTCGAAATATACAAAAGGCAAAAATAGCAGAAGTGGGTCAGATGAGGCAGAGGATGCATAGTGCTGCATTGAGGTACATGTTTGCACTGACAATAAAAGAACATAATGAAAAATAAGCGACACATTAAACTAAAATAATAAAGTGAACTGAGAGACAAGCAATCAGTTAATGAAGCTTTTACACACGCTTTAATAAAACAGAGCGCAGAATGACTGTGTTAATGAGTTTGTCAGAGCGCTGTGCTTTGCTGGACAGACACTGTTTATTGCAGAGAGGTATGTATTGGTGACTTCGTGCGACAGTACTGTCTGTCCATCAGCTAAAACACTGCCTAATGCCGACAATCTTAATCGTAAATATTTGACAGAAAATGGTGATGCTTTATTTGGTAAACGTAGATGGAATGCATTGATGGAAATGTCCAGTATGATTTCTGACGCGTCTCCCGATGGCTTGCACCACCCAGTTCTGTAAATTTTCTTTTTTTTATGCTTTCAAGACGAATAAACCTGGCGTGTTTTGTGCTGATGTCATGTTCATACCTTTTGTAGATACTATTTCCGTCAGCACAGCGATTGCCCAAATGTTCACAAAGTACCAGCTAACTTGGGAAAATGTGGCTTTGACTTGCACAGATTCTGCTTCATCATACATGCCAGGGACATTATTAATCAGAAACCAGAACTGCTACACATCATATTCCACATGTAAAGTGTGTAGACTGAGATTTTTTCCAACCAATTTTTGTTTCAATAGAATTTAAAAAAAAAAAAAAAAATTTACCGATTTTATCCCTATTTTAATATATATAAAATAAACTGTAAAAAATCCCCGGATTTTTTTTTTTAAGATAAAAACTGAAAACGAGGAACACTAGATATACTGTACATTGAGAGTATGCCTACACATAAATTATGATAGCAAAAGTGATAAGTTCAAAATAAATAGTTTAATTAAATCATTCCCAATATTAATTACTACAGTAAAGATAGCATTTGTTACACCTTCAAGTGAGAGCAATATTCTTTTTTTATTTGCGTCATTAGCTTCAAGAATGCTGCTTTTCAGTCATTGTCCCAGTTACCCTAAAAAAAGATCCATTTAGAATTTCTAGTGACAGATTTTATGCTAAATGCTAAAAAACAGCCATCTTAATTCTTTAGCTTTAAACTGATCGATTCCTCTTTAACTGTATTATTATTTATGTAATCTGGATGTATCTGTTATCTGAGATAATGGAATCATTTGTTCTAAGCTTGTCAGAGCTAACACGGTCACTTTGAATTTCTGTATTGTAACAGAGGGCAGCACTCCCACAGTTTGTTTGGGTTATTGCACCACATCTAATTAGTCCCAAAAGAAGGCGGCTGACCCTCACGCCTGCTTGCTGCTTTATCTGTTTATATATCTTGCCCATAAAACAAGTGCTTTTATTGATTTCTCACAGTGAATAGTATAGTAGTCTGTGATAAAATTCGTTCTTGGCACATAAACAAAACATGACTCCCTGAACCTTGCATGCAACAAAACTAGAACTTGCCTTGGGTTAAATCCCTTACATGTAACATGTATGTAACAGGCACCTCTTGCATAACGTGTACCTCTTGTATAACACTCATCTGTAGTATACCATGCAACTTTTGTATACTAACCAAGAAGAAACAGCTTAGTATACTATACAGAATTCAATATACAAATATATATATATATATATATATATATATATATATATATATATACAGTAATGCACAGCCTGTAGCATATACAAATTCAGCACTCACCATAATGGTTTCAATGTGCACAAAGAGTGTAAGCCATATCTTACACATCCACATGTTAGGATTGAAAAAGGCCCTGTGCTTGATATCGCTGAGTACCACCCTTTTAAATATTATGTGTGTGCTCAGACTGAATTAATCATGTTGTTTCATTGACTGTCCTCCACAGTGGGGTCAGCATTCCTTAACCCGGAAGGGGATTCGGGGACTGAGGCGGACAGTGAACCCCAGCTGACCTTTTACACTGACCCCTCGAGAAGCAGAAGACGTAGCCGAGGTATGAGAAACGGTAATGACACTTCTCGCAGGGTTCTTTTTAAAATGGGGGTGGACATGTAGAGACACAACACAATTTAACTGTGATTGATTCTAGTATTTTGTATATTCATATTCAATACCTGAAGGATGTGCAGTAATATTTTTGGTTACTAATACCCTTTAACATTATTTATTTCAATTTCTTATTTAATTTGCACAAAACCAAGTTTTAAAAACCCTTTAAATGAGGCTTGTGTAACAGTGCATGACATGGTTTCAGTGGATACATTTTGTCCTTGCCAGTGATTTGTTTCTGGTACCCTCTCGCTGTCAGACAGCAAGAAGGTTGAGGAAACCAGGATCTCAAAACCCTGGAGACAATGCTGTCACCAACAGATGGGGAGAAAAGCAGTTGAAAGCATGGTTGCTTACGATTACAACGACTTGATCCAATTACCAAAATCCTTTTAGCACACAGATGTCACAGAAAGCCTCTGTCAACAATGTAACTAACACCTTTAATTAAAATAAGTAGAAACTGGCATGCGAAGAATGACAGCTCACAGTACTTTGAACTGTGAATCTTAAAAACATGTTCAGGTGAAATAGAGGTTAAACATGTTTAAAAATATATCATTACGGGTGATAATATATATAAATATATATAAATAAATATATATATATATATATATATATATATATATATATATATATATATATATATATATATATATATATATATATATGTATACAGTACTGTGCAAAAGTTTTAGGCAGGTGTGAAAAAATGCTGTAAAGTAAGAATGCTTTCAAAAATAGACATGTTAATAGATTATATTTATCAATTAACTAAATGCAAAGTGAGTGAACAGAAGAAAAATCTAAATCAAATCCATATTTGGTGTGACCACCCTTTGCCTTCAAAACAGCATCAATTCTTCTAGGTACACTTGCACAAAGGCAGGGATTTTGTAGGCATATAGTCAGGTGTACGATTAAACAATTATACCAAACAGGTGCTAATGATCATCAATTCAATATGTAGGTTGAAACACAATCATTAACTGAAACAGAAACAGCTGTGTAGGAGGAATAAAACTGGGTGAGGAACAGCCAAACTCAGCTAAAAAGGTGAGGTTGCTGAAGACAGTTTACTGTCAAAAGTCATCCACCATGGCAAGACTAAGCACAGCAACATGACACAAGGTAGTTCTACTGCATCAACAAGGTCTCTCCCAGGCAGAAATTTCAAGGCAGACAGGGGTTTCCAGGTGTGCTGTCCAAGCTCTTTTGAAGAAGCACAAAGAAACGGGCAACGTTGAGGACCGTAGACGCAGTGGTCGGCCAAGGAAACTTACTGCAGCAGATGAAAGACACATCATGCTTACTTCCCTTCGCAATCGGAAGATGTCCATAAAGAAGAACAAGGAGTCTTGGAAGTGATGGTATGGCCCCCACAGAGCCCTGATCTCAACATCATCGAGTCTGTCTGGGATTACATGAAGAGAGAGAAGCAACTGAGGCTGCCTAAATCTACAGAAGAACTGTGGTTAGTTCTCCAAGATGTTTGGGCCAACCTACCTGCCGAGTTCCTTCAAAAACTGTGTGCAAGTGTACCTAGAAGAATTGATGCTGTTTTGAAGGCAAAGGGTGGGCACACCAAATATTGATTTGATGTAGATTTTTCTTCTGTTCACTCACTTTGCATTTTGTTAATTGATAAATATAAACTATTAACATGTCTATTTTTGAAAGCATTCTTACTTTACAGCATTTTTTCACACCTGCCTAAAACTTTTGCACAGTACTGTGTATGTGTGTGTATATATATATATATATATATATATATATATATATATATATATATATATATATATATATATATATATAAATACATATTGCCTTGCAAAAGTATTCAGACCCCTGACCAATTCTCTCATATTACTGAATTACAAATTGTACATTGAAATTTTGTTCTGTTTGATATTTTATTTTAAAACACTGAAACTCAAAATCAATTATTGTAAGGTGACATTGGTTTTATGTTGGGAAATATTTTTAAGAAAAATAAAAAAACTGAAATATCTTGCTTGCATAAGTATTCAACCCCCACACATCAATATTTGGTAGAGCCATATTTCGCTGCAATAACAGTTTTAAGTCTTTTGGGGTAAGTATGTACAAGCTTTGCACACAGTGTTGGAGTGATTTTGGCCCATTCTTCTTGGCAGATTTGCTCCTGGTTGTTCAGGTTGGTTGGACGACGATTGTGGACCGCAATTTTCAAATAGTGCCACAGATTCTCAATGGGATTGAGATCAGGACTTTGACTGGGCCACTGTAGGACATTCACCTTTTTATTCTTGAGCCACTCCAATGTTGCTTTGGCCTTGTGCTTGGGATCATTGTCCTGCTGAAAGGTGAATTTCCTCCCAAGCTTCAGTTTTTTAGCAGACTGAAGCAGGTTCTCTTGCATTTTTTCCTGTATTTTGCACCATCCATTCTTCCTTCAATTTTAACAAGATGCCCAGTCCCTGCTGATGAGAAGGATCCCCACAGCATGATGCTGCCACCACCATACTTCACTGTAGGGATGGTGTGTCTTGAGGCATGGGCAGTATTAGGTTTGCGCCACACATAGCACTTTGAGTTTTGGCCAAAAAGCTCTATCTTGGTCTCATCTGACCACAAAACCTTTTCCCACATCGCAGCTGGGTCACTCATGTTTTCTGTCAAACTCCAGAGGTGCTTTCAGATGGTACTTTTTGAGTAACGGCTTCTATCTTGCCACCCACCCATACAGGCCAATGTTATGCAGAGCTCTTGATATGGTTGACTGGTGCACCATTACTCCACTCCCAGCCACTGAACTCTGTAGCTCCTTCAAAGTGATTGTTGGCCTCTCTGTGGCTTCTCTCACAAGTCTCCTTCTTGTTTGAGCGCTGAGTTTTGAGGGACGGCCTTTTCTTGGCAGTGCCTGGGTGGTGTGATACAGCTTCCACTTCCTGATTATTGATCCGGCTGTGCTCACTGGGATATCCAAACACTTGGATATTATTTTGTACCCTTTCCCTAATCTATGCATTTGTATTACTTTATCTCTAACTTCTGCAGCATGCTCTTTGGTCTTCATTTTCCTTCAGATTCACAGCCTGACCAATGATCCTTCAACAGTGGGTTTTTTATCCAGAAAATGTGACAGCAACTTTAATGGTTCATAGGTGGAGGCCAATGGTAAGGTAATTGTGTCCTCGTTAGGGCAATTTCTTTCATCGGTGTAAACTGGGAGCTTCCCACAGCACAGGGGTTAAATACTTATGCAAGCAAGATATTTAAGTTTTTTATTTTTCTTAAAAATATTTCCCAACATAAAACCAGTGTCACCTTACAATAATTGATTTTGAGTTTCAGTGTTTTAAAATAAAATATCAAACAGAACGAAATTTCAATGTACCATTTGTAATTCAGTAATATGAGAGAATTGGTCAGGGGTCTGAATACTTTTGCAAGGCACTGTATATATGTGATTTTATTCACAAATATCTAATTATTGCAAATGTGTTTTAATAATCTATCTGATGCTGGGATAATTGATGGTAAAAGTGTTAATAGTATCTTGTGATTTTATTTCTTCAATTGACAAAGAGAATGCAAGATACTAGTCTTTAAAGCAAAACAATCAAAACATGCTTTACTAACTGTAGATACATGCAAGACCCAGTAAACAAAATACACCATAATCTATAACACAAATGACATTGACATAGACTTCTTGTGAAAATTTTTGTCTAATATTATTAGTAAGTTTATTTTTTAGTATAACTACTATATATATATATATATAAATATATATATAATATATATATATATATATATATATATATATATATATATATATATATATATATATATACAGTATATATATATATATATATATATATATATATATATATATATATATATATATATATATATAGTCGCCACCGCTTAGAACGGGCGCGTTTGTGTTAACGTGATTCACCCGCAGTAAGCGATGGACAGTATAAACTCCCACACAATAACTTGACATTCAGAATGTCCCCCAATCACCAGTACAGTAATCAAAACAAACAACCGTGTATGCGGTTTAAAATATTTATTAAGACACTCATTACACTAATAAAAAAGATGTGTTAAAAACTATGAATGTAATAAAAAGTAAGTATAAAAAAGTAAGTGCAGAAATGCAGGGAGGGTTAAAATCCTCCCTGCAAAACACATGTTGAAATGTGTGTTTATTAATGTGTTAATTGTTCTGGCAGTTGGCCACAATTGTAAATTAGGACCAGCTGCCTGTATTTTGTTAATTTTTTGGGGAATAAAAATCCCACAGATCATTCATTCAGGGCTGATGAAGGAAGAGCCCGGCCGTGAACCGTTATGAGAAAAGGTACTTTGCAAACGTAGTACTGCAAAGTTTATTTTGTGTATTTGTGTTTTGTTTTCCAGGGAAGCAGCTTAGCTGTCCTGTTTGTAGTGAGGTTCCTGTATGTCTTGTTAGTGCTCAAGTAGGGCTAGGTTTTGTTTTGTTTATTTTCATTTGTTGTGTGAAAATAAAACGTGTGCAAGGACATTAAAAAACAAACACCTGTGGTCTTGGTTTGTAAAACAGTGCTGAGAAAGAACCTGGAATAGAGCAATCTTCCACACTACATTACTGCAAATTGTTTCCAGAGAAGAACTCTGTGATACGCATCTGGACGATCTTTTTTTGCAAGTATGGACGGCAAACCTTCAGTGTTTTCCAAAAAAACCCAATTCAGCTCTATATCCAGATTGCGCAATTAATCAAATGAATATCAATCAAATGAATATCAATAATTTCATATATATATATATGAAATTATTGATATTCATTTGGTAGAATGCTTGATCTTTCAGGATAGTTTAAAATGGGGCCCAAACAGGTTTTATTCACTGTTTTAGAAGAAATCATCTAGTTTTACAAATTATGCAGAAACTTTTAAAATTTGGGCACATGGAGCTCTGATAACTTGTTCTACTGCATTGCAGTTCAATCAACCATCTGGATATCTCCAGGGGATTTCCTCATAGTCACATCAAATGGAGAAGAATTTTCAGCTCAATATCGTACCAGGTGGCACAGAAGAAAAAAAATATTTAACTTTTTATGTAGAGATTTCACTTTCCAAGCAAATAGTGCAGCATTGCAAGATAAATCTTTATCTTTCTGCTGCACTGAGAAGCCCCCACACATCGACCATCAGGGGATACTAGGACACAGCTGCCATTCCTTCAGGCCAGGTTTTCATTTAAAAGCTTTTTTATTGTCTGAAAACTTTTTTTTCGCGACTTTATAACCTGTGAGGTCAACCAGAATTGTAACGTCAGAGTTTCTTCTTTCTGTCTCACAGGTTCTCCACGAAGTCCAATCAATAAAACGACTCTGACTCTGATCAGTGTTGTCAGCTGTGTAATTGGTTTAGTCTACTCATCTCACCTAACCTGCCCCCTTAATGTCCGCATCATTCTCCACGTGCCTGAGCACCTCATTGCAGATGGTAAGTTTCATCATTATTATTCAATTGCAGTCCTTGTTGGGTAATACAGTGCTATTTAGACTAAAGTTCTGAACATGAAATGATAAGAGTGGCTTCTTGAATTTTGTTTGTTTCTATTTAAGCAATTATTTTAGTTTTTGAACTGTAGGTGATACAGTATGCTAGTGTTTTGTAAGAGAACATGTGTCAACTGCAATTAAAGTGTTAGTTCATTCATAAACTGAAAAACTTGTAGGACTATAATGCTATATTTTACAAATTTGAGCTACGCATGTTATACAAGCTAATTGTACAACTCATTTCTAAGCACTGGTTAATTTATTACGGATATAGCATGTTTCAATTTTTAAAAGAAAATATAAATCAAAATTCAGTGATCAATCGTGCAGTCCAGACAATACTCTGTTTTACTAATTCCACTAACACGGTTGTTTATGAAACACTAACAGACATAAATGTTTTAACAACCCTTCCTCAAAATGAGTGCAGGAAGACATTATCTCCAAAGCACAAAGTACACTCTTGAGGTGAATCAACTTGTTTTCTGTATATCCTACTCAAAAATCAATACCTGTGTTTTAAAGAAGAACCCTTTCTGATTAAAATGCAGCAGTTTCACCAAGGAAAACACTGGTGCTCTGTGATGTAATGTTATTCAATTGGCTCATTGAAGAAGGTCAAATTTTTCAGCTGGCTAGCTGTTTGTGGCATGATGTTGTTTTCACACACGGTAGCTAGTGATTGATTTCTGGAAAACAGAATTTTTATAATTTAATAAATAACAGTACAGAAAAAACAAATACTTGAACATTTACATTGGATTTATTTGGCGTTGGTGTTTCTTGTGTCCACAGGAAGCAGGTTTATTTTACAGCAGGGGAGCCAGCTGGACGGCAGGGACTGGTTGAATCCAGCCCAGGTGCTGCTCTTCTACCAGCAGAATGCCAGCGGGCCCTGGATGGCTGAGCTGTGCGGACGTCGCCTGCTTGACCCCTGTGAGCACCAGTGTGACACTGAGACAGGTATGCCCTCCAGCTATGGGCAAAGGTTTTGCATCACCTAGAATTTTAGTATTGAGACATCTCTTTCTTTTTAATTATATGAACATAATTTAGATATTTTATTTAATATCATTGTAGAAACTACAGAATGATGTTGCAAAGGTCTACCAGAAGACATAACAGTAGAACAGTATTTCATGTTATATATGAAATGTCACATTTTAAAATTGTCAGTTTTTTTGTTAAGTATATGGAAAACTACAAAGCGGTATGTAATTCAATATGTTAACGTAACATTATTCAGCAGGTTTCATTTGACTTTATGAAGCAAAATGAGTTAATTCTATAGGCTGATGCAAAACTTTTGGCCCTAGCTGTACATTTAGTTAAGGGATCCATATATTTACTGTTAACTATTTAGTGTTTACTGTATACTTTGTATGTAAGGATTGACAGAAACAGATGAATAATGAAAAAAAATAAAAACATGTTGTTGGTGTGGAAGTCTACCTTCCATGTAAAAATATAAAAAAAAATTCAAATCCTGTTCAGAAGGCTGAGCTGTATGGGTATTTATTATAGTTAGTATGTATGGTAATGTACCCAAAAAAGTCAATTTAAAGTATTTTTTGTGTTTATTTTAAGAGAAATGTAATCACCTAAAAATACTTAAACATGCTGCAAAAGGGCTGTGTGTTCATTTTTGTTACGTGCAAGTAATTGTCATCTCCGACATATTGTGGACTTCACAAACAGTCTTTTGCAAGTTGTATGTAAAATGCCAACAGTAATTATGATAAAGACAGATTTTTCAAAGTGTAATAGCTACAACCCGAATCTTATAAAAAAAAAAGTGTTAAACCTCACTCCACTCAAACCAGTTTTAATTGAAACATTATAAAAGTGTTACAAGTAACCAGATGAAATGGCAGGACATTGTTGCAGAAGTTATTAATATAATAAAAGTGACTTTTTTCACCATTTAAAATGTAATTACTCAAGATATTTCCAGTTAAAGTGAATTAGAGGCAACACCCTCTGTGAGGCATGAAACAAATGTAACAGTTAAACAATAGCAAGAAACAACTTCTGCTACCCTGGAATTCGTTTTTGTTTAATTGGAGCCATATTATAGCGAGCTATAATATTAATTGATTAATTGCTGACATTGGCAGTTAAAGTTTTAAACTATGTTTGATTTAAAAGTGTAATTACACATGTAGTTGTGAAATTAAAATGTGTAACTACAGCACAGTTCTTGTTATTACAGTGACCGTAATTTCAAGTATTGCGTAAGGGAAGGATGAGAATATAATCAACAGAAGATCAAGCTGTTTCAGTTCATGTTACATTGCTGATATATTTTGCAAATTAGTAGGGCATTTTTGTCATGTTTTTTCTTTCATTGCTTGGACTGTTATTTATCAAACCTTTTCCCCAGGGTTCTGACTGTACTTTAATTAGTGTTAGGTCCTATTTGAGCGCAAAAACAGTGGCAGTGGTTGAGGTGTTATTTCCATCACTGGGAGTTTGTGTGTGTGTGGGGGGGGGGGGGGGGTAACTTTAAAACCATTGTGGTGCTTCTGGTTGGGAGGATTTCAAAAGAGAATGTGGACAGGGTATTTTCTGACATATAGGGCCAGTAATCCTATCATATTTTGGAAAATAACCCCGGGACAGTTTGCCTCCCTCCACGACTTAACAGAAAGCCAATTTACTTTATGTTTCATTTTACAATAATTTGTGTCAAAATCACTGCGGCATTCAACTGGGTAAGTATTAAAGGCAAGCTTGAAGGCCTAAAGGATTTGTTGACAGCAGGTTAAGGGCCTTTGGCAAAGTACAGTTATGAATTGTATGTATATATAAAGCCAAATTTGTTAAAACAACATGTAAACAACATTTTTTTTTGTGACCAAATGTTTTTATTGAGAAATTACAGAACATTACAAAAATACAACAACAATATGAATAAACGAATTCCCCATTTTCCTTTTTCACCCTCTCCTTTCTTCCCCTACCTCTCCTGGGAGACTACCAACCTCCCTCCCCCAACCCCCCCATAATATTGCTGAAATCTGGGAAGAACCTGATGTACCAGGCACAGTGCGAGAGGTATCTTTCCTTGCAGCCTGCAATATGGCCTGACGATCAGAGTACCTTAACGGATTAAAAATAAGCGTGCAAGGCTTATCCCTTGCATTGGACTGATCAGAATAAATGCAGTGTGCACGCATAATTTTAATAGCCGTGCCCAAGAGGGTCGGGAACCACAGTGGTAGGGATTTAAACAGAAAATCGATCGGGTCAGACCCCTCCTCCCCCTCCTTCAGGCTGACCAGGTGAAGAGTGTTCCGACGACTCCTGTCCTCCAGGTCTGCCATCTTAGACTCCAGTCAGTCTGTCCTGGTTTCACAAGCTGTAACAGCTCTCTTGTTGGCATTTACAGAAGTACGGAGAGCAGTCAAATCCGCTTTGAGGTTCTTAAACTTCTGGGTAAAATCTGAAAACTCGTTCTGCATGGTGGTCATTTTAGAGTCTCGAGACCCGTGTTTTCAATATGGGAAAATACGTGCTTGAAGTATTGGCGGGTCTGTAGCATACCGGCCTCTACAATGGCAGAGAGGTCTGACCTAGTCATGTTTTTTTTCACCCTTTGATGTAGATGAGGAGTGCAATGTGGGCGCTTGACATCCTGGGGTTCATCAGATTGTATATGACTATATATATATATATATATATATATATATATATATATATATATATATATATATATATATATATATATATACATATATATGGTTAAGTGCACTGAGATGTGTTCAGATAAATTGTAAAATAGATGAGGGGATGTGAAGAGAGAAACAACTACGCAGCCATTGCTCCCGCAGGTCACGTGACCTCAAAACCACATGTAAACTTAATTTACCGTATGACCATATACATATACACTCTAGAATTAGAGAACCACATTTCTTTACAACTTTATGTTCTTTGGTGTATTGCTCTGTTTAGATTGGTAGCCACTTCATGTCAATTATCCTAGTAGTATTCTAATATGTGAACATATTTTGGGAAACTTTCATAGGTTATTGTGCAGTGGCTGCTTACAAGTGCACTGTTTATTTATTTAATTTATTGAGTTTATTTAGTATAAAGCTGGGTTTTTCCAAATCTGTTACAACAGAACATCATATTTTGCACATGTTAATGACTGTCCCAAAATTCTCTTGTATGTTAGAACTAAATGAAACATGTGTTAACCTATCGCATGCAAGACCCATAGAACATATTCCCCGCCTTGGCTGTTAAAAATAACGTACCTTGAGCTTCCCCTACATAATTGTCCAAATCATAACATAACTCTACTACCTTCACCTAAAAATCAGAACATCTTCCTCAACGTTTGCCTCCTCTACCTTTAAACACTGACCATTCAGTCAGTAACTGTCAGTCAGTTTCAGCTATTTGCTTTTAACAAAGCCTGAAAATTGAGCTAGTTGAACGTGCATCCTCCAAATGTTCTTGTGCTTATAAGTGTGCAGGTTAGGGATGCAGCTCTTTAATTGAGCAGCTGTGACACACTTAATTGTATAGGCATTGCTGAAGTTAAATAAAAAGGTGCAAATAACCGGTTCATTTGCATCTTTGCAATGCAACACGATGTGCCATCTGTTTTGGCAGTTTTGAAGCACTGCACTGATAGACCTCTCATGGAAAATGATTTTATTTGTTTGGAGATGAAAACTACAAAATAACTAGCGCTGGTGTTATTTAAATTTTAAAGAGACAATTTTTAAAATCGTGATGCCCCCTGCTGGCCTAAAAATGCTGCTTAACAATAATAGGATTTCAGTGTTTAATAATAATCTACTTTAGATCTGAAATAATATACATTTTAATAGAAAGAAATGAGCTGATATTTCTAAAAATGTAAATACGTATCCAGGGATGCGGGAAGTGGGGGTGCTGGGGGTGCGGCCGCACCCCAACATTCCGAGGGGGCAGTGCGGCAATTTTTCTCGTTAACTTTAGTTTTATGAATGAGCATTTGCACTGCCTGCAAGAAAGTCATGACCTATTAAACGTGTCGAATAGAATGAAAGCATTTTAGTACCGAAGACTATAGAATGTATTTTACTTGTATTTTAGGCTATGTTTAGTATGTCATTGAATTTTATTTATGTAACATCTGATTTGCAATGTAGTTAATACATTGTCTTGTTGCTTTGAATTTTCAGCACCCCCAGTTAGAAATTCGTTCCTGCGTCTCTGTACATATCGTCTAACGGGATGTGATGTCTATGAATTATCAGTTTTGTTCAGTTTCTTTTAAAGGCGGATCCTCCAGTTTTATTTAATGTACATTCTTACAAGAATATAAAAACACTTAGGGGAATGGGCAAAGAATGACCTTTCTACAAAAGTGTTGTGTAGATTAATTTATGCTCTAATGGACTTTAGAGATGCTGTGGACAGCTGGAATGTATGTTCTGAAGTAGGCACTAAATCTGATTAGAAGCATATACTTATTTACTAGAAGACACATAGAGTAGCTACACATTGTTTGCCATGATTATTATCAATGATGTGCAGTCAGGTAAAACTTTTAGGACAGTAAGTCAGGTAAACCAAATGTTTCAATCAAATGCCTTTACCAGTTTTCTGTTTGCAATCTGTTTTAAGCCATATATCTTTGTGTTTCTTCTTGTTCCAGAGGCATTAGCCAACCTTTTGTTTATTTGATTTAGTTTCTTATAATACTTTAAATTTATGATTAAGTGTATGAAGTAGTGGATCAATTTGAAAAGAAGTGTAATATAGATAGGGTTGGCAGGGCTAGCTACTGAGGCCAGATACTGATACAGTAAAAAAGTCACAGATGAAAGTGTAGTTTGGAAAAAATAAAAATGTCTCAGAATTGTAAGTACTGAGTCTGAAAGTCCTGCGAGGGCAAGTGGTGTAACTGGATTTCCTTCTGTTAATTGTAGACCCTTGTCTCATCTCATTTCATTCCCCTTTCTCCCTTGGCTGGCACACCATTTATTAATCAGCTGAATATTTTCCTCTGCCTCTCATTACTCCTGCTCCAAATTCCTGCATTTTCTCTATTTCATTAATTCAATGGAATAATATATGTACCGCATGTCTGTCTCCAAGGCCTCAGCATTTGGGGATTTGTCAAATGTCATTAATAACTAATAAAATAGGCCCCTTTATGACCTTTACTGACCCCATTTATCATTTACTAAATAAAAAAGAATAAAAAAATATGAATGAATGACAATTCGTTTATTTATTTTTTAATAAATAATTATACTCTTCCTACCAGGTCATCATTTGAACTTTACACATCCTTCATGCCAGTTATAGCTACTTCTTCCTGCTGTGCTGTATAATGAGTTGCTGTAATGCAAGTCTCCGTTTCTTGTTACTGTGGCAACTGACTCTTCCTTCATTTATATCACTGTTACAAGAATTCCTGTACCCTATTTGTATTTTACCCAAAGTCCATCTCCAACTATGACTTTATTTGTTTTTTGGAGATCACAAGTAAAACAAGTATCATAAAGGTTATACCAAAATCTAGCTTTGGGTATTCACTAATTAATCTCAGAACAGCCCACAGAAAACAACCCACAAATTATTGTTAAACACAATAGATCCCCTTCAAGACATACAAATCTAACAGATCACTTTTTCTTAAACAATTGCAACATAGTTGTCTTTGATAAATACACAAACTAATATGTTACATTGTACTGACACATACCACAAATTAAGCCCAGACATCCATAGAAATAAGTGAAGCAAACGCACATAGATCAGACAGGATCAGATTGATTTCCTGTATAGCCACTGATGAAAACATCCAAGTACCTCACAGCACAGGTTTAAGTAAGATGAGTGGATTGTTTTTTACGCCTGATGAGAAAACAAGGAGAGAGTGCCATCCATATTGTGCCACAGTTTTTATTCATTTTATTTGATGTATGAACATTTTAGTAATTCCAGAAATATCCAGGACCATTTCTTTTAATATTTTGAAGCCAGCCCAATGACAAAGGAACCTTTTCTGTGAGGAATAAAAAAAATGGTAGCACAATATGGTAATAAATGGGTAACTTAACAGTGGTTTATGACATAAAATGGTAACGACTGTGTAATTACTGGAAATAGCATGTGACGGGGTTACCATGTAAATTCATCAGGTAAAAAGATGTTGCTGACAAGGCCATGTCCATGTATTTACAAAATAGCTACCCTTTAAATTACCCAAATATAAAACAATGCAATTAAATAATTAATTAGTGTAACCAGCAATTTTACCCGTCTAATACCCGAATTTTTGCTTTTGCACATGCTTCAGTTTATAGTACTTCTTGTTATGCTGCTCAAAAGGTTCTTTGATGTGAAACTGTCCTCTTTAAATCGGTCTAGTTTCTGTAAACCATTAAGTGTGTGCTTCATTTCCCTTCAATTACGGGTAATACATGCATACACACATATGAATAAACAAGACCATTGTAAAAACTATACACTTTGTACTCTCACTATGTATATACACCACAATTATTGTTTAAAAATGCCTTAGTAGATAGTGCTTTAATAAGTGATGCATGTAAACCTCATCATTTTTATTAAACAGCCTCATTAAAAAAAAAGCAAATGGCAGGCCTTTTTTCTTCATAATATGTAGAATTTGCAGCACGTGTGCTTAATCGAATTCCACATTTTGTCCAGGGTTATTTCTCACAGATGTTGTTTTGCTGATTGCGTTTTTATATTCATTTGTTTTCCAAACCATTAGCTACAATATACCGAAAATGTTCTTGGTAATTACTCGGGCTACCGCAGGCACCAAAACATCGTCCAGCAATTTGTTTGTGTTAAATCTGTTTCTAGCATTAGATATTTTAAATAAAGCATTTGAAGGCCGGCCTGTTCTCGCACTGTAATAGCAGACCCATTGCTTTTACTCTTTGTAAATCTGGGGAGGCAGTGAGACAAGGAAGTGTGTCATTATTACTGCATTACTGTTTGCGGGAAAGGTCCCGGAATGTCAAGCTTAAAAGATTGGTAGATGTTTTGCAACTCATTATATTTTATGTTGTCATTACATTGACACATTCAGATTTTCAGAATCAAAAGTTTCCGTTGTTGTTCCACCTGACGGAGACCACTTTCACAGCACAACGTGCAACATGGGTGTTCACTCACTATTAACCAGCTTTGTTCAGCCTATGATCTGAGTTCTGGCCAAAAAATAAAATGATATCTGACTGTTGTGTCAAAAATGCCTCCACCCTTAAGTGGTTATACAGTAGATTAACTCTAAGTGTATTTTAATCATTTAAAAAGATATATGTATTTAATGATTGAGTGTTTTCATTTATTATTTGCTATGGGGTTTGATTAACTTAAACCCCCCTGTATAAGCCAACCTTTTAGCATTTTGCAGCATTAGGAAATCTCCCTCGAATATTTTTAGGATTAACCCAGGGATAACCACTGATAGGTGTTGCAATCAAGAGTGAATCTCCAGTGCTGCAAAATGATCCATTAAACCCAACTATGGCATATTGTGATTAAGTTGACCAAACCAACCCCTTAGAGTCACCTGATGGACAAATACGGATACCCCATGTTCATTAGACCCCAGTACCAGGGTACTCTTTCCTATTTTATACCCTGAAGAATCATCTTAAATGTATAATTCCTTGCATCCGACGCCCTGAAAGAGGCTTCAGAGGAATGGCACAGTGCTAAACCTGCGTGTGTTTTCCAGCACTTCAGTGAAGGTAGTTATCACGGTCCACTTCTGCAACTTGAGGGTCACTGTATCTTGCAATGCACTTAAAGCAATTCTGGACCAATTCTGCTTTTGTGTTAAAAACTTTTTGAAACTTTTGAACACCCTTCTTTAAAATAGCAAGAAAGTAAGCTGATATGAAGCAGGTTATTTACTGATAAGATAATGGAAAGTAAACTGCATGAAGCAGGTTATTTACTGATAAGATAATGGAACAGCAAAGTGACATGAAGCAGGTTATTTACTGATAAGATAATGGAACAGCAAAGTGATATGAAGCAGGTTATTTACTGATAAGATAATGGAACAGCAAAGTGATATGAAGCAGGTTATTTTACAGAGTCCATCAGCTTCTTTAACAAATATTAGATTGTGTTTTTTTTGTAAATTTTCACTGTCTCCTCTTCTTTTTTTGTGCCATTTAATCATTTAAAAAAATAAAAGAATAATGTTAGACAACTAAAGGAGATGTTATACCAGGATTTATGAATGCACAATGAGGTTCCTGTTTCATTTGCATTCCATTCACATATCAATCTGTAATGCCTGTCCACAAGGTTGTATTTTCCTCTGTTTACATGCTATTATGTACACTACTGGGAAGATGTTTTTAAATACATGAAGGTAAGCTAAATAGTTTTATTTAAATGGCCTAAAATGTACAGTTTTAGATTGCAGGCAGAACCCGAGTTTAACAATGTTGATCACTGTTATTGCTTTCTGTGTGTTTATTTTTGTGTTCTAGATGTGTTTCAAACATTGTATGACCTTTGATAAATCTTTTTGTACCTGAAAAATGATTCCATTGCCAATAAATCCATAAGACATCAAATTATGCCATCAAGTGACACCTTTAAAGATGTCTTTTGGAGACAAGACAGCACTATTTAGAGGTCAAATAAGACACTTCTTCCAGGTCATAATGTAGCTGCCTAACAGGGGTGCGTAACACATTAAAGTTAGTGCCAATGTTTTATAAAGATGCATGTTATGTTATTTTTGTCTTCTCAGGGGAGTGTCAATGCTTTGATGGCTACATGAGAGATCCTGTCCACAAGCATCTCTGCATTCGGAACGAATGGGGACCAAATCAGGGGTAAGCTTCAATATGGTTAAAATAATTCAGTGTGCTGCAATGAACATAGGAATAAGTCACATTATGAATCACTAGGGATTAAGGACCGCTTTTACCAAATTACTTTAACAAATTATTGCAAATTTACCAGATTAATAAAAAATGACCATATGTTTTAATAAAAGGACTTTATAGAAACTTGCTATTGTATGGTTGGAATGATGACTTGAGGCTATGGTAATATGAATTTTTATAAAAGGCATTTTTGTTTCCCTATAACTCTTAAAAATGGAATCACTTCAACGACTATCCTCTTTCTCTTCTTTTCTCACCCTCCCCAGTGTGAAAACTTGAAAAACTGACATAACGTTACACTTCCACAACAGCAAACATTATAAGCCATTTTTATACTCTGCTTTGACAAGCTGAGTACATTCAATTTGTAGATTTTCAAAACCTGTCATTATGTGTTGCTACATGACAAAACCAGATGTCACTCAAAGAGAATTGAGGCTAAAATGTTTGGAAGAAGTGCTAAGTCTCAAATAGGAAGGCGTTTCTTCTTGTGCGTTGATTTATATTAGGGTGTTGGAACGTATTTTATTTACATACTGTATAATGAGCAAAACAATCTACTAGTAACTGACTAATTAATAAGGGATGACTTGCTGTATTTAAATGCTTTAAAATTGATGGGCTTCTATCAACACTTCAAGAGTGCTAAATTAAAATATTAATAGTAGTCATGTTTAAAGATGTCAATAATACGTAAAGTCATGGCACCCCTCAGTCTTTCTCATGTTGTATAATCAGTTTGCACTGTTCATTTTAATGTCATTTGCTGCCAGACCACAACATTTAAAACTGACATTTTGCTTAAAATTATTATTTTCATTTCATTCCCAAACCCAGTAGACTGCGATATGTCATGTATCCTCTTCATTGTTAACCATGCATCTGCATCCCTATGGCTATGGTAATACATCAAAGAAAACCACTACGGACAAAAGCACTTCAAAATAATATGGGGGCTTTAGAATGACCAGTTAGACTGCCAGTTTGTCTTGGTCAGTTCACAGTGTCCTTTTAAAAGCTGATAGACTTTATACTGTAAATAATCCCATATACTATATTGTGGGGCTGTTAGGTAACAGTAAATGCCAAATACCTACAAGGCCATTGCTGAGAACCAAGCTAATAATAATAATAATAATAATAATAATAATAATAATAATAATAATAACATGTACTTTTGAACTCACCATTTATAAAGCTTTGACTGAGTTATTACAATGATCTTTATCTTTTTTTTATGAAAACAAAAAGTACAGTTTGACATTCTTGCAACTTTCATTTCAAGTCTTGTTAAAGAAAAATGTCATGATTTAAAAACAGATTTTTAAAATAAACAAAAAAAAAGATTATTTAAATAAATCATGTGTGTTTGTGAATATGGCAAGAAGAGACCAACTTGATTTGAAAGAGGTTATTGTTGTGAGTTGGGCTTTCTGCAAAGGAAGAGCATCCATGGGTCTCATTTGTAATACAGGGAGGCCCCCGTTTTTTGGGTCATCCAGATGAAGTTTCAAATGGTTTGTAATTGCATTCAATAGACAGCTAAACTGAAGTCATACATCAGTGAAGAAGACATAAACGGTTTCTCCTAAATATCCTGTGATCTATCACCAGTGAACCTTGTAAACAAGAACCTAAATACATCTTCATGGTGCCACCCAATGTAATAGACAGCACTTTTCAATTTGGGAAGGTTCATGTTAAGATGCAGGATTTCTGAAAGGTTTGGGTATGTTTTTAAAACAAACGTATTGACAAATTCTATGATGTTTTTCGGACTATGATTGTGATATTAAAAATACCCCAAGCCATTAAACTGTATTTTGCAGTGTGTTTATGTAACAACCCATGCTATGCAATTGAAATTGCTCTCCCTGACATGAACCTGTACATGATATCATTACTGTATATACATACCTTAAATAAAGGTAGACCCTTTTGGGTAATGGCAAGTTCACATCTGGTAGCCTATAGTTCATTTAAATACATTAATAAAAACACATATCATACGACATACTTGAGTGGTCTTAATAATATTGAAAACTGTGAAAGGAACTCATTTTACCCAGCCCTGCAGCTCAGATTTAAATATGCCCATTGAGCCAGTTGAAATTGTTAAATGGGTTGGGAAAAGAGATCCAGGACAAGTTAAATCATTTGCTTGAGAGTTAAGAAATGCAAATGACGGGTCTACATCTATTTAGTGTACTTTTTGAAACTGATGATTTTGTCAAGGCTGCTGTCTCAATTATACTGTACAGTTCCACCACGGGCTAGGTTCACACAGGAACAGTACAATTGTTAAATCGTCCCGGTTTTTATTTATTTTTTTAAAGTACAAAACATCATCGGTGTGCTCAGCAAGATAATAGCAGAGTGATGTATTGGGCTGTGTTAGCGCCATTCAAAAACAAAACAAACAATCTTCTGGATTCTTTGTTTAATCATGGTGATTATGTGTTTATCATCTTTTACATGGTAATATGAATAGCTGATCTCTTTTTTAAATCTGGCTTTTTGCACATTTAACATGTTTTGAGATGACAATATAAAGAAAACAATGAGTTGTTATCATCTGCAATAAATACACACGAAATGTTTAATTGTTTAACTATTATGTTGAATACGGCTTTGGAGTTGGTACGGCATCAGTGACTTGAAGAGAAAACAGAACGTCCCAGTTTTTCACTCTGCAAATCTGGTAACCCTAATTACATGAACAGTGCGAGAAACTAAAGCTCTGATATAAATTTGGTCAGACACCAAAATCCAAGCAGAACAACTGGACAAAACTCACAAAAAAAGTAATATATATATATATATATATATATATATATATATATATATATATATATGTTTTTTTTCCTATTAAGTGCTGTTGTAACTGTTTGTATTAAAGTTCAAAATTAATAATTCAAAATGAAACATAACTTTAATTGATACAAAATTGCTATGTAGCTACAAAAACGTTTGGTGGGGGGGCTGACCAGTTATACAGTACCGGTAAGAAATTAAAGTTACTTTCACCTCTGCATTTTCATTAGCATTCAACCATGATGATTGTCTCAATGTTTCAATTTAGAGGAATATAAAGATAGTGGTACCATGCGAGAGACCTGGTAATTAGGGCCAGAAGCAAAATGATCAGCAGGACAGTGTGAAGGAATAAAATCGCTCTGATCTTGGGAGCTTGTTCACTTTGCACTTATGTGAGAAACCGTAAATAGATTTTAATTGGATTTTGCACGTAGTGGGGATTCACAATGGATATTAAGTTTTAAGGATTTAACAAATGCAGGGGAACATGATACTTTTTAGAGGCTGCTACACTTAGTGTTTCTACAGGAGGATATGGTTACAGGGCACAATGAAGGATGTTAATATTTTCCTTCCGGAAATCCAGGTATAGAATGTGGTCAGGTTAAATTGATTCATTGATTGATTAATTGATAAAAGCACCTGGATTAGGCAGCAGAGCAATCTGTTTGGCTCTGCTCAAGAGAGGTCATTTGTTTTTTAAAGCTTATTAAGTGGCGTTTGCTATTTTTATTTTGTTTAATTATTTGCTAATTTAGAAACAAATGCCCCAAAGGGCTTAATTGCATATATTTGTGATTCCCGCCTGAAGTAAAGACATCCTGTCACACAAACAATACGCAATTTAAGCCCTTTCTTATGTCACCTAAGAAGTAATTAAACAACAGAAAAGTTCAAGTTAAACTGGCAATAACCAATTTACCTCGACTTCATTCTGCACCTAGATTTCTTCATGTATTGGGGTTTTAACCCCAACTCTGTCAAACTAAAACAATACAATATACAGATATGAGGTCTTATTTTTATTATTTATTTATTTTTAATTCCAGTAAATATTCGCAAGGGTTCTTCTGTATTAGTCCTGTGTTTGTGGGTGCATGGTAATTGCATTATGAGTCATAATTACCTGCTGCTGTTCTCAACCATATTTAGGTAAGTGACATAGGTCAAGGCAAGTCTTGAATCCCCCCTTAAGTGTGTTTTAGCATTCAGTATTTTAATTTTCTCACAAACCAACACTACTTGCTCACAAACTTAGGTGTTATGACTATGAATTACATTTCAGTTACCGTAATTGCTTTTTTAATTACATTGAAATCCCTGGAACCAGTATATTTTTTTTCTCTCAAGCCAACTGGATTTGTCTCCCAATCCAACTTGATTCATCCAATTTCCAATTTAAACTTGAACCCCCTACCTTGAGTCATCAAACATTAATCACAGCTGCTCTTCTATAAACAGTTTTGCTTAAACCATTTTCAACCCCTGTCAGTGCTGTGTAAGAGACAGAATAATGAATGACTACCACTTATTTAGCTTATTAATCACAGTCTCTCAGAATGCCTCTTCCTAATGCAGTCAAGCTTCTTGATTTTTATATAAAGGGTGATGATACATCATTAATAGACAACAGTTATGTGTGTGAGCCTGTAAGTGCATTTATGTACTTGCGTATTTTCTATGTATAATTTGCATAGGTGAAAAGTAAATGATCACTTGAAAATGCATAAATGACTTTTATATTACTATACATAAGTAGTTTTCACCTTTTTGTGAAATGGATTCATAAAGTATGTACTAAAATGAGGGTGGTATATATATATATATATATATATATATATATATATATATATATATATATATATATATATACTCTGCTTTTTCTGCAGTCCTTGGCCGTACACCATATTCCAGCGTGGCTTTGACCTGGTGATGGGGGAGCAACCTTCTGACAGAATATTTAGGTAAGACCTCTGTCTCCTGTTGCGAGCTGTGCTTTGACAGTAATTGGTCAATGTTACATTTTTCTATATTCTACACAACTACATGTGCAAATACAATATAAATAATTACACTTAAATAGTATTACCAGCTGGGTTGTGTGTTAATGCTGCTGTTGGGGTTTTAATCCATCTTCGATCACAACTGAAATGAGTTTGGTTAGTTCAACCCTGTCCTCAGTAGAGATTAGTGTACAATTTGGCAAATATGAGAGTATTTCCTTGTGAGAAGCACAGGACTGAATGTCTGGGGGTGTTCAGGTCAGGAGTAGAATGCGCTCGCAGAGTTGTGAGGGGAAGCTGATTCCAATTCTAAATGGAATCACTATAAGCTATTGCTTCTAAAGGACTTCAAGCGTGAAACCAAATGTTTTTTCCAATTTCCATTATCTGTTTACCTTGTCATTTCTTTTGCTCGCTATTGAGGTTTTGTCAAATACATGGCTCCTTTGAGAACTAAAATAATAGATTTTTGGTAAACTACCTTTTGTTGGTTTAAAATGTGGAGTAGACTTAACAATATAAAAGGTGATTTTTTTTATGTGTCATTGAAATATATAACATTTTAAGTGAACATTTAAAAAAAAAAGATATTCAAAGATTTTAAATAGTGCTAATTCTGTGAGAAACTACATTGAAATAGAGATAGACTTACGTCTAAATATTTATCAAAGACTGTTCTTTTAGTAGTACATACAAAACATACATACCATTGAGTTATAGATATGGATGGATATAATCAAAAGAGAAATTAATTGACTTCCCTCCTTTCATGAGTAGCAAGAATCATTGGGAAGTAATTAAATGGTGGTGGGGAAATTCATAGCACACTTGGTGCAATATTCATAAAGGATTAACATGCCAGTCATTGCATTGGGGTGTAATACATTTACTGACAAGTTAATATTTTATGAAGTGTTTTAAAAGGCTATATTTTTCTAAACATATGTTAATAAGCACCTCTTTTTTTAGGGTATGATGCTCCATTTAACTGCAAAGTTAGCATTTCATGAGATGGAAATCAGAATGCTTAGGTATACAAAGCAGTGAATACTGACACAAAAATATCCAGAACCTTGCAACAGCAATTTAAATGTGATATTCATTCTCTAAAGCCTCATGCATCTTTAGTGTGTAGACTTTTTTTTTTTTTTTTAAATTACCATCCTGTTTATCCCCCTGCAGACTGTTCTGGTTTGGAGAGCTTTATTACCACATGCATTTATGTCTGGGTATAAGCTGAGTAAGTCCCTGCCAGCGAGTGTATTCTATCAATTATGATTCACCAGTTTACTTCCATGAATGTATTTATTTCCTCTAGAGGGGCCACATTTTGTACCTCTCATTCACACCACATTTTCAGTTATTTAAAAGTGTGTTTTGGTTAAAGTATTTTCATAAAAGCAGCCATCAATACAGACTTTGGGGAAAAAAAAAAAATCTTTAGATAACTCCTGAGTCAAAGATTTTTTAATTGGGGTATTTATTATTATTTTTTTTAATAGGGGTCAAGGTCAGTTTAAAGCATGTTGTACAGTTTGTCCAGTAACTTATGTCTCCATGCTAAGACATTAGAATTAGCTTCATAAAATAAAATTTCTACCTATTTTAGATTTGAAGCTTTAAATTTCACAGGATTGACAATTTACAGTTACCCAAACTGTGAACCTAATTTCCAGCAACCTGCTTACGTTTTGCATTCTTGTTCACTAGGTTCACCTACACTCTCGGAGAAGGGATGTGGCTGCCCCTCAGCAAGAGTTTTGTCATCCCACCTGCCGAATTGGCCATCAACCCCTCTGCCAAATGCAAAACAGACATGACCGTAATGGAGGATGCTGTGGAAGTCAGGTAGACCTCGGAGTCATTTGAATTTAGGTTTATGACTTGAAGAAGTGGCAGTGTGGAGCAGTGTGGAGTAGTGGTTAGGGCTCTGGACTCTTGACCGAAGGGTTGTGGGTTCAATCCCCAGTGGAGGACACTGCTGCTGTACCCTTGAGCAAGGTACTTTACCTAGATTGCTCCAGTAAAAACCCAACTGTATAAATGGGTAATTGTATGTAAAAATAATGTGATATCTTGTAACAATTGTAAGTCGCCCTGGATAAGGGCGTCTGCTAAGAAATAAATAATAATAATAAAGAAGTGACTGGCTGAAAAAATATAACTTCAATTTAGCTGATTTTCAACGGACTTTTTCAACTTAGATGTGACTATGCAACACATATAAATGTATTATGCACTATTTTAATTATCTTAATTATTTTTAATTGTGGCTGCATACTTACAAGCAATGTGCAAATCATTGATCTAAGGCTTTGGCTAGCCCGGTCAATCTGAAAATTACAAGTAGCATATCAAATGTTATTGTTTATTATCCATATATCTTCAGCCCCACAGCCATGTTTTTTACCTGGGAAATCTTCATTTGGTGTAAAGTAAAGGTTATGTGCAACAAAAGGCCAACCAATCTCAACAGAAGCTGGGGTGGTTGCCCTAGGAACCAGCAGCGGCACTCAGTCAGGGTCAGTTAAAATGTTTGGGAAGTTGAAAAATATCTAGCGGCGGTTGGCCATTTAAATCTTGAGGCAGTTTTAATATTTTATGACTTGGCTTGTTGTTCAAAGTCAGGTGAGAAACTTGACCATGAGAACAGAAACACTGTAAACAGTCACGCCAGGTTTATATTGGCTTTCCACTTGAAACAGTAAGAACATTAAGAAATGCTAAGAAATTAATAATTCAACTTGGCCAAGTCCATTGCCAAACACTAATACGATGTATGGTTTAATAAGTATAATAAGGTTTACACCTCAAATATTTGTTTTGTTGAGGTATTTGCTTTTTTTAACCCATGGAAACTACACATGTCCTGCACATTTCTGATCAAAGTTACATTTCTAAACTAAACTGGGATTGGTTTGCTCAGATCGCTCAGGAATCATGAAGGATGGTATAGTAAATGAGCTTGATCCCAGTGCAGATTGAAAGTTGGCATACTGTAAGTGAAACTGCTTTCCAAGGTGTCAGGTGTCATCTGGAACTTGAAGGATTAGCTAAAAAAGATCTGACTGCCCACTTACCACAGTCATCCAGAACAAACAAGCCACCAGTATCTAGTATACTGTAACTGCATGCTATTATCTGGATTAATAGTTAAATATGCATTTAGTAAGAATTGACAGGTTAATCTGCCATATCTTGCGTCCTGCTTGTACACACACGCTGTAGGCTTTAGATAACACACTGATTAGATGTTTTCTCTCTGCTAAATGTTTAACCAACGCAAACCAATTTTCCAGAGCGTAACCTGTGGAATTCTGAGGGTCCCAGACTGTAGCTGAACTCTGCTGTACTGACTTCCAGGCGAAGGAATCAAGCAAAATAATTACTAACAAAGATATTTCTGTGGGGATCCTTAAACATTTAACCCTACTGGTACTACTGTACATCTTTTTAAATTTCATTGCATCTAAAATAAAATATTATTTTAGTCAAGGAAGCCCATGGTAAAATGGAAGATATTGTATTTATATATAGTAATTTAAGCACAGATGAACTTCTATAGCCATATGCAGTTCAACATGTCGTCTGTATGCAGAACTGTACTTGCGCACCCTGCTTTGTGTTGTAAAATATTGCAGTGGCTTGCTTTGTGCTGGTTGCCCCCATTGGCAGCTTTGCTAATTCATATTGATTTATCCACAGTAGTAAAGTAAAACATCTTGGTACAGTAATGCTACTTTATTACCGCATTGCACAGTAATAAACAAAATCCTAAATAATAATAAACCTCTATCAGCTTCAATTGCTTTAGAGTGGGTTTTGCCCTGAGGACGATTGTGCAAAGCAGTGAAAAGCTGGGCGAACATTGTAAGATTTGTGATTTCAATTTCTTGAAATGACCATGTTGCTTATATTATTCAATTCCATGGTGCTGCAGTTGGCCATTAAATTGATAAACTATTTATGAGTGCAGTTTGACTGTAGTATAACCCCACTAAAAAGGCACATTATTGCAATTTATGCAACACAAGTTTTAACTAACAGCTTAATTTGCTACAGACTGGCAACCATTTTTAGGGTGTCATCTTAAGGAATGAACAAGTTGGGTTTGAAGTGGTTTACCGCCCCCCATATCCATCAGACTTGACATACAGTAATTATTTTCTGTCTGATAAACTGAAAAATAATTTATGTGGAGAGCTTATGTGGAGTGTATAACAAACAGAAAGCTGACCCATGAGTAGAATATGGACGTGTGACCTTCTACTCAAGGAATGTAATAAGTAAATACAGGGAAGACATGTATTTTAAGTACCATACCATTCCTGTATAGATAGAATTTTGTTCTCAGTACTAGTAATATATATTGCATGCAAAGCAAATAACTCCAGGCACGTGCCAGTGCATATTCATTAGTCTTGTCTGCTGGTATCCACACTGTAGCTCACTAGGGAAATATGATGCGGTTGGAAATTAATCCAACCATAAGTGTTGCATTGAGGGGAGACTGCATTTTTGAAACTGGATTTTAGTTTTCATTCATTTTCTTTTTTTCAGTAATTAGAATCACCTTGAGAAACAGCTTACATTTACACAGTATATGTGACAGGAAAACCTCCTCTAAGTGTAATCTTGTGCATCCTAATGCAAATATAATCATGGCCACAAATTGCGTCATTTTACTCGACGGTTTTCATTCATGGATTTACTCTGCATACAGAAAAATAAAGGGGTGGATGGATTATATACATTTGACAATATGTTATAAGACTTTTTGAGCGCTTGGGGTGGGCATGAGGACAGCAAACCATTAGCTTAGCGATTCTGTCAACACAGTGCATGTGAAAAGATTTTCTTAAACCAAAAGAATTAGTGCCAACTGTACACATTAGCTACTTTTAATTTAAGGTGATTTGTAATAATTGCTGGAAATAGAAGTGTTAACACATTTTAAGTTTTACTTTATAATAAATGTAGCAACTAAATAGTTATTTGAATATGCAGTATATTACTGGGCAAAGCTTGCTTATTGTGTTTCCTGTAGTTATTATTCCCTAATAATCCAGATAAATGTGCCTTTCCATATCACCAGTACCATTTTAACAGCTCAGTGGTTTGAGAAATCTACCAGTTACCATGACAAATCCATTGCTTTGCATTGTTCAATGAGTGACGTGGAATACTGGAGCCGAAACAGCTGTATCCAGCTGTTTCCATATACAACATTGGTTATGATACATAGCTGGCCATGGAACCTGTCCGTGCTTTTTCCAAAAGTATTATATTTGGAGCAGTTACTGTGTAATGGACGTACCTAAGAAGTAGCACAGCTAAATAATGTAAATGCATTTATTACTGTTCAGGGATTATATGAGTGAAGTCTGAATCTCTAGAAATGCTGAAGAGTGTGTATTAACACACACGCCATGGGGAATTTAATCATTTAAACATTAGCCAAGTGTCGAACATTTAGAAAACATAGTTTTCAAAAACATGTGAAATGTATGTGAAATATAGATGTTAGCCTCACTTAATGTACAGTGTAAAATTAATGTAAAATATATTAAAATGCCCTAAGTATTTTCAGATAGGGTAACTAAAAGTTTGCTGTTTTCCTATTTTTCAGTAAGGAATTGTATTTAAATAATTCACGACACAACACTGGTCAATCTAATACTCCCACTACAGTATATACATTATGTACCATTTGCCCTTTTAAAAAATACATTATGGGTACATACAGTTTACAGAATCAAAATGTATTGTAATTCATGCATGTAAATGATAAGTAAATTACTTGCTTTATTCATTTGTAAATGTACTGCCTGTTTTAAGAGTTGACATCTGTTCAGATTACATCGGAGTGCATTTCAAGTTTTAAATGTGAATCCCTAGAATTAATTCATTTATATTTAAATAAGTGCTTCTGTGCAACTTTTTACATTTTCATGTAATTTGCATATTTTTATGCAGGAAAATGATTGTGAGAAACTGTCAGAAGTGTTTTTGTCTTGACATGACAGAGGATGTTAGCAGGGTAAAAAGTAGTTCCTGAAGATGAACATCTAGTAAAGTGAAGTTCCTAATAAAGTAAGCCACTTTCAAAAACCATTAGAGATTTGCCTCCTGTGTAGGCATTCATCTGTAATTTTGCTGGTCTACTGGATTAGCCACTTTTTAAAAGCAAATTGGTTAGGGAGATAAGTCAGTTTTACAGAGTTTAATGAAATCCCCAAATTTGTTTGTTACAGATGATCTCACACTGAATGCAAAGAAAATGAAAATGATGCTATTTGCAAATGAAAATAAATGTTCCATTGTTATTTAAGACATGATTAATATTGATAATAGATGGACTGGAAACACTTAGAGATACATTCTTGGTATAGAGTGTACAGGTTGATAATTGAATGGAAAAAGTCTGCTCTTGGTTTGAAATATTACAGTTATCTTAACTACAGTATTCTTGTTGTTTAGGATCACTTTGCATATTACTTTCTGTTTTAGTGATCACATCCTGGTGAATTTTTAAAACTCAGATGTTTAAAACACCCCTATGGCCTCAAAAGGTCTCTCAAACATGTCTTCTCCAAGTACAGCTGGTACACCATAGTGTTGAAGAGAAGACTGAAGTTCTGTTAAGGTCACAGGAGTACTTTAAACCTCTTAGTTTTAAAAAGTCATCAGCATGGGATGGCTGAAACAGAAACTGATACTCAAAGTGAATCTAAACAGCAGAATAGTTAAATGTTATATTTCATACGGTATATATTTAATTTTGTTCATATTATTTAATAGATAATGAAAATAAGTTTTATGCTTAGTTGGTTTGTGTTGGTTTAATAGCAGGAGATGGTACATTTAAAACTACTACATTTGCTTTCCTCAAAAGATCTTCGTGAACACCCTAGAAATGCATCACTGAAGTTCTTTCTCTTCTTCCTTAGGGAGGAGCTGATGATCTCCTCAGCCTTTGACAGTCTGGAGGTCCTGCTCGACTCATTCGGGCCGGTGCGTGACTGTTCTAAAGACAATGGCGGATGCAGCCGGAACTTCCGCTGCATCTCTGACCGCAAACTGGACTCTAGCGGCTGTGTGGTGAGTGAGAAACATCTTCTTTAGCTTCTCCTTTTTGGTGCTTGCAATTTAGTTCTCATGAGGTCCAGCAGGCACCATTAAGCAGTTCTCCCTCACAGCTCACTCCTTTACCACAGTCTTCTGCCACTCTTGAGCAGAGACTGACAAGTGCTGAATTGAGTAGGGGACTGTCACAAAGACGGCCGGAGTGGGTGGCGTCAGACCAGAAGCAGGAAATAAAACGACAGAGAGGTGTGGTTTGGTGGAGCTGAGCGAATGGTTTCGCTCAGCATTTAATAAATAAATAGAACAGAAAATAAAAGGTTTTAAACACAAAACAGGACACAGGCACTTGAGGCCAAAATAAATAGACGAACAAAAACGGACTAACACTACAAACGGTGCACGGACAGACACACAAGCAAACACGGTGAGTCTATAAACACTTACTATTATTACATTTACTATTATTATTACAACACTTAAACATTATTATTTCGCTTTTCTTTCTCCTTCTCTCTCTGTCCCGTTCTCCACTCTCGAACACCCAACCCCCAATTGAATGAAAATGTGTCTATATATACTGTTGTGCTGGGATTCAATTACTAATTAATTATTCACTTGAATCCCAGCACGTGAATTCATTACATGCAACCCCGTGCTCACATATTACATTTAACCAGCACGTGAAGTGATTTGTGCCCTCCTCGTGCCTAAATACAAATTTTAAATACATTTTTAAATACACGTGAAACACAGACCCGTTTATATCCCGTGTACCAATCTCTATACACCAACATTAACACACACAACATACAACACTTAACACACAAATGCACACAGGGGCGGGGCACATTGCCACAGGGACTTACCGGTAGGACAAATTGAGACCACCAAACTATCAGCTGAGCCTTATTCAAACCCACGCCTCGAGTGGAGAAAGATTCGCAAGGCTAGAGAACTGGACTACCTATGCAATATTCAGTAGCTACTGTTATGATAATTTTACGAAGGTCAGATTTATTTATTTGTATATTTACCATCTGGTAATGTGTTTAAAGTTCAGCCTCTATTTAAAGTATGAGTATGAAGCAATGAAATTACATTTTGAGTGACATTTGGTAAAATGTAGGCAAATGTTTAGAATAAATACCCTTGCTCACCCTTGCTGGATTGTGCACATTTACATTTTTTGTCCCAGTGTAGTCAATTGTAGTGTATGTAAAATCTATTTTACATTCTGTAGATATGTTCAAAAATAATAATGCATCTTGCATGTGATTGTAATACAGTGGATTAGAAGATGTAAGAAAGCCTGCCAAGACGTGCATTCACATTCTGAATTAATCTGCAAACAAGTGCTTTATGTAAATTGATCTGCACACTAATGGGAAATGTAGCTGGTTCTTTATCATTCCCTCTTTTAATACCTGGGGCTGCACTAAGAAGATGAACATCAGGATAAATAAATCTGAAAACATGGACATTTGTCCTGTAATATCCAGATCTAAATCCCATGGAATTGTGAGAGGAAGGTGTTAGTATAAAAAATATTTTCGCAGTTGAATTATGTGAGGATCCGATTGATTAGGATAAAGGTAATTTGCATTTGACACACAACCAGTATATTCTTTATTTGGTGTGGTATGCTGGTTTAGTATGTAATCTGGCTATGTGTTTGTAAGAAAACAGTCAGAATGATGTGCAAGTTGTTCCAAATCTGTTGCTGTGTGGCTGTTAATGTTAATCCTGTGGTCTGCTAGTTGCCTGTTCGGGTGTCAATAGCCCCTCTAGCTCCAGCCTTAGCTTTCACCTCTGGCATCTGGCATGTAAATGCCTCAAAGGAACACACTAAAAAGATCTAATCAATAGCATGTGTGCTTTTGAATTCCCATGGCATTAACACTGCTGGTTGTGGCAAGGAGGGGCTCAGTTGTCTGTTCATTATGTAGCCAATGCCAGGCCTTGGTTGCTCTGCTAGTAGAAAAATACTTACATACAAGCTGCTTAAGAAAATTGCATTCTGTCCTAAGCTATTACATTTGATAAATAATTTGCTGCTTCAGTAGGAGTGAATTATTCATTGCGTTAATGAAGCTAGTCAAGCCACTGCCTTTGCCGACCCTACATAGTTGTGTGTGGTTCATATTACAATACACACAACATGATATAATTTCCATTTCCATTTAATGAGCCTGTTGAGGTAATATGTATGGGGCAAACTTGATTTGAGATGTAATTTATCATTTTTAAATTCAAGTTCTGTAGTCAGGCATAGTAGCTTAAACATCTAATAGTTTAACAAAAAAAGTGTACCATTATTGCGTGAGAGTTTTCCCTTACTCCAATACATTGTACTACTTTATGGATGCAGTCACATTAAAACAATAATACATCACCCTGATCTTGCAAAATACAGCAAGCACATTTTCAGCCTCAGAACCTTGGAGGACTGGGCGGAGCCAACACAAATTACCTCTGACGTACTAACCCCAACATAGAGTAAAAAAAAAAAGACCTAGTTGTAAGATAAATTCAGCATTACCTCTGATATGAAATACTGGTAAATAATAATAAAAATCATATTTTTAGTATTTAACTTTTGCTTCTGTAGTAAATACACATTATATATATAAACACCTTTTCAGGAAGGAGAATCCGCAATATGATTGAATGCAATTGAATAGTGATTGATGCAATATAACATATGATTTAATGACGATAATAAATTTGGCCAGAGGCCCTGTCCACGGTGCACGACTGCGACCTGCATTGCTGGCCGGCCAGGTGAATACACAAACATTATCATGCAATCCTGGTGCCACAGATAGAAAGTGGCTATGGGCCACCCTCCCCCAAATGACAAAGCCACCGAGCCATGAGTGGTACAATGGATTAAAATGAATGAATAAACAACGGCCAAGAGCACATTGCCAATATGAAATGCTAATGAAGGTAAGCAACTGAACACAGGGCCTGATCTCCAGTGCACGACTGCACTGAAGGACAAGCCCAGCCTCTCCAGCCTGACCATGCACCATGCAGACTAAAATGAACCAATCAGCACTCAGGTAATAAAAACAAAAAAACCCTACTTTATTATTTTTTTTTTTAATTTCGATGGTAGGAGGAAACCTTAGGGAATCCTTGGCTAAGGGTAGCCCTTCCTCCAGGCTCTAAAATAGTCGTCTGCCTAGTGATTGTGAGGCCAAAACAAAAAGAAGCGACATGAATGCAAGCCACACAGAGTTTATGCCGGCGCTTGGAAATGATGTGTTGATTAGTGGGCGGATTCTCCTTCTGGAAATACAACCAAGGTGTACCAAGAAATTAATTCAGTTAAGCAAAAGTAAACTTTCATACCTATCAACATTCACTTTAAACATATTTTTTTAAAATCCAGTTTTACATAGATAATTTCAGGCTTGGACTGCAATCTCTAAAAGATCAGCCTCTCGTGCCAATGACAATAGGGTCACTGGGAAGAGGATCACAAGTTGAGAACTATGCATTATACTATGCATTTACCATGATTTGCCATGATTTTTTAAAATGTGCTTTACCATACCGCCCAGTGCTTTAAAAAGTTTACCTATGCTTTACCATGCTTTCACTATGCTTTATTACAATTTGCTATGCTTTTACTATGGTAAACTGTTATAAGGGGAGCTTGCATTTCGTTAGCTGTTGTAAGCTTGGAGAACAGTACTATGTTTTTGCTGGGTGTTCTTACACAGTCCTTCCTCCCCCAGTTCATGTAGACCAACCATATCTGTATGGCATAACTTTCTTTGGGAGTCCATTTTTACTTGGGCAGTTGTAAAAATTTACATTCTGGTATTTTTTTAAATTCATTAATTTAATGCTTTTAATGCCATATGCTGCAAGACTTAATTTCATACAGCAATTTTAACAATTAAAACAATCTTGCACTGTTGCTGAACTGGGGGAAGGTGAGTAAAGAGTTTTTTAGTTGCTTAAAAAAAAAGTAGGATCTGTAATAACAATCTATGCTTTTAAAATGACTCAAGCCTTGATGATGTTTGTCTCAGTAGCTCAAATCAGTGTTGAAATCTTTCTGGAATAGACAAAACAACACAACAAAACTTCAAAGGTTTGAGAGTGGACGTTCGACATTAGAGGAAGATTGCCAGTTTGTAACCTTTACATTGTTTCCATTGAACAGCAAGGCAGTTCCATTGATATCCTTTCAAATACTATCCATCTTACACTAAAGGGCTGTGCTGTCATTTAGGACAGTCTTCAATGGCAGTTATTGTTCAGTTTTCATATGTTTGCTGTAAGGGATCGCAAAACAAACTCCACATCTATCACCATACCAATGCCATATTCTAATTACCAATGCCATATTCAAATTATCTTTCATAACCATTACTTGTCAGAAATCAGTCCCACCTCCTGCTATTCAATTAGCACCTCAGTTTGGCCAGGCTGCCATTCCCAGTCAGTGTGGGAGCCAAGGTAGTGTAGTCGTTTTGAAATAGTCTAATAATTGCTAAATAATGATGTGATTAATTAGTTAAGGTTGCCAAGGATGATTGGAAGAGACATCTGCAAGCATGCAAGATGGTATTTAGATTTAAACCATTCCAGCCTGGAGTGTTGACAACATTCATTTCCCATTTAGTTCTGAAACACAAATGAGTTTAATATTACCTATTTCTAAAACAAAATCTAATTTAAAATAAACCAAAGTACTAGTAATTTGTATTACAAAGTTAAAAAAAAACTAAAACTGATTAACCTTTAGACTAGAGAGAATTTCATTATAGTGCATACTCGTTCTCAGTAAATGATTTTACTAAATGTTTTTCAGGGGTTTTAGGTATATTTTCTGAATAGTTTTAATAATGCCTCACGCTATGGGATTTCAAACAAATGGCATTGCAGCCTAGATACTTTTTATTTGTTCATTACAAATAGATCATGCAGTTTATGAAACATTTTCGTAAAAAGCACATTTCAGTTGACCTTTTGAAAGCTACTGATCATTTTTCAAAAGAGATACCATAAAGCAGTGGTTCTCAATCTGTGGTCCGTTGGCACCCTTCACATTGTCCGTGGAAAGGTTACATAATTACTGAAAGGAAGTGGCAGCATAGTTTATAGATCCTATTGCAAACCCCAAATTTGAGACCTTAATAACTCCGCTACAGAAGCAGGAATGGAGAATATCTTCAAGTAAAAAAAGGTATAAATTCCTATATAGTTTTGGAGTGTCTACAATGTATTCTTTACTTGGGAGTTTTCGTGTACTGTGCTCACGTGCACTCAACACAGAAGCTTGTAAAGTAAGGGATAACACACAACAAGGTGTGCATTGTGTTGCATTAACGTACAGCTGTAGTTGGGTTGGAGGCATGTATTTTTGTTGATCATGAAAAGATATAGAAAAGGAGGCAAAGATAACGTTCACTATACAAAATACATTCTTGGCATTTTTAAATGCTTGTACTAACAGGCTATCATTGAGGTTTATGTCAGCACTGTTTACGGAGCGATTCAGACCAGCACGGAGGGGATCCAGACAGGGATCCAGACAGCCTAAATAGTGAAGGAGTCTCTTTTTGCTACAATTTGCAGGCCAGTGTTTTATTAAAGTTTAGACCCTGAGGGATAAGAATCAAGAGGCCTGCTCAGCTAGAACTCTTGGCCACTTTGAGGAATGAGGTCATTTTGATGACATCATCAAGTTTAAGAAAATAAAAGTGATAATACCAAAAATAATATGAAGCCTTATTTTGTAGCAAAATTAGCTTTACTTTTGTTTCAACTTTATTTCAGTTAACAGGTACACATAGACTGCTTTAGTAAATTAAATGCTTTTTGACATTTTCCTGTGTTTTTATTTTTTTTCTGAAATTCCAAATTTGAGTGCTTAATGTTTACTAAAATAACTTTTTTAAACACTAAATTGATACTATTTTAGTAGTATGCATTCAGAAAAAACACACTTAAGGAAATGAAAAGCATCCAAAATTGTGAAATAGCAGCATTTTGAAGACATCACCAAACTGAAAATAATCACAAAATGTTAAATAAAAAATAAATCTACTTAATATAGTCATTTTTTAAAATGTACTTTATGTTTTAACATAGGGTCCACTTTGTTTCCTCATCACTGGGTACCAGAAACTTCCCCTCATTAGTGTGCAGCATTTAACAGTGCACTTGGTCAAGGCCACATAACTCATTTTAAGATAGCCGTGATGATTAGAATCCCATTCGTCATATATTACAATGGGAAAGTGTGGCAAAGTGGTGAATACGTGCAGGCCCGGAAGAAACAGACAGACAGAGACAGCGAGGTTGGTGAAGCTGAGCACTTGGTTGTGCTCAGCATTTAATAAACAAAATAAGAGAACACAAAAACACAGGACACGGCACTTGAGGCCAAAATAAATAGACGAACAAAAACGTACTAAACAGTAAACAGACAAATGAACAAACACGGTGAGTGAAAACAACTATCAATTTAATTTACTTTACTTTATTTTACTTTCTCCTTCTTTCTCTCCCGTTCTCCACTCACCGAACACCCAACAACCCCGAGTGAATGAAACGTGCATCTATATACACTGTTGTGTTGGGATTCAATTACTAATTAATTATTCACTTGAATCCCAGCATGTGAATTAATTACGTGCAACCTCGTGCTCACATATTAAATACTTTAAATGCACGTGAAGTGATGTGCAATCCCGTGCCTAAATACAATTACATTTTAAATCACACGTGAAACACAGACCCGTTTATATCCCGTGTACCAACTACAATACACCAACATTAACACACAACACGTAACATACAACATATAAATGCACACATGGGCGGGGCACATTGCCACAGAAAGGCAATAATTATGAAAGGAATAAACCAATGTTAATATTATATACTAGTAAGAAATTATTTAAACTATTTCTACCTACAAGTTGCTTCATGCTATTGAGCCTTTTCACACACACTCATTACTAAATACAGCTCCAAGACTTGATTTTAATTATCCTAAAAGTGAAATAACATATAAGCCAAAACACCAATAATACCAAAGAATCATTTCCTTCTGTCACAACATCTATTCAAACCCATATTCATGTGGGTTTAAAGGCTGTTTTTATTGAAGCATTTGGCAATAGGCTGGTCGTAACAGAACATTTTAAATAATAGCAGACACATTTTAAATAGACAAATAATATATATATATATTTCATTAAAACATGATAGTGGAAGCCAGGCTGTTGTGGTACATTTCACTTTTGTTTTTGCACAGATGCAGTCCTTCAGGCATCTGCTTGTTTTGCATTTGCAATACTTTTTCATGGCTTCCTTCGGCTTTGAGTCCTCAAGCATCATAAGGGGTACCAACTTGTTATGCACAATAAATCTACCAAAAGAAGTAGCATCAGGATAAGCTGGATCTGGATTGTGAGCATTTTTGCTCACAGTCATCTGGTGAAGACTGCGAAGAAGATGGAGATGGAAAGCATCCTCTGTTGGGGGTAGGCTCCTCAGGTCTCCTCTTGTGGTTGCAAAGAGGTGAGCATGGAGATCATCTAGAGAACCATCAAAGCCACTCTTGTCATACAGTGCTACAAAGAAATGTCTTGCAGCTGTAATAATTTCTCCAGTCACATGCAGACTTTCACCTGGTTCACCATACCTAGCAAGTGGGATGAGATTCACAGCATCTTTAAGAGCAATTTTCAGAGCTCGCTTCTTCCCCCTCCTGTAGGGATAGCTTACAGTATCACAACCACTTAAAATGTAGGCACTGAGGAGAATGGTGGAAATAAGCGAGGCATCCATGATGCATTTTCTGGCAAGAACTGCTGCAATGTCATGACATGGTATAAATGAGTCTTCTGTACCCATAATTGCTTCAGGCCTGGAATGTGTGTGCTGTAGTAGATGCACATAAGGATGACATCAGTGTCAGTAGCTTGAACTATAACTCTCCTGTAGCCTAGGTTTTGGACACAGTCTGCAATGTGAGAGAATATCCTTGTGTCTGCTTCTTCATGCTTCTCACAAGAAAGTTCTGGCACTTGCATGACTTGCACTGAAGTAAGCTGAACTGCATATCCAGGATCATAGGCTCATTGAAAATGCCCCCAAGTATTTATTTAAATATTTGAGGCAGTTTCGTATGCTGGACTGACCATGCTTCTATGTAGCGGAGACGGTTTGATTTATTTTGGGGATTCTTGATAAAGGTCTTCCATTCAGGAATGGCAAGAGAATCGCATGGCTCATACTCTTTACTCTTTCCTGTGTCTTTTTCTCCTTTCTCTTCACTTTTTAGGCTTTCTGCGGGTCTAACATCATATCTATCTCCAACGAAATTGATGCAGTGGCACAGTTTGGGCTTAAGGTGGAATATTTTCTTTTGATACTCACCCTGCAAGTCATTGAAAGTGATGCTGTCAAGGTGCTGGTAACGCTGCAGAAAAGCCATAGCATCTACAACCAATAATGTGTGTTCATCTAAATCTGGTAATTGATCGTACTGTCTCCAGGAATCTCCCAAGTGCTTCTTAAGAGCGACCAAGTAATCTGATGTGTTGCCTTTCTGCATAGCATAGCCTTGCTGAATGTCTAGGTCAGGTTCAAATAAGGAGGAGAGATAGTTTGTCCATTCATGGCTAAAAATAGACAACTTTTTCTCTTCATCCAGGTCTTGTGCAAAGTACAGGCTTCTGACAACTGCGCTTTCTTCACCATACATGGATTTTGTTTTCTGTGCAGCAGAAGTCGTCTTTATGGCACTTGCAAACGTTTGAAGCTTCACAACTTCTATGTTTTCACAGCCATTCTTTTGTCTATAAACTAAAGGTGCAAGTCCCTTCTCTTTTGGCTTTCACAAGGTCATGTGAGTCACATTTTTGGCCAGTAGAGATGTTCAGTAACTCTGTGGCATTACAACAAAATGGGTTGATCATTTTCCCATGAACCACATCTTGTATTTTCCTGATGGTGTCTGAATTTTTCTATGCTTGGCATTCTGAGTCTTCATGGTGTTTCTGATTAGACTGGCCCAGGTGTGCCATTGCTTTTGTCTTCTCAGACAGCTGAGATGATCCAGTCGCTCACATGTTTTATTGGGCTGCTTAGCCTCTGTTGCTACATCAGCCAGTGATTGACTCTTTTGGCGATCACTCAGGGTTAAGTGGCTGCTTGCAGTCTGAAATGCTTTTAGATTTTTGATAGAAGTCAAGGGTTTTGAGCAGAGGTATGCTAGACACAGATTGTATCTCTTCATCTTTGTTCAAGTACTGATATATTGTATGTGTAGTGCCATGCATTGATCTGTCATCTTTTGTGCACTCATGCAAATCTAAGTTATCAATGGCACAGTGCGTAAATCTACCTGGCTTCAATTTTTTTTCTGGTATGAAGAACCCATCTTGAGAGACTTGGTCATCAACTGCAGTTGCCACTAGTTGCATATCTTTGTGCAACTAATGCTGTTGCCAAATATATTCAGGAATGTGATTGTTTCCTTCTAGTTGGTTTTAGTATATGAAGTGCAGTGCCTACATGCTTAGGAGTTGGGATACATGAAACAGCTGCACAGGTATATTGAGTAAGATTAAGAACTTGTTCATGTTGTTTGTGATTTAAATTGACTCTTCCATCTTCACCAATATCTGGAGATGCATCTGTCAGCAACCATGCCACATGATTGTAGAGGTTGTTGTTCACACGTTGAGATGCAGCTACATAAGAAATGCCCATTGTGGGAAGCTGAGACTGAGCCCTCTCTGTTGTGACCTGTTGCTCTGGTTGATTTTTAGCTTCCACATGTTCATGCTCAGAAGCTGAATCGTGTGCATTTCCACTACAGGAAGGAAAAGCATCAGCTGGGCTGAGTGAATCGGATGTGTTCTGCTGAAATCTGTCTTTTCTAATGGGCGGTTTCTATTGTCTGTCGGTTTTATGAAGCTCTTAATTCTGGCCTAATGCTTTTTGCTGAGTGATAGGACATGGCTTTAAGTTGTGCTGGAGTGTCAATAGGCATTTCCCTCTCACCTTCTTCACAGTATTCAGACTCATCTAGATTTTTCAGCTTTTGCACCTCATAAAGCAACCTGCCAACACTGACGTCTGATGAACACAAGACGCTTGATGTTCCTTTTTATGATACAATCATTGCTCTACATCCAACAGAGCCTTGATAGTAATTCTGGAGGTGTTTTTTTCAGACTAGATGACCTGTAAGAATGGCCATTTTCTATACCATGATCAACTAACCAATGACGATACTGGTCACGAAGTGTTGTGATATAAAAGACACGTCCATCCATAAACAATGGCCCTTTAATCTGGGAGATCAGCCAGGAAAAGCCGTTATCATACAGATTTTCACCACTGATTTTTAGACACATTTTTTACCATGGACTCAGACAAGAATGATGGTACTGAAGTAATTTGCTATCATATCAATGCTCTGGTTGTAATTTATGTATCATGATTTAATCTCCCAGCTCTTTCGCTTTTTTCCACACTGAATTTTGTCAATGAATAGTGGCAATTAACAAAAGGTGCTTCTCTCCCTTCTTATTACGTGTTTTTCCACAAACAAAGCATTGTTTCTTTTAGTTAACAGCATGCTCCATTGAAGACCTTCTAACAACGTTTGAATCTGAGACAACAGTAGCTGTAGTGAACTATCTTTGTGTTTTGTAAACATGCAGTTTTTTTGTTTTAACAGTTTCTCTATTTGTGTAACAGTTTCTGCACTTTGCATGATACAGAGGAAATTTGGCCAGAAATTCATCTTTTGAAATCAACTCCTCATTAAGTCGAACAGAGACATCATCATGCTGGGTTTGAATGGCATTTAACGTTGCTGGATATGATTTTCTAGGAAGTGGAGAATTCTGTCTGTGTCTTCACTCAATCACCACAGCCAGTCAGTCAGCAGTGAAAACGACACTTTGGGAGCAGTGGGAAAGTATTGATATGAAGCGAGAACGAAGATAGGACAGCAATAGCATCACTATTCACAGAATAATGTACATGCATTTATCCTTTTAATTTTAATCAATCCCTCTTTTAAACTATATATGTAACATATAATGTTGGCAGTTTAAAGGCCCTACCAATACGCGTTTTTTTTTTTTTTTTTGAACAACATCGCTCATTTACTGACTAACATGAGTTGCACTCAGGGTTGGACACCGGTTAATTAAATATCAAATAAAACTTGTCAACAACCATTATTTACGACTGACAGGTACAGTACTTAAGAACATAAAAATAGAAATATCAGGGTTTGCTGGCTGAGCTAGAGACTCTTTTAACTCAGTGTGTGCGCGCGAAGAAAAGACTTGGGTTGATGCTGGGGATTCGAAATGATTGAAAACCAAGTTAGGAGTACAGATACATTAAGGCTTATTTTATATACATGGCAATATTTCCGACAAAGCAGGCCTCTTGATTCAATCACAGTAGGGTTTGACCTTACTAAAATAAGTGTCCATACAATTGTAGGCGGTGGTGTCATGTTAAACCATTTTATTATTATTATTATTTATTTCTTAGCAGACGCCCTTAGCTTTTCTTGCAGCTGGATCCCTGACTAAAATTGTTTAGCCTACTCTTGACAAGCAGAATTATGCACTGAAGCATAGAATCAGTTTTTTTTCCCTCTCGGTAAATTTGTGTTATGAAAAATCAACTAGAACTGGTTTTTAAAACTCCAATTTTAATAACTTTGCTCACAGAAATGGGCCCACCCATCGCATTAGAACAAAGAAAGGTAGGTCTATGGTTATTCTTAATATTGATGTGATTTTTTTGTATGTGCTTATTTTTCAGTAAGCTTCTTTATTGTATGGTCCGCGAACACAAAATTTGAGAACCACTGCCTTAAAGCATTTAGCCCTTTTAATTTGATCAAAGAAAATATTTTGACTCCTATCAGCAAAAGTAAACTTATGATAGCGTTAGCGTGACTACTTAGGAAAGCATATTTAAATACCTAACACATGTGATGTTCATTAGCAAAAAAGGTGCATTATTGATGGCAAAATAAATGAATATTATTGTTTCAGTATGTCTGTTGTTTTTTTTTTTTTTTTTTTTTTAATTTAGTCGTCGCCAATTATTTTTACCCAGGTTTTCACCCCAATTTAGCATGCCCAATTATTATCTGTATCCCCGGCTCACCGCTCGCAACCCCCCCGCCAACTCAGGAAACGGAGGCTGAAACACGCGTCCTCCGAAACGTGCTCCTTCCAAGCCGTCATTTTTCGCACTGCAGATCCACAGCAATGCTACCAGACCTATAGTGCCGGAGGACAACACAGATCTGGCGGCTCCGCTGCAGAGCCACAGGCGCCCTATCGGCCACAGGGGTCGCTGGTGCGCGGTGAGCCGTGGATTCCCCTGCCGACCTAAGCCCTCCCTACCCGGGCAGCGCTCAGCCAATTGTGCGCCGCCCCCTAGGAACTCTCGGTCACGGTCAGCTGTGACATAGCCTGGATTCGAACCAGCGATCTCCAGGCTATAGGGCACATCCTGCGAGGAGCGCCTTTACTGGATGCGCCACTCGGGAGCCCCTTCAGTATGTCTGTTGTTACAAGCAGAAACTATGCCGCAAATAATGCATTCGTTTATTCTTATTATTTATTATTTTTTTTTTATTAACAACAAAAGTTTCAATCTTGCCTAAGTAATTATGTTCACAGCCTATTTTACCAGATGTATCTTTTGCTTACATACAAGGGTTGTATTGGAACCCTTCCAATTCCAGATGTCACTTGATAAGCCTAAACGGTGTGAAAATTGTTCCTGGAGGAGGATACTCCTCCAGGAACAACAATTCCTCATATTGTATCTATTTTCCTTCTGCAGTAAAGTCAGTTCTCCATAATAGCCCATTCCTTGGACTGTTCCTTTGTTCAGTCTTTGATACAGAAACACCTCACAATTGAGTGTTTACTGTCATATCTATCAAAGCGTGAGTAAAACTAAATTACCATTTAGCTTTTTGTTATGTTATGAAAGCTGAAATGTGTTTCTGTTATTGTATTACCCATGTATGTAAAGAAAGCTGAAATGTGTTTTTGTTCTCCTCTAACCCCTGGTACTTCAATAACTGCAGTCCTCTGATGCTTTTAACAGTCCACTGCAGTACTGTAAAACAAGTTATTTCGAAATACTAAAAGAAACCTAATTTGTCATTGATTTTTTATTTTAGTATTGTATTTCTATATTTAGCACTATTGAGTGCTTTATAGCATGGCTTTATAGTGTGGATTTATTATGGTATAAACATTGCAAAGTGTATAATAGCACAGTGAACACATACACATAACTTAATGGAATGGAAACCACTGTTGTCCGTGCTGTCTGATATAAGGTGGTTAGGTTTTAGACTGCATGCCCCTGATGAGCACATGCATAAATGCCACTGTGTCTATAGTAAGAACGGCTATTGAAGTCATTGCAGTAATGTTAACATGAAAAACGCCCAGGGATATCTGTTGCCATGTTGTCAGTTACCTGCTGTGTTTTTTCCGGCAGTAATTGTTGTAAATCAATGCCTAAGAGCAGTGGGTCACTCAGCCACTGTTCACTGCAACACAGATTCCTTTACATGTATTTTGCTTCCATAAAATATTGATCAAACGTATTGATCAAAAGTAGTAGTGATTTAAAGAGTCTGTGCTGAGGATTGGTTAGAAGATTTAATGTACCATATCTTTACATTAGAGGCAATAACTCAGTTGTCACCAAGCTAGCAGCGAATTATCAAAATCGATGCAAATGTGTCCAGGGACAAGGCAGGGCTTTAGTCATTAGGTATGGCCTTTTATACCCGATGCAGTGAGTGGATGACTCAAGAGGATTATATTCTAAATCTGTAACCATTAGAGCTGCCAAAAGAGGAAGGAACAGGCTACATTTTAACAACTTTGTCCCTTTGTTCCCGAGTCAATTTTATTTGTTTCAACTGCATTTGTGTTGTATTTGTTTTGACTATGAGCCACAGCAATTTTTTCTCATTTATTATCTGCTCATACATTGGTGGGTTCTTCCTAACTGAATGTCGCTGTGCTTATTATACAGATGTACAAAATTCAGAAGGCCAGTGCATACTATACAGTTATATTGCAATATGAATATTCTGTACCGCAAAAAATGAAGATAGTATAGCATATATGTTTAGGCAGTTCTGAAATACCCAGACTATTCATCATTTCAGTTCAGCTTGAAACACTTTAGTACAGCTTAAAAAGTGTTGGTGATCACGTCATCAGGTGGTGCTTTGCCAAATAACTATTGTGTAATTTAAACACATTAATTAACATTCCTAGGCTGTGACAGTATAAAACAGGGCCCCATTGTAAATCATATTTGCACCATAATCAAGCACATGGATTGACCTACAGTTTGATGAAGATAACAAGGTTCTTATAAAATATATGGTTCCAGACAGAGCCTTGACAAAGAGACTGTATTTTGTTGATGGGGGAAGGCCAAGCCCTGGTCACCACCCTAAAGGCTACCAAACCAAAGCAGTGCTCTAATGGGAAGTGCACTATTGATCATGTTAGGTCATTGAAATATTGCATTAGTAAAACTGCTGGCTAGTCACCCAGTGCAACAAAATAATAGCGTACCGTACATCACAATGACAGGACACATATTGACCGTAATGCAAAAAAGGACATTTCTCTTGTTTCGAACACCCACATAGCAAAATAATATCGAACAAGGAGATGCTTGGTCAAATGCATGAAATATGGGCTGTTTTACATACAGTGCTAGTACCACTGAAAGTCCTTCTTGAAGTATCCCAATACAGTACTGGGATGCAGACCTCCATAGGGACCTGTGCCAGTGCAGACCTGTTCACTGTTTGGCGAACTACTATAATATGTTTTTTTTCTTCACCTGTGCAGTACATGTATAATCAGTCCATTAAACATGATTTTTTCTATCAAAGTGCCCACCAGGTCTGAGCCCGATGAAGGATGGCACAGGATGCTATGATCACCACATTGGGATTGACTGCTCGGATGGCTTGAATGGGGGGTGTGGACAGCTGTGTCTTCAGCAGTTGGCACCCTTGGCTGAAGACTCTTCTCTCTACAACATCCTTATGTTCTGTGGGTGAGTTATTTTATCGATGCAGAACTAATTTGATTTTTTTTTTTCATGACTGCTTCTTTTTCCCTAATATTTTTCCTCTTGTATTTAATCAATACAATCTTTATTACCAAAATGACTATACAATATATACTCCACAACTCTATTGTAATTTTAACTTACAAAAAATATCATTTTTATTTGTCACCATAACTGTGCAGCTTTTGTGAGAGTCTAGAACTATATCGGCTGATTCTTGTCTTGTACAGTAAATGAAAAAGCTGTATCATAAAATGTATGAAGTTTCTTTTAGTGTTTGTGGATATCAAAAAGATTTTAATAGATACCCCTCACCCCCTCCCTTAGGTTGCCATCATCACTTCACTGCATTCTCTTTCATTAACATAGGTTCAGTAAGATCTCATGCACAGACATGTCCAAAAGTTGTCAGCTGTGAAAGAAGCCTGAATTACAATACAATATAATCCAATTTGCATTTATGAAGCACCTCCCATGCACAAACATCCCAAGGCTCTGAAAATAACGTTGAGTCTGAGCAGCTATGTGTGGGCCAATGTAAATAGATTTTAAGCTTTAAGGTTTTAAGTAAGGTTTTTAACACCTGGTGTGTCAGAGTGCTGAATATTTCTTGACAGGTAGTTCTAGAGATATGTGATGTTAACCTAAGAAAAGCCCTTAGATTTTGCAGGTTAAGCAAAACAACAAGCCGGCTTTCATCTGAAACCTAAAGTAACAGACACCTGGTCCCGTTTAGAATAGGTTTGTTGTCTGGTGCACAGTCAGCTTGAAAGGTTTGACCCTGGATACAGAATGCATTACTGATTCTATACAGAGTGTCACCAGGGAAACTACACCACCAGCATATCAATGTAAAGGTATTCAACTGTATTTCTTGATCAATAGTAAATCGACTCACTTTATGGATCATTTAAAAAAAAAAAGAAAGATACCTTTATGTTATAATTTAGAGTTCAATTGGGTAAATACACCTGTGTTTACCTCAGTCAGTGTGCAAAGGTCAGTAGTTATTATAACTACTAAAAATAAAAGCTAAATAGATTCAGCAGATTTTTACAAATATATATACAGTAGATGCCACTTATTAACAACCTCTCAGTTCCCAGCAAAAAGTTATTAACCGAAAGTTGCCAATAAGCAAAAATCTCCTGTTTTCAAGTTTATTTATATGGAACAATGATATATAGCCTACTGTAGTACAAATATGGCACTGAAATACATGTGTTTTTAATGTTACAGTGTTAGAAAATTAACATGAGAAACATGAAATACCCAAACATGGAACTGTTTACTTCACGCGTGTGTAAAACAAAAAGAGTATGCTTAAATAGTACTACACAATGATGTACTACAAGTGTCCATACAATGAGTAAAGCAAACATAAAAAAATATGTGTTGTACTTACAATCAATTCTAAAGAACACCATTTTAAAATAAGAAATTGTCCAACGTTTTCTGCTTTTTACAATGTACTACTTCCTGCTGTAAATCCATCTCAGTTTTGCGTGCAGCTTCATAGCCAGATTCAAAGCCACGATTCTGCCTCAGTGTGCCAGAAATACGCAGTTGTGAAGTCAGTGTGTTATAAAAGCTGCATGGAAGTATGTGCATAAATCATGCAAGTGTGCTCTGTAGCACTGGCAACTAGTAATAAAGTTGTCAATAAGCGGTGTGCAGTTGCTAATATCAGAATTCCATAAACATTCAAGTCTATGGGATGGGATTGGTTCCTGGGAAAATGTCGTTAATAACCGAAAGTTGTCTATCAGGGTTGCTAATAACCGGCATGTACTGTATTTGCATTACAGTTGCATTGAAGACTATAAGCTGGAGCCTGATAGACGGTCTTGCCAGCTCCTTTCTGAGTCATGCACTGAAGGCCTAGACTGCGGGGAGCCGGCCGACATCCCAGCCAACCAGACAGTCTTTGGGGACGTCTTTTACGGCTACAATAATCACACCAAGGAGCTCACGTCAGGACAGATCCTAAAGGCGACTTTCAGGTAAGCTGAGTAATGGAGAGATGTGTCAGAAATCATTTTTTTTATTATTTAAATGGTATAATAAACCCTTCCTGAGAGTTGCATTATTAAATTAGGTACGCTAATACATAACTGAACATCTTTTTTTTTTTAATAGAGCACATTGTATATGCAGTGACAGATAACTGCTGTTCATTCATTTGTACAGTACCTGCTGACAAGAATCGAGAACAAGAGTAAACATTGGGGGTGCCTGTGTCTTGAGTACTTGGCCAGAGATATTCTGATGTATTCCTCCTCTGGCGCTGTCAATATCCTCAGTTCTTGGTGCATTTTTACCTCTAAGGAATAGGATCCACGTGCAGTACAATCATTCAGTATACACAAGGAACCATGTTCCAAGAAATAATATTTCCTGATATATGTTTCCAGGAAACAAAGAAACATTTCCCAGAGTAGACCTGTGTTTTTCATTATAATGTCTAATCAGAAGAGATTAATGTGACTCATTTTAGTAAATTACTGTGGAAGCATACTGGATATTTGCCCTGCAAACATTAGAACCAATTGGTCTCAATGAAGGAGTAATTTGTGCTCTTTAATAAGTCAGATATGTCAATTACATTACGTTGAAGTATATTCAATGTTGATAGTTTCTAGTGTATGTATCTGTGGTATACTGTTGATGAAATAATATGAAATCATGATCAAATTTGGATATGTCAGTTGCATTATGCTGAATCAATTATTATATTTTATTAAAATTACACTTTAATTTATGTGGCAGATTGCTGCTGAACATACATAGAATGTTGGCGTAACATGACAATCGCATGATGTTGCATCAACTATAATGTTTAATAATAATATACGTAGCAGATTGTATATGGAATGTGAATTGAATGCATTGATTGCTATATAATTATTTCTAGTAATCGGATAAAGGTGTTAAATGACGATGAGTACTTGATGTATTTAATAGATCTAATGAGTCCTGCTTTCAATATGCTCTGATGAAGACAACATGTCCCATCGTATCTGTTTTTACCTTGTTTTAATGAATACAGAATGAATAATTGAGAGACACATTTTGAATTTGTTACTAAACAAGACGGCACAGTAATAAATTCCACCTTCAAAATGCTGCCTAATACACCTGCAACCAATGCAGATTAAGATAAACAGACCAAGACAAACAAAAATTACAAAAGCTAATTCCCACTTAACGTTTAGAGAGCCCACAACTCCTTGGAAGTTAGGGAGATTGTTGTCGTTGCTGCTGTAGTCTTGGTTTTAGTGCTTTTCAGCGAAACTTTACGTTCAAGGATTTGATCAAGTGAGCTACGGAGGAGGACCTGATGTGATGCCAAGCTGCCAAAGAGAGAGAGAGAGACCGAGCAGAGACATCGCAGAGGCAGTTTTGTAACTAACCGCGCATCGCATGTGCCATCTTTTGTAATTAAATCACTGCTAATATTTTGATCTGAGTTTATTTTTTTTCACTAATTGTACACTATTTAAATTGGTAATTGTCACATGTTGTCCAATTAATACAGTGAGTAATTATTTGATAAGCAGTTTACAGCCAGGTTACTTGACACCATGATATAGAGAAGGCAGAAACTAGATGTGATGTTGACCAACGAACAAATATAACGCTGCATCTATAGGTAGTCCACTTATATTTATGTTGTCAGCAGTTAGGGTCCAGGGAGAGGGCTAGGGATAGATCTAGGGTACAGTCACCTCAATATTAGTCTGTGGGAGTACAGCTATATGAGTTTTAAACTGTAGAGCAGCATCACAGTGTCTTTAGGCAGACACATTAAAGTTCAGTCTTCACCCGTGACTGCCACACAGTCGTCACAAGTGGGCTCAAACAGCAAAAACACAAACAAAAAGGTCCTTAATCAGGCAAAACCTATGGCTTGTTTCAATGCTGAGTTCCATCTGGAATTTCAACTCCACAGTGATTTAAACAGCGTGAAACACACCACATAAAATGAACATTCTCTGTCTTTCCTTAGTACACACTGTTTTTCCTTCCTTCACAAAGTAACAACTCTGGACTGGAAAGTGATAATTGCCTGCTGTATTAGCATGTGAATCCAGGACAGTTTATGAACCATATTATGCCTTTATCTGATGTCCTGAACTGTTGGCCTCATCGTAAGATCATTGTACGCTTGTGTTAATTTGGCACATTAAAAACAAATTTCCAGTGCACTGTACTTTTATATATTTTTTTTATCATTATTAGCGTACCTACACAGAAATTGCCATTGCACCATCTGCTTCTGTAGTAAAGTCACATGGTCAGGAAACCTTGTCATTGAAATTAAAATTCAAACAGTCCAATTATATTATTCTTGAAGTTAATGGCAACACCAGTTTTGAGCGAGTGTGTTGCATGGTTGGCAGATTGATGCAAACTAGAAATAGTAATTAATGCCTGCAAGGAACTGGATCTCAAATGTTTGCACTAATCTAATTTGATGTCACCATGGGAATGCAGTCTGATCAGGCTTTGAAAAACGTTAACAGTTTCACTGGTAGCACAGCGGCTTGAGTAAAAAGCACATGGGAATCTCGGCTAATCCCGTAAAATGTATAATTAAAAGTAATAGCAAGAAATAAATTAAAACTGACCATGAACTAGCTAGGTTTAATGGAATTAACTGGGCCACAAGAAGTTTTGGAAGTGCATAATAAAACAGGAGCATAGGGGCACAGTAAAATATCATCCTCTACACATTTTCTGGTCATTGAGGCCTTTATCCTGCATTCATATATTAGTAAGGACAGATTTTTTGACTTGTATGAGTTCCACTGGAGAGACTGTTAAAAGCAAAAGTCATAAAGATGAAAAGAAAGTGAATTTCAAAGGGAGGAAAAAGCGACTTGACCATCTTTAGGAAAAATGTTTGTAAACAAGCTGCTTTAGAAGAAACAGAAACTGTATCACCTTGATTTGTATTGATTTGTTAGGCTTCCTTTTAAAGGGGAGCTTTTGTTTATGTGAATCTTCAGCAGCCATTTATTCAACTGCTCATTTTTTATAAACCTTTTAGATGCTGAATTTGTGTTTTAATGGAAATCCTCTGGCAAAATGCAATAGTACCCTTTAGTAAGACTTCCGATTATCATGGCTACCATAGCATGGTCATGTGACTTTTTGGTTGTTATGGAAAATCAATTTGTAACAAACTTATATTTTTATCTTAAGTCATGCATTCACCTCTAAAACCTGGCAAAACTTTCTCCCTCACAAAAGACAATCAGAACTGTTTATCTAGCATGCCTGGGTTTACACTTCGAAACAGACACCAAAAGGATTACAATCCTGATCCGATCATCAAAGGGAACTGATATCCTAACACATTCTATAAACAGGGAGACACTTTATTAGACTCGCCAATAAGAGAGACAAGATTCTTATTTTTGTTTTCCGATGCCCCAGTGAGCCTAAGACGAGCCAGACCAGGAACATGAATCCGAAAAATTCTGGGCAGAATTTGCCTTTCTTTGTTTCAATTTGGGGACAGGGCACGACTAATTAATTTACATAAATATGCCCGGTATTTGAACCAATAATTATGGCACGTACAGGTTACCGCTGCTATTCGCTGGAAGTTGGTTTCGCTTTCAAGATTGAGCATGCTGTTCCTGAAAGGTATTGTGGGTCTTGAAGTTCAAACAGCACTGTCTGTTTACTATGGTAAATGAAGCCGCCATCTTGATGCTACTGATTTTATTTATTTTTTGAGCTAATTAATCTGGAATGGAGCAGAGATATGCAACTCATTTTTATCTCATTTAAAGTGTCTCAGCGGACACACACAAATTACATTTCTGCTTTGTGCAGTAATATCCACCACTCATATTGCTTTTACTTGCGTTTTCTCCAGAGGCTCAGTGGAACCTGTGTTTGTGCTAAATAATCCCTTCTAATCATGGTTCTCGTGATAAAAAAAGGTTGTTTGGGTGCCTCTCCTGTTGAAAGTAGCCACAGAGTGGTGAAACAGACAGCTTAAATGTGAACTTAAAGGCATCCATTTCAGATATCGCCTTGTCTAATTACTTTCCTTCACTTGGCCCTGGCCCAGCTCTCTCATGCAATATGCTGAGAGCAGATTTTAATGAATATTTTATTGCCATTTGTTCTCATTTAGTTTGCCTTGAATCATGATTAAGACCCCCCCCCCCCCAAAACAACACACGTGAGTATCCTCTTAACACCCCACAATTATACCTTATCTGCACACTTAATTAAAACTTGCCACATTTGACTTGGGAATGAAAAAATGTGGCTAGAGGCTAAATAGCTTTGTTTAAATTAAAGGTACAAAATCAAGTCCTAAGTTTATGGAGGATGCTTTTTTTCTCCAAGATACTGCTACTACTACTACGACAACTTTACAGCTTCCAAGGAGTTATTGTGAAATGTAAGTATTTTGTTTGGTTGCCATCCATTGGTTGCCATTCAGTCAGCTGTAGACATCACTTTCCATAGGTGTTTTTTTGGGGTTTTTTTTTTACAAACTTGACATTAATAGTAACAACACATTTTACCTTAAGGATAGGTCAAAGGTCACGATCAAAATTCAAGGCCATTTTTAAATAGAGCATATATGGGTTCCTGTCTGTGTTCTATAGTAACCATGACCCTGTCTACACTCTGTAAGGACTTGTAAGCTAGTTTTACACTTGACCTTAATGATAGGTCAAAGGTCAAGATCAAGGTCATTTTTTAATAGAGTACACACTAATTCCCATAGGCTTCCACTACTATAACATTCTACCTTAGATAAATATTGCAATATATGCAAATATGTGCAAATTGACCATAGCTGAAATTTGATTGGCTCGCTGCGGCCATGTTTTTTTTTTATGTAGTGACTTGCTTTGAACAAACTAGATCAACAACCTTGCCAAGGTGATGTATGCAAATCGGCATAACGGTTTCAGAGAAGAAGACATTAGAATATTTTTGACAAATCCAATATGGCCACCAAACCATGTGACCAATCAACTTCTCTTGAACAAATCTAAATGTAGGACACAAGGGTAGTCTGACTGTGCCCCAGGTTTCACATCTCTACCATAAGCGGTTTCGGAGAAGAAGATTTTTTTAAATTGTCCAAAATTCTTGAAAAATCCAATATGGCTGCCAAACCATGTGACCTATGACCTTCATTTTTGGGCTGACACAACTTCCCACAGGCCTCTACCATTGTGTTAAGTTTCATGAGTTTTTGTGCAACAGTGTTGATTTTACAGACATTTGAAAATTTGGTGGAATAATAATAATAATCTTAACAATAACAATAGGGTACAGCAACTTTGTTGCTTGGCCCCCTAATAATCTTAACAACAACAATAGACTTCCCAGCCAAGGTCTTGGACGCCTTAAAATAACTGATAAGTTGCATTGCAGACACAACCATTTGTAACACAGTGTTGCTGTAAGTGTTCATGTTATTTATATTAAAACCAACACTTGCACTTCATGAAACCTGCACCCATTGTGCTGACTCCAGTGTCCTACTCATACAAGCATTCTCTTTATGTATGTCAAGAATAGAGATCTCTAAAGTTAAATGGGCTTTTATAAATCACTTACAGAGTGAATTCTGATCTTTTAAACCTTTACAGTATTCTTTGCCCCAAGGGAGTTAAACTTCAGATTTGCTGGCTCTAATTATTCCTCCGAGTTCTCAGTATTGAGCTTGCAGACTCAAACATCAGTACTGAGCTCTCTATTTAATTTGCAGCTTGCGAGATCGTGATAGTGAACTATCTGAGTTTCAGAGCTGAGTTCCCTTTATTAAATTTGATGACTTGAAGATCCCATACAGGATTTTCTTCATTGAATTTGTACGCCCTAAGATCTCTGTTAAGAGTTTTTTGTATTAAATTCACTTTACTAGTATATAACAGTGTTAGGTTATTTGTATCAAATATTGTTGGCACCATGATTCAGGTGCTCGGTTCTCATTCTAAAATTATTATGTTATGTTATGTTAGACTTCTGTTATGATCATGCATCTGTATTTAAAATGTGTCTGGTTAAAAAAAAAAAATACAAAGATAAAGTGTAAGTATAAGTACTGTAGAAGATAAAAGTATAGACCTTTCTGTGATAACATTAGTACTATATGGCAAATTATCATTTAGAGATATCTCAAATTAATCTAGCTTCGCCCACGCTACTCCACTACTCCGCTCGCTCCACTGGCTCCCGATCACCGCTCGCTTCCAGTTCAAGACTCTTGTACTAGCCTACAGATGCCTTGACCAGACTGCACCCAGCTACCTCCAGACCCTCATCTCTCCCTACACCCACACTCGACCTCTCTGCTCCGCCTGCACTAGAAGACTAGCTCTACCTCCCCTAGCTCTAGCTCTACGCTCCCCTGCCTCCAGAGCCCGCTCCTTCTCCACCCTTGCTCCGCAGTGGTGGAATGACCTTCCTACAGATGTCAGGACTGCCCAGTCCCTGACCACATTCCGGCACCTCCTTAAGACTCACCTCTTCAAACAGCACCTGTAGAACTCCTCTGTTTGTATCCTGGGACACTATCACCCTTCATGTAAATGTGCTTTATTTTGCTCTTATCTGCCCCCTATTTTACTGCATTTAATCCTGTACTTCAGAATACTGTAATCTGCCAAGTGTTTAACCTGTAGTACTTTGTATTTAATCATATCCTGATGTAACTATCACTATTTAATCATATCCTGATGTAACTATCACTATTATCTGCTGTATTATTGAATTGTGGTTTGTCACACTTGTACTTTGCTTGAACAAAAGTTATTGTATTTCTTGCTCTTATTGTATTACTTGTATTGTAACACTTGAAATGTATTTGCTTACGATTGTAAGTCGTCCTGGATAAGGGCGTCTGCTAAGAAATAAATAATAATAATAATAATTTAAAGATATCTCTAAATCATTTTAAGATATCTCAAATACATTTAAAGATATCTCAAAATGATTTCCAGATATTAAATGGAGCTTTAAATGAGATATTCAAAATGCATTTTCAGGTATCTTTAAATCATTTTAAGATATCTCGAAATGTTTTTTTTTTTTTTTTTTAGATATCTTTAAATCATGTTTTAGATATCTCAAAATAACTTCCTGTTCATTTAGAGATCACTAAATCAGGTCGGCAGGTCAGCATTTTAAATGAGAACTTGTTCTCAATGTCTACCTGGTTAAATAAAGGTTTGAATTAAATTTAGAAATATCTGTAAATAACTTCCAGTTCATTTAGAGATACCTCTAAATCATTTAGAGATGCAGATGAACTTGTTTTATATCACCTTGCTTAATATCATTCCCCGTTTTATTACCACGATTTTTCAAAAACCTCTTCCCATGCATCATAGGTTTTTTGAGAAATTACCTTTTTTAATATCATCTCACAAATCTGCTTATTGTCACGTTTTGTGCAGACTGTCAAATGCTGCTTGGCTGGACTACTAAGTAACCACAGGATATAATTAATTTCCAATGCAACTAACAACCAATAATAATCTCGGCTGATAAACTGACATTTTGTGCAGCCTTTCAAATGCTGCGTGGGGAGTCTTAATGGGATACAGTACAGTTACAAAACACCAACATCACCAATTTTTTTTTTTTTCACAAAAAAACCCCCACCAAATGCAATGCCTAATTGATAGCTGTCATCAGTCACAATTTATTCCTTTTGTAGAGAATGACACAAACTGTTTAGTTCCAGTTAATGATACAAAACGTATTTGTCCTGTAGTGAACTATATGCATTTGTTTAAATGTAAAGAACGACATGTAAATGTACAGTATTAAAACACTGCTCTTTAATTCACTGTTAGTTTTCTTTCTTTTTGTCTCGCACTCGTAATGTGCTGTCATAGAAACGTGAAACCCGCTTTATATCATGACCCGCTTTATATCACGAATTATACCTGCACGGCAATCATGATATAAAGAGGCTTCATCTGTATCTCTATATAACTTCCTATTCATTTTGAGATATCTCTAAATGGACAGGAAGTCAATTAAAAACATAGAACATTTTCACAGGAAGTCATTTAGAGAGCTCTTGAAATTACTTCCTGTTAATTTTGAGTTATCTCCTAATGAGTCAGAGATATCTATAAATGAACAGGAAGTTATTTTGAGATATCGCTTAATGATTTAGAGAGATCTCTAAATGACCAGGAAGTTATTTCGAGATATCTCTAAATGACAGTTTAGCGTACCATGCTAGCAAAACATTTAAAGATATCTTTATTTTATTTGTAGATATCTCAAAATTAAATTATGGTATCTTCAAAAGGGTTTATTTACAGATATCTCATATTAATTTAAGATATCTTGAAATGCAATTTGAGATATCTCTAAATGATAATTTGGCTTGCCATTTACACTCAGCACTGGAGACAGAAGCCTTGTTATTTATCCACAGAGAGCTTATCACATTGCTCCAAGAGTGTGCCTTTTTGGGGGTGATTCAGTCAAGTTCATAGTGAAATCAGCTCAAAACTAGGTCGTGCATAGATGAAATCGGATGCAAGTCCCCTAGGACCTAAGTTAAATCAGAGGTAAGTCTAGTCAACATATTAATAAATAATAATCAAAATCAGAATCATAACTTTACAAAGACAGCAAACAAATTAACACGGAAACAACTATCTGTGTTGTGTTGCACTGCATAATATGACTACTTATTTAATTATATATATATATATATATATATATATATATATATATATATATATATATATATATATATATTACACACTACCGGTCAAAAGTTTTAGAACACCCCCATTTTTCCAGTTTTTATTGAAATTTAAGCAGTTCCAAGTCCAGTGAATAACCTGAAATGGTACAAAGGTAAGCGGTAAACTGCCAGTGGTTAAAAAAAAAAAAGTTTAGGTTACCAAAAACTGAAAAATAATGTACATTTCAGAGTTATACAAAAAGGCCTTTTTCAGGGAACAAGTAATGGGTTAACAACTTACAGCTGTTCTGCAGCAATGGAAGTACATTAAGCCTTGAAAGTTGATGCTAACAATTCCTACAGGTGTCCCAACTTTTGTTGATTACTTACAAACCCTCTGTCTGTATAAAAGCAGTGTTGGAACAGATTGTGTTACTACACCCTCTTAAGCATTATTTGGACAGTATTGTACTGCAGGAAGTAGTATATTGCTCTCATAATGGCAAGAAAAAGGCAATTAACAAAGGAAGACAGACAGACCATTATAACCCTTAAAAGTGTAGGTCTTTCCTTTAGAGAAATTGCAAAGAAAGCCAAGGTGTCAGTGAGTACAGTTTCCTACACCATCAAAAGGCACTTGGAAACTGGAGGAAACTCTGACAGGAAGAGGTCTGGTAGACCCAAAGCCACAACAGAATCAGAAGACAAGTTTCTGAGAGTCAACAGCTTGCGTGATAGGCAGCTCACAGGACAACAGCTTCAAGCACAGCTTAACACTGGTCGAAGTAAGCAAGTCTCAGTTTCAACTGTGAAGAGAAGACTTCGAGCTGCAGGTTTGACAGGTCGAGTGGCAGTAAGAAAGCCATTGCTAAGATGGCAAAATAAGAAAAAGGCTTGCCTGGGCCATGAAGCACCGCCAGTGGACTATTGAAGACTGGAAGAAGGTCTTATGGACCGATGAATCAAAATTTGAAATCTTCGGTTCATCACGCAGGGTTTTTGTACGCCGTCGAGTAGGCGAAAGGATGGTTCCTCGGTGTGTGACACCAACTGTCAAACATGGAGGAGGAAGGAGCATGATGGTCTGGGGCTCTTTTGCTGGATCCAGAGTCGGCGACTTGCACAGAGTGAGTGGCACCCTGAACCAAAACTGCTACCACAGCATTTTGCAGCGCCATGCAATACCCTCTGGTATATGCCTAGTTGCTCAGGGGTTCATCCTACAGCAAGATAATGACCTAAAACATACCTCCAGGCTATGTCAGAACTACCTTGGAAGAAAAGAACAAGACAGTAGGCTTCAAATCATGGAATGGCCAGCACAGTCTCCAGACTTAAACCCCATCGAGCTGGTTTGGGATGAACTGGACAGAACGGTGAAAGCAAAGCAACCTACAAGTGCAACACATTTGTGGGAACTTCTGCAACAGTGTTGGGAAGAACTTTCCGAACAATATTTGATTTACATTGTAGAAAGAATGCCACGAGTGTGTTCAGCTGTTATATCTGCAAAAGGTGGCTACTTTGAGTAAAAAATTTAGATTAAATGTTGTTAAACAAAATGATTCCATGATTTCTTTTTTTATCTCCAATTGTTTATTTGTTCTATGCTTTAATTTCAGAGTACGTTGAGACATTAAACTGCGTAAATTTCAATAAAAACTGGAAAAATGGAGGTGTTCTAAAACTTTTGACCGGTAGTGTGTGTGTGTATATATATATATATATATATATATATATATATATATATATATATATATATATATATATATATATAATGATTCTGACTGGGATTATTATTTATCAACGGGCCAACTGGACCTAGCGCTGATTTCGCTGTGGTCCGAATGGACTTAAATCTGATTTCATTTCGGTCAGACAGTGCTGAGGCCGACTGCCAATTTGACAGGTACCCGATTCAGTCATACCCAACTAGTCCTTGGCTTTCATTTTTTGAGACAACCTAAAAAGGTACAGTACCCAGTGACATGTCTATGTGAACTACCTCCAAAGCTTATTTTACTGGATGTGAATCTATGTCTCCAAAGGTAAAAGCATAACCCACTGTGCCTCTGACCTAATATATTTCTACTGCTGGTTGCCTTTTATTTGTTGGTCAGATCTGTGACATTTTCGTCACAATTCAACATACCTTAAGGCAGAGCAGCTTTTATGCTACTGGTCACATAACTTGTAAATTTGCAAGGCGAAAAAAATGAAATTAAAAAAAAAACGCATCATAGAATAAGAAAGAAAGCCTATTATGAAAAGCAATTTGGACAGGGGTGCTGCTGAATGGCAAGACAATCCAAAAACACAAAACCCAAGTCAGTATCTCTTTACCTGGAGATGTATGGCTTGAGGTGTATTGAATTGCACTGACAAAGAGTCAGTTGAAGGGTGATAGTTTCCAGTGTTGCTCATGCAGTATGAACTACAATACAGTAAGCTCACCAAAAATAAGAGGACATTCAGCCTGTCAGTGCGCGTCTGTTTTCTTAACTGATTAGACACTTCTCCAAGTGTTTTACTGTTGCCTTATGCAATATAAAAATAAGACGCCTTCTTAAATTGCTACATTGCAAACTAAACTGAAATGCAGTCTTCTCTCTCCGTTCAGCCGCTATTGAACACACACACACACACACACACAGTTTACTGGATTCCCAGGTTCCTAGTTCCTCGTCTTTTCCCATTTCACTGGTCATTTCCACTTGGCCCAAGGAAATATATGATTATATGATTTATGGATAACTGCACTACTTGTACCTTCAGGATTCAACTTTTAAGTAAGGTGATGGTTTTGATAGGAGTGTTAGTGTGAGAATTTCCAACCACCATGGTATTTAGTCAAGCAGGAGGACTGTTTAATGGAAGACATGCTTCTCCTGTAGTTAAAGTACAATTGCTTTTCTAACAGCTGGTGAAATTGAGAATAATCACAGCTTGGCAGGGCTTTGCTGGTACCAGCACATTCACAGCTCATTAAAGAGAGTTTTGCCGACATGGTCACTGAAAGTGTCTTTCCTGGCTGATTTGGGATGCTCTTAAAGCCACTTCTTGAGCTCAAAGGTTGTTTAAGAAATGGGCAGTTGCAATTACTGTGTATGTTTTGAAGGTCAAGAGATGCAGCTGTTTGGTTTCCTTGTTTGGTTTTCCTTTTAGTTCTCTATACTTTATACTACTTAATAATACTACTGAAACAATGAAATATAGCCCAGGCTTAATAGTGCTGTTAAAGTGCACCTTGCTAACCAAGTTTAGTTATAATTCCCAGATATATTTACTGAAAAAAAAAAAAAAAATCCATTGGTTACTGTACTAACATCCGTGTTTCTTGGGTATGCATGGCCCAGATTAAACTGGTGTTAACATTATATTCCATGCCTTACCAGTTCAATATCCCTAGTAGTTTTTTATTACTAGTCCAGTATGTCTTCTGTCTACTCTGCCAATTATCATTTTTGACAACACTTTCTAAATATTTGGTTTGTCCAGTGTAATTTAGACACCTATAGCACTCCTGGCCTGCGTTACCACTTTTCTAAATTGCTTTATCAGTGTTGAACAGGTAGAAGAATACCATAGAGTAGTTATTGTATAAAACATGACAAATAATGGTCATATTAGAAACTGTAAAGGATCATTTACAGAAAACAAACAAAAGGGTACAAAAATAAGGTGTTTCTGTGTTCTGTTGCTGCAATCAGTTATATTTTATTTGTGTGAAGAGTGTCTGTAAATAAATCAATAATTTCATTCTATCTAACTCCAGACAGAAGAATTTTGCCCGTGGGATTGAGAAGCAGCTACCAGATGCCATGGTGGTGGCGTCAGTCCCGACAGAGGTCCAGTGCCAGGAGGAGCTGTCTGACCCAGTGCCTGACCCTGAATACCTGACAGGTAAGTGATACTTCTTCTCTTTCCCTCTCCTTTAACCCTCTACTGGTGCATATCATCAGCATCTCATGACTGGCACGTGCCCGTCATGCCTTCTGTTGTGATCTTTGTTTTACAGAACTAGTTTGTTACACACTCTCAAAAGCAAATTCCCCATAGCCTGATGGTGGGTTCAGTTTCACTTTCTGGAGCCTTTTTTTATATTTCTTATACTGTGACAGTGGTTTCATCATTTCAGATAGTTTCATATATATATAAAACAAATTCAAATATACAGTACACACAGACATATTAAAGGATGCATAAATAGGTATTAATACTGAGAGGTAAATAATTTGGTGGGGTGCTCTTGCTTTCAAATCTAATGAGCTGAATTTGTTCATTTCATTTAACACAGCCCATGAAATAGGCTCCATTCTTTTATTGTAACCCCAGTGCTTTGAGTCAAAAGGATGCATCCTTATCAAGAAATAAATCTACCACACCTCTGCAACTCCTTCATGTTCCCAGGTTTCAAAGTGCTGCATCATTTTTCATCTTCTTTCAAGTTACATATGTTTCAGATTCCTGCATGCTCTGTAAATGAAGGATTACTATCTCTAGGCAAAATGCTAAATTAACAGCATGGAGGTTTTAACAACAAATAAATCAATCTGTTTTTTGTTGTTCTTTTTATATCGTGTCTTGTAAAACAGTATTTCTCTCAAATTCCCAATCCTATTTTTAAAACTTGTGCTGAGAAGTGCAGTATCACTCTCTTATTCTCTAATGGGAATACAATTACAGCCCAAACCTCAGCCACATTTGCCTGCTCTCGAATTTATGCAAAATTACAGTGAAGAGTTATCATTGAATATATATATATATATATATATATATATATATATATATATATATATATATATATATATATATATATATATAAAATATTATTATTATTATTATTTTTTTTGCTGTGTTCTTTTGGTTTTACTGTTTTTTTTTAAAAAATTTTTTTTATATATTTATATATTAACATCCCTCGAATTACAGATTTGTTGTTGACTATACCAGTGTCATCTGGCTCTCTGGGCTAATGATCAGGTTGGGAGAACTCAGGTAATCCTACTGTGATTGTCCAAGCAGTTGGCAAGGTAATTGCCAATCATTGCCACATCCCAATGACATCATTAAGCAATCTGTTTTTATTGAAAACTCTGCTTTCAAAGGAGACTAAATAGAACATCTGCTGTCATCCCATGGGATTCTATCACAATCATGAGACCTTTTTACCACATAATGCAATGGCCTAAAGAAGGTCATTGCATTATATAGTACATCACAGTTATGAGAGATCTTTGAAACCAGGTTGTTTCTAATAGTAAGGGGTTTATTCAGTTGATCTAATTGAATCCCAGGGAGGCTGCTATTTAAATAATTAACAGAGCATTTTAAATATATTTAATTACATAGTTGTAAAAACGAATGAAATTGTATGGGAAGGTGTTGCACTTGTTTCTCAACTTATAAGTAAGATGCTTAAATTGTGGCACAGCACGAGTTTAATGTGTCACCATACGGACCCCTTCAAGCTGTAGTAACGCTACAGTTCCTTGTCAGAACAAGAATGTGTTGATAAATATGGGATCTGGGTGTGGGGCAAACATACTGTATTTTCGATTGTCTTCAGCAGTGGGGATGTGTTGTGCCAAATGCACTACAGCAAGAGAAATTGACTGCCATCTTTTCCAGGCTATAAGAAGAACTTGTATTGAAATACCCAACTTAAGGATCACATTCATTAATATGTTTAAATTAATTAGCACTCTTCATTATAAATGTCTTCTTTGGAGCTCAGGATTGCCTAGCAGTAAACCACACAGCACTGTTATATATTTTATCAAGAAAGTTAGAAAATAGATGGGGTACAAAAGTAGAAATGAAGATGAATATAAAAATAGCATAGATCAGTACATTAAGTTTCAGCAGTCAACAATATTCAGGTAATATCTCAGCTGTAGTAAAAAAAAAAAAAAAAAACAATTACGTGGAAACGCATGTATTCATCAATTGTCTAAAATTGATCTTTCTGTAGAAAGTAGTGATACTCCTATCAGTAAACAAATAACATGACTATGCAAATATGATTGAGTAAATATCAGTCAGTAAATATCAAAATACGAAATCAGAATTAATGCTTTATCAATCTAATGTTAAAATATATCTCTTTTAATTAGAATCAACGGTACATAAACTTAACACCCATTTAATTTGTTATTTATTCCAGCACCTTTTACTCAATTTCTTAGATCACTATTTATTCTCACTTTGTTTGTTGATAAAATATTATTTCAGCCCCTTTCATTCAATGATACAATGTCTAAATATATCCCTTTACATTTCACAAATATCACCCTTTCTGCAATTATACATGTATTCTATCCCCCATGTATATTTTCTGTAGCTCTTTTCTGCTCTTTTAGTTTAATGGTGAACACTCAGTTTGTTTTGCAGCGTTGATTCCTTGTGTGACAACTTTGTTGAGCGTTGTCCTTCAAGGCCTTTGTTTAATGAAGCTCTGCTTTGCATTGATATGACCAGTCCGGCAGGCTCAATCAGTCCATAATTAATTAATTCATTACTAACCTTTCCTTTCTTCAGTGACGATCCAGGTTTATATAGTTCCTTTTTATTTATTTATTTATTTATTTATTTATTTTTTTGACAATACAGGTTTTCTTCTAGTGCTGGGTTTAATGGAGAACTGGTATTTTTCAGTTGACTGAGACAATCTCACAGAAACAAAACTGCTCTTTTTGTGACCTTGAGGGTGTTTACAACTTATAGATGTTAGTATCTTGTTTGTTTAATAACAAAAATAATTGGGGCGCCAACAACTGGAAATGATTGAGTCAACTTGGCCTCTGTCTTTATCACTTGTTGCTATGGTTACCATGCCAGTTCTGTTCTATTTACAACCTTCTGTTAGAATTTGAATGTGCTTGTGCAATTACAAATATATTTAACCCCTTAACTACCCTTACGGTCCTGCAGGGCTGTGTTTCTCTATTATCGAAATACTATTTAGAAAAGATCTTAAAAGGATTTAAGGATATAAATCATCCAATAATTTGACCTTTAAATCTGTTTACCTGTGCTCAAAACAATAAAACTAAAATTGAATAATATTCCAGTAATTAATTATTTTATTATCTTTATAAACCTTCTAATATCTGTTCAATGACACAAGTGATCTACCACATTAAACAGAATTTCTGATCGATGGCCTGTTCTGGCAGAATTACTTTAAATATCTTAAATAAAAAAAGAATGTAAGTTGATGATGGATAGTAGGTCAGCTGCACCATCTCCTCGCTGATTCAGGTTTGTTGCCACTACGGTCTGTGTATTTGTCACCATGTCAGCACTTCCAACACTCTTCCAACTCCCCTTCGAGGGCAGCTCATTCATCTACCTATTCATCTTCCAGTTAGAGAGCCATTCATCATATACCTGAGGGTTCTATCAATTATTCCAATTGGGAGGAAAGGGAGAGAAGTCTTTGAAAGGCAAATACATCTTTATTTAATTGGAGTCATGTAAGCCAGGAAATTGCTCAGTGGGTTACTGCAAAGGCTAAGAGATACGTTTCTCAAATCTGCGTTGGCATATAACTTACGTGAGGATAATAGAGGTATTTGACCATGTGTTGGTCTGCCTATTTTTATTAGTTAGGGACCATTACTCACAATATGGGGCTCTTGTTTTGGCACCAACATGTTTACTTATAGTTTTATTTTTTGTAGTGCATGTGAAGTATTGAAAAATTACAATAAGGTAAAACTTCTATAAGTGACTAACTAAGTGAAGTACTGAGAAATAGTAAAACTGACATCTCTAGCTGACAACAGTATCTACTGGATGATCAAAAAGCACGTAGGAATCAAACCAAATATCAAGGCACTTGAATTTATCAGTCAAGTCCATACAAGAGTCATGCAAGGTGGTTATAGCAAGCTTGGTACAGCGCAAATGGCATATTATCACTCTTATACAAGTTCATGTAAATCCAGTCCCTACAGATATTCGACAGAGCAAACAAGTTTCAATTCCGACTGGATTGGTGGCCCATTGTGGCCTTAAATGTTTTGGATAAAAACATATGTACTTGTAATTAATATGAATACTTGTACTCAGAGGAAACAAATTGTGTGTGTGTGTGTTTTTTTTTTTTTTTTTTGTAGTCACTGTGCTCTAGTTACAGAGAGAAAAACATACAAGCAGTTCAGTTTTACTGCACTTTCAAGGCTGGGTCTTGATTTAATAAACATTTGGGAAAAGAATGTGTTGATATCAAAGAATTTCAATCCAGAGGGAAATTTACTCTTTGCTTGCTATTCTTGTAGTATTTTTGTAGTATTTCTGGACTGAATTTACACAATTTACAGCAACAACTAATGTCACAGCAATCATACAACATATATTTAGGGATTACAACCATATATACTGTGTGAAACAAACTTATTTTATGAGTCGTGTAAACAGATTGCTACTTTAGCTGAAAGGTTAGCAAATACAGGTTGCGTAAAAAAATTCCTGTATTGTGAGATATAGCATGAAAGGCCTCTGTCTGAAGTATACCCAGCAAACAGACGACAACTGCATAATAAACGAAGGGAGTCCTTTTCAATTGCCATGTTATCATACTCCAAAGGTGTGGATTCCTTTTAAACCTCTTGATATTGCCTGACATAACATTGCAGCTAAGGGAGAGAAAAAAAAACATCAATATTTAATTAGGTCACGCTGTAATTTATGGCATAAGAGAATGTCACACCTTTGGCGAAAAAATGTATGGCATGTTTGAAAACCATGCAGTGCATATTTAATCCTTGTCAGATAATTTAGCAAAAGGAAACAACAAATGGTTTTGGCCTGTCGTTTTAAGAGACAAATAGATTTTTGCAAATGCAAACAGCATAAAGGTATACACCCCAAGGCTATTTGTTTTTCTTAGACTATATGCATGCATGTGGGACCTTTTGTTTTTCACACTTGTGGTTTAACTTAGTTACACTCTCGTGTACATTTATTTATATCAGCCTTCTAAAACAAGATCCTCTACACGATCAGTTTCAAAAAAAAAAAAAGGTAATTCTAAAATGTATAATATGTATTCGGTTAGGGGTGTAACGATTCACTGGTATGTACGATTCACTGGTACAGACTCTAAAGGTTCGAGTTAATCGATACACTATCAGCCGTATCAGTGCAAAATAAGGTAAAGGTAACTTTAAAAAGTAATTATACAGTTTATATAGAAAACAGTTTATATAGAAAAAAAAACTGAGAATATACTTTTACGTATAAACATACAGAAAAAAACACATTTTAAGTTCAAACTGCTAAGATAGCGGTCACGAAAGTAATGTCAGATGAAAACAAAGATAAACCTATACAAAAATCTTAATCAAATGTGTGGGATCATTTTGATTTTAATCTAAATGAAAAAAAGAAACACGATTGATAAATCACCTATGATTTGTAAAATATGCCGCACAGAAATTAACTATACTGGAAATGCAACCCATGTATCGAGGTATGTATTGTTGTGAACCCAAAGATACACACCCCTAATCAGGGGTCATTCCGAATAATTGCCTTTAAGAAATTAAGTTAAGTATTAATTAAATGTAATAAAATGTTACATTCTGGGAACTCGTGGTGACAGTAGTATGATCAAATCAGAACCACATGGGACGGTGCGGCATTCCACTCTACTACTCCTTGGTAAGCAGAACAATAGTTTTCTAATACAGTAGGCTAATAGTTGTTGAATATTTCCTGCCCTCTTGCCACAGTGAACATGTTAAGTCATGAGCCTTACTGACATTCATTAGTTGATAGAGTTCATGCTTCAGCTTCATGCACACCCTGCCACAGTTTTACGTTCCATAGTAGGGTGTTTTTGGAGAGAGCTGGCCCATTAAAAAAAACAGACTTGGGACCAACCTTTATGGTGAATAATGGTGTAATTTAATGTCTTCCTTGACACTGATTAATTACAAACAAATTCAAGAACTGATTTTTCTGTACTAAATGACAATTTATTAATGAATTACATTGCATGTGATAATTAATACTGTGGGAGTCCCAGCAGGAGACCGCCCTCTCTGAGCAACGTCTTAATTAAGTGTTTAATTTTGCCGCAGCCAGAATTTGTAGCATCAGTGCGGAGGAGGGCTGGTACAAGTTTGGAGAAGCAATATTCTTTTCAGTATCAGGAGGGTATCAGGAGAGAATCTCTAGGGGTCATCGAAGCGTACTCATGTTTGAAGAGCACCACTATCAAATTAAAAAAAGAAAAACAATTTTAAGGAAGAAAATGCTCCCAAGATTTAGCAGTCTTTCTTACCTCCTGCAGTGAAAAGTAATATTAAGTGTGCTTCACAAAAGCATAGTGGAGGTGTTTGTACTTTTATTTTCAATCCACTTGAATAGTACCACAATACCAGGTGTTTATATGTACTGCAGTCAGTATAATGACTTTCCACACAATTGCTAAATCAGGAGATACAAGAAAATGTGTAGTGCTTCCTTCTAATAAGAGCTGCTATGTTTATCCTGGCTGGAGGACAGGAAGTCGAAGATTTACTGAGCCCTTCATTACCCAGCTTTCCCGCAGGAGGCAGTTCTGGTCCTGCAGGTCTGTGCTGATGGATGGGGGCAGCAGAAAGGTCAATTAGGGTTATGGTGTGCTGCTGAAGAATTCGGCCCCACTCTTTTCCCCAGTAAGTGTTACTTTGTATGGTACTCAAGCGTACCTTACAATTACAGGAGTTGGCTGGAGACACTGAGCTGTTATTCTCAATGTAAAGTGGTGGCTTGTAAATCATAGTGTCAGCCAATGAGAGCACAGAAACCCATGGGGCAAGGTTTTCTGAGCTGTGAATTCTCACTCCAAGAAACCATTTGCACTTGACCACAGAAGAGTACTTTCCCATTTAAAGTTTTGAATAGCTTTTATTATACAGAGAGTTAGAAGAGGAGCAGGTCGTAACTTGTGCAGTGCACAGGGATTACCAAATACATGCGGACACTGTTTGAATATGTACTGAAGATGAAGTCTTAAGACCATTCTGCCTGTGTACTTGTAATATTAACTATTGATACAGTGTTGTGTGTGCAGCTGCATTCAAGTGTTCACTATAAAGTCACAAAGATAAAGTCACTCATTATTTTAAACAGTGTTGGTTCACTGAGAAGGCTAATGTATTTATTTTCATTATTGACATTTTAATTTGTGTTTGTGTTCTAAGGTGCTTAATTATGTTCCAACTGCTGACACAAATAAAAACATCAGCCTTGTCAAACTGACCTTTGGTTTGTCACTATGGGGTTTCCTGTAATGCTGTATCTAATTAAATTGTTATCAAGTATAGTCTACTATGCACAGCTGTTTTGCTCAAAACAAGCACTTGTAACATCTGTTAAAATAATATTTTGTAATAAATTAACAACCACTGTCTGGAATGCCTGAATATAAATTGAACACAAGCTGACCGAATACAAACTGACTTTATAATTAGATTATTTTTTAAGATTTTCTTTAATAAGAAACACAAAAAAAACATGCAAAATGTGTACCAAGTACTTAAAGAGCATGGTTAGGTTAATAGGTACAAGATCAAATAGTCTGCATTATTTATATTTCTATGCCAACAGTATTTTGAATATGTGTCTTATGAAGAGGAAATCCCAAATTACATCTTTTCATGAAAAGTAATTTACTTTTTATGCATGAATATACTTGCATTGGTTGGAAAATTCAAATACTTAATTGACATTTGAGGTTCATATTGACTGGCTTCCAAGAACACCCATCAAACATAAGGTGCTCTTACAGAATACTAATTTTAGATGGGAGATTGTTCAGGAAATGTTACAGGTATTTCCCACATTTGAATGCGGTAGACACAGTTTACACCTAATACCCTATTCTCACTACCTAAATAATGTGTCACGAACAGTTGTTGAAACTCAGGATTTGGTGCTCACTTAATTCACAATCATGTTGTCAGAACATGATAGTTGTGCATTATTTAGATAGTGTGAAAAGGTATTCAGGTAATTTAATATTCTAATAATCAAGCAGATATGTTTGTCCCTCTGATCGATTGGCCCATTTTTGTGTAGTTTACAGACAACACATTGTTAATTAGATAAAAATAATCAATTGTTACATACCTCCAATGTGAGATCAATGCACATCGAAACATTGTGTGATGGTCATTCATTCATAATCACATTTTCAACGCATGATGAACACACATTATTTAGCCAGGGACACACTTCCTTTTTAATTTGTTTAAAACGAAAGATACAGAAGTCAGTTATTTGGAAGGTCATGCTCATCTGCTGTGCAGGGTTGTAGTGCTAATGTGAACTGAAAAGCAGTTTTGAAGACATTTCTAAATTAATATTTTAACTGCTTTGCACTGACTTTTGTTTCTAAAAAAAAAATAATAATTTAGATGCCACACCTTTCTGCTCTTAATAGATGTGTAGATTTGGTTCATCTTTGTGTGTCAACCCTTTTTTTTACACTACAGCTATTATTTTCTTGGAACACTGTTTCAAGAATCACTAATTGTGCAGAATCTGTTGCCAGCTATAGGTTTTACCTGGTGTATTTGCAAAATAAATGTTCTTTATTACCAGGGAATATTGTAACTTTCAAATTATCTGCTGTAGTAACATGCTTTATCATTTTTCATATCGTTTACTTTAAAATCTGTTTTATTGATTATTGTAAAGTGTCTTGGGGAAATGTGTCTGATGTGAAAGGCGCTATATAAACACAATTATAGGTTATGTTGTCTTCATCAATGGACAAATTCAATTTTCATATACCTAAAGATATAGAAAGAAGAAAATTGTTTTGGTTTTAGGTTCCACAGAGTTTATTTGTGAGAAGAATTAGGTTATCGAGTAGAGATATACTTCGGAATTGCATTACACTCTTCCGTAGCGTGTTGAATGTAATTGCTGTTGATGCTGGGATTTTGTTATTCAGATTAAATTGCTTTCTTAAGGATTGTGTGTGTAAATTGGGAACTGTATGGAAGTGTCTGCCCTATGAGTCTACCCTGAAAAAGAAAACGCAATAATAAATTGGAGGACTCATGAATAAGTCAATACAAGTGTGCCTTTTGTTCCTGTGTTCATTTGCCAAGGGTTTTCTTATGTGAAGTGTCTGCTACTATTGGGCACCTTTGATTCTAATGGGAACAATATGTGTGTACACTACCATAAGGTTTTATTATTTAATATTGTCTTGATATGTATTTGCTCTGAAAAGTAATTCTCAACATTTAACTAAATGAAAATTGATTTTTTGTATTCCTAGTTTGTTTACATTTTTAAACTTGTTTTTCTTACAGCTGCTACTATTGAGGGATAGTGAGCTGGAATTTACTGGGTTGTTTGAAGAATGCAGCATAAATCAAATCAATTAGTGTGGGCTTTTGATGTGTGGTATTTTAAATATGTTATTTAATGTAATTACGTCATGAAAACATGGCACTGTTTGAATATTCTTTCAAAATAGTTTGCATCTTTTCGCTAGTTGTTTAAATATTCTGTTACATAAAAAAAATGTTTTGAGCTGCAGAGAAAGCTAAGGTTTGACAGATAAACAGATGCCTGGCCTGACAAGTTAAGCTGCCAAGTTCTTTATCAGTCACTCGGGTGTTCCATGACCAGAGCCCTAGATAGCTGCTTTGGCAGAGCTCTTCCTGAGCAGCATGTATCACAGATGGACAGAGAGATGAGACAGTAAGGCTGCGATGGTACCATAGAGCAACACCTGTGAATTTAGGACCAGTCAATTCTATTTTTAAATACTGTAGTGATGCCTCTGCATACATGAAGATGCCGTCTGCTGAGCTCAGGCCATTTTCTGATCACATTGGGGGTAGAAGTACTAAGATGGGCCAGTCGCAGCGCAAACATACCGCAATTTGCATTTTCGTTAAGACAATTTGCAAAGTGTAGATTTTGTCGTATGTACTAAGAAAAAATATGTTAATGAAGACAGCCGCAATATATTAATTTAAATATTATTTGCGTCATATTAGCAAGATCTCTAGCGAGAGTTGTGCAAAAAATGTTTTCAAATAAAATAGCACCAGTTGAGTTGTGGTTTGCTGCAGCAGAGAGTGCCCGAAGGATAACGTCTATACATGATTTACATGTATTTTAAATATAAATCATTGCACTGAAATAACACTAATGTGTTTTGGGTACACTACACATTACATTATGTAAAAATATAAATCTGTACAGTAGGCCTATACAGAGCAGTAGTAAAGCTTTTTTTAGTTTAGCCTTTAGCCTGGTAACACAAAATAAATCATGCTGCTGCATTGTACACATTGTTGTACAATGCTAAATAAAAGATTATTTTAAATTGAAACTTTTTTTTAATTTTATTTTAATTATTATTATTTTTAACTTGGTCTAGTAGCCTAGACAATTACACACACTATATCATGGTGCTATACAGATGTTCAGAATGAGTTGGAGGGGTTAGCAGCACATGTGTGCAGTCTATTGCTCCCAACACACTGGGAAAACCAGAAATGTCATAGAAATTTATTTTCAATGCTTGTAAGTACACCCTTACTGAAAATTAGGTACTTGGGCGTTCGGCTCAAAAATGCATTGAGCACAACTGGCAACACACGAGAAAAAACGGACTGGGAAATGCCAGCAACAATTGCGACTGTTTAAAACATGCTTTCAAAAGTTCTTAACAAATTGATGCAATTGTAAGTGTTGCAATTGCCCGCAGCTTTAGTACATCTCATTACAATATTTTTTATCCCTTATTTGCACTATCTCCATCCTGTTTGTGCGACTTTCTGCAGGAACGCCCACATTAAATATTAATTTAAGGCTAAAGGGCAAATAAGAACTGCGGCTGCAAAGCATTTATTAAAATGACGCTAACAGCGTTGGGTTTGTTTAGTACATTTCACGCTACACTTCCTTCTGGTTTGCATGTGGTTTGCAATGATTGTGACAGACGCAACACTTTAGTACATCTACCCCATTGTCTCTTTATGGGGACAAAGAGAATACAGTGCCCTGATAAGGGTTCTGTTTCAGCTTAGTTAATTCTAAAATATGAAAAGAAAATGTTTTCTTTCAATTAAAGTTCTTCTGTAGAATTGAACTTGTTTTAGATGTGGTTTGCAAAATTGGCCCCAGGCTATAAACAGTAGAAACAAAATAACACTTATAAATGCCACCCTCTGTAGCATACCCAGACTCAAAAGCCAACATATGTGTATGCAATGCATTAAAATGGAATATTGGGGCTTAGTACATTTCTATACTGTGCGTGTTTGTTTAGGGGAAATTCCTCAAAATTCCTTTGTTGTGGAGGTTACTTTTAAAAAGTAATCTACTACAATTACAAGTAATGTATTACTTTGAAAACAATGTAACAAGCTACAGTTACAGCTTCAAATAGTTAATTCTGAAGCACAGTTTACATTTTCAGACATTTTTTTTTCTTCGGTTTAGTCAGGCTGCAGCTCAAAATATTCTTTGAAGGTCCAGCTATTGAGCCCACATGTTCCCTCCTCTGACACCATTGTCTAGCAAGATGGTATGAAAAGCGTGTTCATTTACAAATTGCTGAAAAATGTAATCAGGTTCCAGTTTCACCCCAATTGCATAAACGCAAAAAGAAAGATAAATACAGGGTTAATGGGCGTGCTTATTGGTGCTACAGTGAAGTGCTGAATAGTAGTCCAAAGCCCCTCTGTGTCTTTATTTTGTTCCATGGGAGTGTCTACACCCTGGATACTGCACTATATTAGTTGGTGTTACATCTTCTTTAATAGCAAACCAGCTATTTTATCATATTTCGGTAGTTCCACTTTAATAAAAGATGCTGTCAGAAATACGAGTCCTGTAATGAGTCTTGTAATGGATACATTGGCTATACCTAGATGATCCAGTCAAAGTGGTAATTAGAATCACTAATTATTAGCATTCAAATCTAATTATCTCTGGAGTTACTGATCAAGAACATTGTAAGATTCACTTCTAATGCTGACAATATTGGGCATACACTGTATCACCCGGATAATTAAATCCACTGACTCAGCTCTTTTGTTTGTTGCAGGTATGGTAAATTACAGCGAGGTGTCTGGCTATCCCCTGGTTCAACAGTGGAAACTGAAATCCATTATGTATCATGTCAGACTCAATCAATGGGCACTTTCAAAGGGTAAGTACTGAACACTGCATGATAACTGGAGCTGGTTGTACAACCAAGTCTTTCTTGTGAGCACTTTGGGTGTTTCATTTAAGCTATATCTAGGTATAGTTGTTTAGACTGAAATTAAGATACATGCTTAGGAAGCAGAATCAGGGCTGACCATGTGCCTTAGCTCAAGGCCCTCAGTTGGCAGAGCACATTTCCATCGCTCAGCTCTGATTCGATGCAGACACTGACTTTAGCTTAATAAGCTGTTAGTTTCCTGTGGCTTAATACTATCTCAGTACAACTAAACCACTGCTTTTTGACAGGCCCTGCCATGACTTCTTCACACTGTACAATCATTCCTTATTATGCTGTGATGAGTCTGTGGCACCAATTACCAGTCTGTGTACAAATGCCTTGGCATTGTCACAAAATGCTGGGTAGGAAGTTTTGGTATCCAGTCCTGGTTTATCCTAATGAGGAAACTAAATGCAAACAAAACAAAACATAAAGTATACAGAGTGAACAACGCCAGTATTTGTTTTTGTCAAACTCTATTGTCATGACTGTAACCATGGTTTGGGTCAGGATGCAGGGCCAAGGCTCCTCCCCCTTCTAATCTTTATTCAACTTGCTGTATAAACCCCTAGTCAAGAACCATACAGTATCTCTTTTGCACTTTTTGCCCCACCATGTCAGGCAGGCAGGTGGAGCTCGGCACCCAGCCGTGGAGGCACGGCAACACGGTGTCTCACCTCCCAGCACTAGGAATCTCCATGTTATTCATTTTTCAGATTTAGCTGCCAAGTAGAGATCAAGACCCTAACCCTGTCACATGCCTCTTTGCAACCCACCATATGTGCAGTTATCAATTTAAAAATGTAGGTGCTAGTCTTTTAAAATCATTTTTTTACCTCCCACTAGTATTTGTATTACAGCACAACTTGCATACCAACATTTTTTATTTGAAGTTTCTAATTAGGATGCGCCATGCAACATCTTTTTAAAAATGTACACAGTCTTCCTCATGTATTTATTGCAAATTTTCTGTAATACATGTTTTCCCTCCTCTCCTCTGCATGACTGTTGTGTAGGAGGAGGTTATGATGACTTCTATGATGAAATAATTACTTTTCTGTTACAGTAAAAGTATAACTGATTCAATAGTTGTGTTTTAAATAAAAAACATTGTTCTGCATGTACTTCTGTCTTTTGACTGCTTCCTGACATTACACCAGCCACTTGGTCAAGCAATCATACATTTGCCACTTTTTTTTATTTTTTTATTATCAAATCCAATGTAGGCCCACTTGTGCAATTTGTCCTATGTAGCATCATATTTTTAATGTAAGCACCATCTTTAAACAACTTCAGTGTTCAGTATTATGCGATGTGAATAATATTAATAGAAAAAAAAATATTTTCTTTTCATTCATGGCAATTGTTATTTTGCTGTGATTGCATGATCCCCCCATGTGTGTAATTAATTAAACCATCCCAGTGATTGATTGTTTTAAGTCAAATTAAATTGACATGCTCCCTTCTTTCCAGCATTTAAATAGATTGGAGAATTCTACAAAAAATGTTAACATACACTAATCCAATGTAGAACTGTACAGTACATGCACTGAATTGTACAGTACTTGTACTGCACTTGTACAAAAGGTGGTATTTTTCCTATACTGTACACTAGGAGTTCAGCCTCAAACATGTATTATTTCAGTTTATTATTTCATTTAATTTCTTCATTACCTTGTAGCCTTCAATGCTGCAGTCCATTCCTTGGATGGAGCCACCCTGCGGAGTGATTATATGTCTGTCCTAAAGGACTTTGGCAACCATTTTGTCCAGGAGGCGGTCTATGGGTTTGAGGAGATGTGTACCATCTGGTACCCCAATAAACAGGTTCAGAGACAGTTATGGGCAGAGTACCAAGACATCAGCAAAGGTGAACATTTAACTTTTTTTACACACTTAAATGTATTTTAAAAAGCTACAATGGACATTACAATGAAGACAGAGATGAGAGTGTTTTTCATAGCCTTTCCATGGCCAAAACAAACACCATTTGGCCTTGTTGTCTTACTATTGTGGGAAAAAAACATTCCTTACCAACCTTAAGGGCAACATCCATTTGTTTACACATTCCTTCTCTTCACAGTTATATCCCCACCACCTCCAAATAATCTGCCACCTTGAAGACACAAATGAAATCTGCTATACCTCTCTTCAAGCATGTAGCATTCTCAAAGGAATACTTTATGCCCTCTTAATTTGCATAGTATTATTAATGTTTTTTTTTTATTATTATGTTTATTGTACTTACTCATTTAGTAGTGTTTCCTGTTTCAGCATTCATAGTTATTTGGAATGTCACCAGCATATTTTCTCTATGGGGCTGTATTTGAGCAAGCATATATTTTATGCAAATTTAGAGGCCATAAATAAATCTTTAAACATGGGTAAATCACCCTGGGATGGGGTAGGATACCAGCTAGATTAATACAGAATGAAAGGCTATTAAAATAGATCCAAACCTTGCAGTAAAGCAGTACAGAATGCAACCTTATATATATATATATATACAGATGATCTACAAAGCAAATTGCTAAAGAATTATTCACTTGTGGGTTGATTGAAACATTCTTGAAGAATATTTATTCTACTCTGAAAAACTAGAAAAAGAACAGATTTGAACTTGATGTGGGCATTATTGGGACACCCTGCATATGCACTGCCTTTAAGCAACAGGAATTGAATACAGCTACTATGCATTCATATAGCAAGCACAATAATCCCGTTCATTTTACTCGTTGTACATTTCCATTAAATGCATAGGGTTCAAATATTCTGTTTTGAAAGAAACATGTGTCATAGCAAACAAGTATTTTGATTTTAACCCTTTAAGGTACAAGGTGCATGTGTGACCCATAAATACATTTTATGCTAACTTTCTTATTTTGCAATGAGGTGCACAAAATAAGGTTTAAAATGTACTGGAAGGTTGTTATCTGGTCATACAAATGGTCAGTTTCCTTGTGACACTTGAGTCACTCTTAAATTTATCTTTAAGAAGAAACCGGTTTAACAGCCACTCATAGTCTTGGAGCCCTGAAAAACTTAATGTAAGTAAAGCCAGTTGTCAAATTGGTATCTGGTGTGTCTTTTAAAAGAAAAAAAGATACCAGCACTGTCAAAATCCATGGGCAGATAAATGATGATCGCCCTTTGTATGGTGCTCTTAGTCCTTCCTCCAAATCTATATGGCTTTTTCTATTTATCTAATACTATAGAAGAGGAAATACCCCAAACGAATAATATAGGAGTGAACTGGCCGAGCTCGATTGAGTGAGTGGGCACTTTAGCAACACCTGCCACAGTGCAATATCTCCAGGATTTGTTGCTTAGTGTACATTCTGTACCCATGGTCTTATTTGGCTTGGTTCTAAACTCATCGCAAGTAAGACAGCAGGTCTATTGCCAGAAAAGGCTGCTTACACCTGCCTCAGTAAATTAGATTTCGTCCATACCGAAGATACAGAGTAGAACTACAAGTACTCTTCCAAACGAGTGTCACTTCATTCTGTGATGTCAACAGAAGCCGCTTATTAAGAGACACCTTTGCTTATTATGAAACCACAACAAACAAACATGGTTCATGCATTCATTTTTATGTATTTATTTATTATTTGTGAATGTCTAACAATGTGAGAGGAGTCACTTTGTTTCCTGAATGACATAAAGTAGCATTGTTTGGTTGTGTATCTACCGTGCACATGACAAGTATCACAACCTCTTTTGAAAAAAAAAAAATGTGTTTGTGAAATACCCATCTAAATGAGTATAAATAACAATAATGGGATCAATGTATCATTGGTGTCAGTAGGATCAACAGGGTGAGACAGAATTCAAACTTGCCAGCCCAAATCTTAACCACTGTGCAAAAGAGCCAAGTGCCAAAGAGTATTGCCTTTACATGCACGACTTCCTTTACATTGCAGGGTTCAGTCACGTGCCAGCGTCTTTTGCTCCCACCAGTACCCTACACAATGTTAAAACAATTGAGCGTACAACCAAGAGCTTGTTTTCTCCTATTCCCTCAGAGACAAAAACATCCCAAGTTAATAACTTTGGCCAACCCAATCTAATTTAAACCCTTGTCATAAAAAAAAAAAAAAATTAATCAATGGATATTTAAGCATGTTGCTAGATGTATAAAACTCTCGGAGGTGAATGACGACCCTACCAGCCCCCCTGTCTAAGATTATTATTATTATTATTATTATTATTATTATTATTATTATTATTATTATTATTATTATTATTTGTTTATTTAGCAGACATCTTTATCCAAGGCAACTTACAGAGACTAGGCTGTGTGAACTATGCATCAGAGTACTTACAACACCATCTCACTCGAAAGACAGAGCACAAGGAGGTTAAATGACTTGGTCAAGGTCACTCAGTGAGTCAGTGATTGAACCTGGGACCTCCTGGTTACAAGCCCTTTTCTTTAACCACCGGACCACACAGCCTCCTAATGATGTACTAAGATGGGCTCGTTTCAGTTGGGATTACACACCATTCTTTTGATCTTTTTTTAAGATCGCTGTCAGCGATGCTTCATGAGATAGCTGAATGATATGTTAGTTGTCCTTCTCTTTGATTCCAACAAAGGATTTTGATCTATGTGCTGTAATTTCTGTTTAGGCGACATTTGATTGTGTTACGTGTTCCCATGTGTTGCTACAACTGTTTAAGTAAGGTGTGTATATTGTTTTAATTAGTATTATTGTTTTTTACACCTTGACCACTTTTTTCCACTTTTAAACTGCAGTGCTCTCTGGCTGTTTCTATTATAGCTTCAAGATGGCTGGGCATGTGTTTCTCAGAACTACATTTCCCATCATCCTGCTCACTGGTAAATCCATCTCTATTACATATGTGAGCAGGAGGATGATGGGAAATGCAGTTTGAGTGGTCCATGCAGGTCCATGTGAAGCCATCTTGGAGGCAGTGGAATTTAAAATTTAGTGGTCAAAATGTAAAAAAAGTCCTTGTATACCCTTTAATATTCAGTTGCTAGAGACGATTACATGTACAGATGTTCTTTAGAAGATAAGTCTGCCACAGTTACAGTCTAAACTAATTTTAAAAAGGTAGACATTGACAGTTAACAGTTCTCTGTAATACAACATGTAAAATGTTGCAATTAAACCATATTATTCCAGTTTCTATATCATCTCCATTACCATTATGTAATTACATCTGATAGCACTGAAAAGATGACCAAGGCAGTTAGTTTAGCAACTATGAGTAACAAAAAGGGTTTATAAACATTTATAAATAACATGCAAAAGCTGGCAGAGTGTGGAGGATAGATTCTGTCAAAGAGCCCAAGCCTCTTGAATATTTATTTAGTTTATTTGACAGTCCAAGAATGAATGGAGACAAACTACTGTGACTCTTTAAACAGGACCAAACGTTGTGATAAATCTACTGTTTATTACCAGAGCTATTCCATATGTTAGAATGTACGTTTTTTTAAAATGTTTAATTTTACACTAGTAATTATCAGTACCCTGGCAAAGGTATAGTAACCGCAGGTACTGTAGATCATATGCAGGTACTGTAGTCTCTGTAAGTCGCCTTGGATAAAGGCACCTGCTAAAATAAACAAATATGGCCTTCATATGAGTTGTGGGGCTAGAGGAGAGAAATTCTGATCAACATCAAAACTATATAAAGAATTTTTTTTTTTTGTAGATTATAATTTACACTATACAAGTTTGGAACCCAGCCTACATAACTCAAATTCAAGCATGCCAACTTCAGACTTCAGAAAACTTCTTGAAAGAAATCTGCAAGTGGCTCAGCAGATTAAGGTTGATGTCTTGTCTCCCAAGGCAGGCATCAAGTAATGTTGTTCAGTCAATAACTGTCAAAGCCCATCTCTGTTATTCATTTTAACACTACAGTGTATTACACTGATTAAATATAGAAGCAGATCCTGGGTTTGAATTCTTGCTCAACCACTTGCTCATTATGTAACACTGAGTGAATCACTTGCTCATTATGTGACACTGGGCAAATCACTTGATATCCTGGTCCTTTAGTCCCAGCCCAGCTGTACAACTGTTTAAAACTTGGATATACAACTGAGGACTGCTGTGCATATACAACAACATTAATAGACTCCTGTGTATATTTACTAACAAAATAACTGCAGTTACTAGAATGAACTGCCCACATTGTGTGTGTTTTTGTGGACTGATTCACCTGATTGCCACATACTTCAGTAGCTTTGTAACTATAAAAACAATACAAATCATGTTACACCCTGCACTGTTTTCTCCAATTGCACAAATTCTAAAGGATCTGTAAGCAATGTATGCAACCTTTTTGTGTTACACAGAAAATAAAATCTATAAGCTTTGTTCGTTTTTACCCTATATTTTTGAAAAGTTGGTTATAAGATACTATTTTGTCTTTTTTTATCAAAAGCTTTGACCCTCCTTAAACATATTAACATGGCTATTGATGTGTAATTACTTGGCGGCAATAGGAAGACCTTTCTTTAGTATGAAGCTCACTCAATCTCGTGATTGAGGCAGTGATAAGGTTCCGTCCTCTTCGGTTGCCTAATGAGGTTTTGCTCTGAACCTGATGACATATTAATTAAGGGTTGTTTTTTGGTTATTTTTGTAACAAGTCTTTCACTACACACTTAACCCCAACAATGCTGCTAGCAGCTATGCCCGTTGATGGATTTCTTCATCAGAGATAGCTGGTGTGTGATCTTCTGCTGTCGTGGTGACTACTTGCTTTTATACCAAGACCAGGGGTGCGTTTTCAAGCCCTCTGGTTGTGAGCTGAGGTCTGAAACATAGTGTTTAGTTGTCATCTTGTGCCCCTGTTCCTAACCAAAAGCATGGTCATTCCAAACTGTTGTACTGACATTGCGGGAGAACTGGCATGCATTCATTAATTCATTCATTCATTCATTCAAGTTAGGGTAACGCTAATGTAATAATAGAAAAACAAGACTTACTAAGACCTATTGAAATTATTAAAATATCAACCCACTCTGAAAAAGACCAAGAGCATATTTCTGTATGTTGTGGCAGCAAGAAATAAAACAGTTTGCCAATATTTATCCTTTTATTTCCCGACTAAGGTGAGCAGGTAAATCTGACAAACAGACCCACTGTTGCAGCTACTTTTGAAAACAAGTTAGTATTATTCCAAACACCACTTTGATGGCTGGAATTTTGTTTCTGTGTTTTAATTGACAATACAGAAAAGATTTGTTTAGGTAATCCAACAGGAGGCAAATCTCTCCGAAATGGGAAAAGGAGAGAACAACAAAACACAGCCCAACATTTCTAGGTTAGACAAAATCTTTTATAAATAAAATGTATATACAACACTATGAATGTTAAACTGTGATATTGGGTCTTTAATCTAAAGTGTTATAAACAATATTAATTAGAATGACGTTGTTGTGTAATTACAGTAATTATACTAAATTAATGAATGAATAAGCAGAACCAGGTAAAGCTTCAGTAGGTGCTACAGTATATCTCCCAGATTAGGGAGACTTTCCATTATTGGTTGTTTAGAAGGGCTCTGATGTATGACTAGGGACAGAGCATACTGAAGTCTCTGAAGTTAGTGACTGTGATCCCCAGTGACCCACAGCTCTTGGCACAGGCAAGATGGTGCCTTATGACTTGCCCACTGGAGTGTTGAAGAAAAATGACTCAGCAGATGTCTGTATAAAAATCAGAATCCATCACAGTCCTGGCCATCCGGTGGTTTTACCTGGGGCTTTTGATAAATTGCCTGAGATAAGCGCTGGCAGGCTGCTTGATTTCACACTGATGTTTTCTGTGGTTTAAAACTTTCCAAAAGCCCTTTTGAACTGCTTTGTGTGGACAGGGGCTTGCAGGTGATAGTCAATTGCAAAGCACCTGACCGTGAAATCAAGCTCATGCTATGCACAGGGTATAACATTAATTTAAGTCTAATACTGTGTAAGACAAAGGGTTTGGATCCCTGCTTGTAACAGTGTAGTCTGGCAGTAGGTTCTTGTGACAGAGCGTTTAGTGCCCATGTACAGTAGCTAATGTCCTTTGGAAGATGCACAGCTCCCCATTCCAAAAGGGCCATTTCAGTAAATGATTAAAGACATGTAAGAAAATGGACAAATCTGATAAAGTTTGAGTTTAATTTATGCTTCTCTGTAGAAAACCAGATTTATAAATTGTATGGTGACGGTATTAAACCCCCCACTGTTTAGATAATAAAATAGACCCCAATGTAATTAATATTATACAAGAGTCATTAACTGCCATGTTCAGATCCAATACTCGAGTGATAATGCTCGCTTAAGTGTGCCAAGTTAATGGTGGCTAATATGAATAATGCAGTAAGTGTTTTCAAATAATAATTAGTTACAACTTTATCAAAGGGTGACTGGAGCTAGTATATGCACAAAGAAATTCGTCCTAAGTTAGTACTTTGAACAGAGCAACAATGTACAGTATGTATTTTTTTTTGTCCCCCAATATATTAATAGACCTTAATGAGCTTAGTTCAGTATCTATCACAAAGTTCCTGTGGAGAGATCAAGTGTTGTTTGAGGAAGATTGAGATTAGATCGGCACTTAAGCCTGGTTTAGCTCAGTGGTGCGTTGATCTGGTAAATGTTTGCTTTGCATCATGTTTGACTTGAAGCTTATCGCTGGCACTAGTGGAAATGTTAATAATGTGTGAAGCGTTGAAACATTTATATGACCTTCATCCTGAGTTTCTGCACATTGAGGAGGAGCATGTACGAGTCCTATTTTAGGTGTTATAATCCCATCCTCTTGTCACAATGTGTTGATATGAAAGCAGGATGGTGGCAATATAAAAGTATATTATAATGGACAACAGGCTTTAGTCTTCTAATAGTCCTTTCCGTTTTCGAAATGTGCTTCTTCCTGTTCTTACTGCTAGGACGAGATGTATAGTATTGAAGTTTAGATGATAATCATTGAATTGACAAGTGTATAGATATGGACAGCAGATATAATGACATAATGAGAAGGAAAAAATAAAACAAAACAAACTAGCCTTCCCTTATGAGCATAGGGTCTTTTATTGGGCTAGATTTGTGATACACCCATCGGTCAATGAGGGAGAGGTCTTTGGCAAACACCACCCTCACTGTAACCCCAACAGAATTATGCAACTAGGCTACCCAAAACGTGTTAGTGAAAGTAGAATATAAGTGGCCACTGGTCTTCAATGCTATATAACATCCAGCCGTTGTGCCCTATGTATAGTCTACTTAATACATCTAAGAATTCTCCACCACCAATTCCAGGCAACTTTTCTAGCTGGTGGGCAAAAATAGAAAGCATGAATAAATAATAATAATAATAATAATAATAATAATAATAATAATAATAATAATAATAATAACTGATTCCCCTTGACCATTTATTCTGATTAAGTCAGTCCTGCCAGTTTAATAAGCAGTCTCTCTAGGTTTTACTCATTCGTCATTTCACTGGAAGTCTCTGTATTTCATTAATATTAAGAATCTGATTTAAAATGAAATTGGAAATCCAACCCTTTAATAATTCAGTGTTTAAATGCATTGTAGTTCTTCATTATAGTTGTCTAAACATTGAAGTTTTGCCCAGTGGAACTGTTTTTGACATTCTCAATTTCCCTGTTGTATTCTAAGTCACGTTTGGTGGGGGAGGGGTGACTCTTGATGCTGGAACCCACTCTGTGTCAGGAGGTAATTAAGACTAATGTTCAGTTTGAGTTGTCCTTGAATTGAAGGACAGCTCCCTCCTTTGCTTTGCTTTCAGATGGGTGAGCTGTGAAAAGCGTCTGGCTCCGATTTACTCTTCTGTTTCATTTCTACTGCATTGGCTAATTCACTGTTTTAATTAAACCAAAGATCCCTTCACCCTTTGATACAAAAGTCACAAAGCCTTCTACCTGATGAGCATAAATCAAGAGTCATGGTACAGTAGTTACTCCTGCTAAGTTTGAATAATGGCTGAAGAAACCAACATCACTCCAAGGGCTGGAGCAACGACTATGACTCTCTGGGTAAACTAGGGTATTGCAACAATTATTTTGATTGTTTGAATGCCATTTTACTTTTGTTTTTGTTCAGATCTAGACACAGATATCAACAGATAGTAAAACATAAATATTATGATCTGTTGATTGGGAGAAATATGCACTTTTTAAAAGCTGCTACTGAATAAAGATAGCAGCACCATAATTAAAATGTAAACCCAGTGAAAGTCTTGCAAAGGAAAAGCCAATATTGCCTATCTCAGCACTACCTGTTATGTTTGTCTACTTTGCACCAACAATAGCACTTTGAATGATTTTAGGTATTTTTGTTCTGTAACAGCTTTACTTTAATGATGTTACTAGATTGCCATCTACTGGGGAGACTTGTGGCTTGTGACTAGAACTGTGATACTGTAAAAATGCCTGAAGGCCACTTTTTTCAAATCATAATATAAACTGAGTTAGTTGTATGTGTTTATGCCTATTTTGAGAAGATACCAAGCACCTTGTACAGTGTTCACTTTTTAATTAGAGCTATGGTTTCAATCTCTGCAGGATTGATTGCATTTTTAAGTCACATCTACAGCTCCTTTTAGAACTGAAATGGCATCTTCTATTAAAGGCAGTGGGCCACAATTTTAAATAATAATTTACAGTTTAAATGCATACTGTAGATAGGGCAAAAATTAGATTTTGTAATCCTCTCTAAACTGAACAAGCCCCAAAATCTGGAGAAAAAGTATGGTGAGGAACAAGGTTACTACTAGTAAGGCACATTATATTCCATCTATTAAGTACTTAAGCCTAAGTGTTTTTGGCTGGCAATAAGCTGCCAGTCATTGTATTATTAATATTAATCCTGCATTAACTTTATAGAGGCTGAGCGTGCATGTGAAATGTCAAACGATTTGAGCTGGCTTGAATGTGCTAATATTCTGAGCCAACCTAGACAAGAAAAACACTATGGGCTTATCAGACCATTGGGGTTTTAAAGCAGAATATCTTTGGAGTTTATCTGCAAATGTTACCTACATACTTGTTTGATGTTCCTTGCACAGTTGTCCACAGATACAGTAGGCAGATCCTGGGTAAGTAACAGAAGGCATTGGTTGCAGTCTGACTTTTAACTTTTTGTGAACCTTTACCCCATGTTTGGATTTTCCAACATTTGGCAATGTCCCGTTTTCAACCGTGTGGCACAGTGGACCACTTTTGAATGTAATAAGAGCGTCACAATTACAATTGCATTACTGTTTGTGCAGCGTCATGTAGAATCTAAATTAATATTCTGAAGCTAATGTCTTTTTAAAAGGTTTTCATCTGTCATTTGTGTGTGTTTATTTAATAAATATGTATTCATTATAGAGAGGTTTGGGGGCTCTTTGTATTGGCAGAAAATTATGGATGTGACACTTTAATTATGAAGCGGAACCATTGCTGAAAATGACATTGAGAGAGAGAGCGAGAGAGAGAGAGAGAGAGAGAGAGAGAGAGAGAGAGAGAGAGAGAGAGAGAGAGAGAGAGAGAGAGAGAGAGAGAGACCTATATGGGATATAGCGGAAAACAAAGGAATGAACAGTTAAATAATGTTATGCATAAATTAAGTGAAAACATTTTCATTTTTACAAATGGTGTTCTAGGCTCTAAATGGCAGAGGCAGTGATGTGTAAATAGTTACATTCTCATGGGTCAGCAATTAGCAGCAAAGAGAAATGCCTCTACCTTACAGTACAAAGACAAATGTGCAATGCAAAATCCTAATATGAGTTTGTTATACAAGCTGGTGCTAATGTGATCATCATGTAATAACCAAATAAACACTGTGGATATTAAAGAAACTCTAGACTAGGGCTTTATTAAATAGCCCTTAAAAAGTATAACACAGTATGTATACTTTTTATAAATAAAATATAATTACAGTTTGTATTTAATCTTGTAACCAGGAGTTCTAATGGGCTATTTAGCTATGCACATATTCGGGCACATGCACACAAAAATTGCAGAAATATGTTTTGCGTTATTTAGTTAATTGCTTTGTTTCTGATTTCTGCCAACCGGAACCACAAAATGTCTCAGTATTTTTACAGGAAAGGGAAGTAAAGTAGCAGTTTATGAAGATGTTAAGTTACCTATCATCGCAATTAGCAAGTTCCTAATTTGTGCTAGAAATTCAAAGGATGAAGTCTTACTAATAAAAAAAAGTATTTTAAGGAATGCTGACAGATTATGAAAAACATATCCACAGTTTCATAGAAACACTTTTTAAATGCCACATTTTCAAAATAACTCATGTGAGTCACCTTTTAATACATTGCAGTGTTCTGAATATCAGTAGTTTTGCTTTGTGCCAACGGGAATAATATAATTGTTAATATTTTTGGATTAAAGGAGACACAATACAATAAAAATGATAGCATTCAAGAGAAGTGGGTATCAGGAAATCTTTGCTGAAGATATCACACTTTCACAATCTGTGTGCCTGACTGTACTTTTTTTTTTTTTTTTAATAAAAATGATGCCATTTTAGAACCGTCTTTTGTTTGGAGGTAATTTACTTTAGTCTCAACAAATTGTAGAATCCTGTTTCTTCATAACTCAGTTTCCTCACCTGAGGTGTGAGGAAGAACTGGAGAGACACAATCAAGATTCCACATTTACACAAACCGTTGGTACATAACATTTCTCATTTATTGGCTAATCATCAGCCACGAAACAAACATTTAACCAAATAATTATCTTGAAATGGGATATAAATGCAGTTTGTATTAATATTTTCATTAGTTAGATGTTAGTCTTATAGATTGGGGTAGCCTTGCCAGCTAGTGAAGTTCATCTTGTCAGACAACTTCAACTGTTTCCCAGTCAGTCATTGTCATACCTGGGGGATTTCACCAAACACCAATTAAGTATGATATTCAAACTGTCTGTCAAATTCCCACACTTAAACTATCTCATACTGGACGTTCAAATAGATGGCCATGTAGTTAACCTGTCAGTGTATATTAAGACTACAACAAATAGTATTAAAATACATTAAAGCATTATTATTATTATTATTATTATTATTATTATTATTATTATTATTATTATTATTATTATTATTATTTTGAATTTGTCGGTTAACTCACAAGGACAGGACTGTCGAGAGGGTGGATTGAAGCAGTGTGGGGGGGAAACTGACAGGTGTAATTGGCACCATTCCACCACAGAAACTGCAGGAGTGTTCTCTGGGAAAAGGAGTACTGACAGCTCCTTTTCCACTGGGCAGACAGTAAGAGAGATGCAAACCATCTACACAGGGAATTGCTGTCTTATGGTTTCCATCAATTGCTACTAATTATTTTATTAGTATTGCATAACAGGTCCTAAATTAGAATATTGGAACAATAGAAACACGACCGTTTTCTGAATACAAGAAAAAAAAGTGTCCCTTTTAAAAATTTTTTTAAAGAATAAACCTTTTTTTGTATCTACCGTAAAGTGTATTGTGTATCATTCATTATAGTAAACAATGCAGGCATCCCAATCTGTTTGATTTGAACACATTAAATACTTTATACACATATGTGGCAGGGCTGAGGCCTGCCCCTGTAAATAGTATGGTTTTGTTTGTAATTAAAAAATAAATGTCTTTTGATTTGCTTAATTGAAATGAATGTCCAGCAGGTGGCCAGGTGTGAATTGAACAATTGACAACAATTAACCCTGGTCATCTGCCTTTTAAAAAGAGGCTTCTTTGGTTATTTGTTTGTTTGTGGGCAGGTGGAGTGGTTGGTTGGTTCTGTGCTTTTGTTTTCTGCAAGCCTGGAGAGGAAAACCCTCACGACTGTGTGTGGAACTAGTGTGAGCTAAGGATTATCACCGCATGTGAAACCAGGGTAATTGCTAAAATGTTAGGGTAGGGATTAATTTAGGGGATTTTAATCCCTCCCAAATTTACTAAATTATTCAGGGAAAAGGTTCCTGAAGCGGGACCTTTTATTGGGAGTAGCGCTTGGCCACCTTTTACATTCTAGTTTTTGTGCAGTGTTTTTATCTTATATTTTGTATTATGTACACCTGTGTGGTTGTCCTTCTGCACTAGGGATACTAGTATTGGTACCCTAGTGGTGGCCACATACTACTGCACCTGAATGCTGGTAAATTAATAAACCCTGGATGCCTGAGTGGCGTTTCAACGTCAAATCCTCTGTCTCTCTTGTTCTCTCAGCGGATACCCACACGTAACAGTACACCCCTGTTACAACACACATAATAAATATTTACTTTATAGAAGTTAATATGGTGTGTCCAGTAATGCTGAAAAAAGTGGAAATTCAAAAAAAGGAACATGTTCCTACATGGGGAACGTGGCAGAAAACTATTATCAGTTGTAAATTATGTGTTAGTGAAGGACTGACAACTGGCAGGAGCAACCGTAGAGTCTCTAAAAAGCAACAGAAATCAATCTTGATTTGAAAAACAGCACTTGCTAATTTAGTCCTTGGCCTCTCCTCAGCAGAAATATCCAATTGTGTTAAATTAGGCTTGATTGTGAGTTTTATGCTGTAAACTGTATGAAAAGGAGAGCACTAAAAAAGATTTGTATTTGTGGTCTGGGCATGCAATCTGTATAATAACAGACATAGACTACTGAACTGCACTTATGTAAACCCTTTGGGCTTTCAGTCAGATATCTTTCGTGTAGAATTGTTTTGATTACAGCAAATAACATCCACCCTCAACAAGCTAAACCAATACAAGTAACCTATGTAGTGAAGCCTGCAGGCGCATTTCAAGGGGAAATGGAAACATGTAACAGTGCAGGCTAAAGATCAGAGTGATTCCGGAACACGGCTGAATTCTAGAGATGACAGTAATATCCTTGCAGCAAGTTACAACTCGACAAGAATGTATCATTAGAGAATTGCAGCATGCTGAATACACAAATAAATCAGTACTGGCAATCTAATCACCCCTTTGTACTGGCTCCATTGGAACTCATTAACTGCATTGACGAACATCAAGATAGACAATGAAAAAGAAACAAGGTTAGATAGCACCACATCACAGGCCTTGTTAGTTTTAGCACTGAATGTAAAATGTACTTGATAACCTTTACCCCCTATCGTTCAGTCACTGAAAAATATATATATCTATATTTAAGCTTGACACGTCATTGATTGTGGCCAAAATTAATATACTTTTTCTAACCTGTTAAGTTGCAGTACGACAGAGATGAAAAGCTGCTGACACTCTCAGGGTTAATAGGTCAGCACTGGCACAGATATCCTCCATCACTCCTACCTGAGCACCTTTACCCAGAGTACCAGGGACTGCGTCAGCAAACTCTGCCCTTGTGTGTTCCCGGCCTGAGGCCATCCACTCAAAGGATGGGCTGTCAAGAACATATTGCACTTATTGTTTTTTTTTTTTTTTTTTCAAGGTGGATAAAATGCGCAATGTGCTATTTTTAACCTTTCAAGTCTGTGCATGTTCATACTCTCACCAATTATTCAATTTATAATATAATTTCAATCACACATGTCTGCTTGCAGGTTGATCTCTAGAAACAAGTAACTCTTTAGAAACAAGCAAGACCTTTTTTTGGAAACAAAGGGGTATATACTTCAGCAACGTCCCTGTATAAATAACTTCAAATTATAGGAATTCCCATTCCCACTGTGTAGAAGCAGCAAGGTCTCAATAGAAACGTTGACAGTTAATGTTCTATCATATCTGTTTTTGCTGATAGATATTAATTGCCTTTTTACTCTATGCTTGGCTTAATGAGCCGCTCAGATGTCAGACAGTAATTAAGGGGACACATTTTATCATCTTAATTACAGATATTTCCTTCCCACTGATTTATGCCATTGCTTTTCAGTAACAAGGTTAGCAACGTGGCACGTGCAGAATTTCAAAATGTATTATGCAGTACCTTGCCTTTCCCCAAAAGCCTGCTTTACATCTTAATTTGTGCTGTGAATACGGGGGAACACTCTTAATTTTTTTTGTCACTGACAGACTCTTAACCACCCCCCCCACCCCACCCCCGAGTTAAGTGAACAACCCCATTGTCCATCACATACAGACAGAATACTGTAAGTGTTCTAGGATTGTGTTTTAATTGGGGTGATTTGTCGTACTCGTTTAAGAGGGCAGCAGTTCCATGTCACATAGTCAAAATTTATCTTACTTTCAAAATACAATTGTCGGTAATTAAGCAAAGCAGTGGTTCTGGCAGGGAACTCACTTTAACTAGATCAAATCACGTTAACATCAAGCATATTTTAGGCACTTCCTATGCCAGATCAAATCGTCAATAGAATAGATAGTATCTTATTTGTGCTTCGATAAAACAATGTGTCCAAATGATCAGCATTTATATCTTAATCCATTACGTCCCTGCTGTGCTGAGTTCGCCTCCTTCTCCCCAGCCTCCGCTTGCTTTTGACTTTGTCTAACAGGGTAGGGCAGCTATACTGCCCTCCTGCCCATGGCTTCCCTACGGTCAGCCTCTCCACTTATATGCTAGCTAATTTATAGGCAGGAGTACCTCGAAAGGCGAGAACAAAGTCATAGTAATTGGAACACATTTGTGGGGTCATTCTCATTAGTGAGGCACAGTTAACTTTGCCATTATTGTGCAGATTTTCTTAATATTTTACACTGTTTGAACTTTCTTAAGCATATTCACCAAGCTTTTGGATGACAGTCTTGTTCACCGTTACTATTTCCTCAGCTGATACATTTTGCAGCTGTTTTTCTTTCTGGTAGTATTCAGCGTCCAGTCCCTATGTGTTCCATCAGATTTCAGACAGGACTAGACAGAAAACACACACCATACCTAAATACTTTTTGACACATTTGAAATGCAGTAGTTTTCATGCAGTACAACACAATAAAATATGTTTATAGTTAAATAAAACAATCTAGTCATGTTTTTTTGTTTTTTTTAAATATAAGTTCATGCATATGTGCAATGCAAGTTTCAAACATATAACGTTCTACTCTCTTTTTAAACATCTAACTCAATCACAGCTCTCAGGTGGGATCCTGAACCTTTTCAAAGACCAGCTACCTCCCCGATAAATACAGATTTCCCCAATCCAAATCTTAACATGTTTTGAGGGTTTTTTCACCCAACCAAAAGTTTATAATGCTGCAAAGTGTGAATAACAACCAATGCTGGATGTAAGGTTGTGACTGTGCATTTTTTCATAGTTTAATAGAACAAGTTATTAGTAAAGATGATCCCATACGAGTTTTAGGGTGTTGATGTCTGAGCTCCAAGCTCTGTGCTTTCCATAACTATATACACACATTTTTAAGTAGCATGATCATTAAATAACTGCACATATTTATCATAGTTTTATGGTATGTGGTATTTTTTTAATGGCTGCTAAGCTACAGTAATTCCATTTTACTCTAGGAAAACATTATAATTATAGTGCTGTACGGTACAGTAATTATAGCAGCTTTTAAAAACTACAGCTGCAACAAACATAACAGGTGGTTTTGGTATTTAATGCTCTGTTATTAATGAATAATTGTACACAATTACAGATTTTGTTGTTTGGTACTTTTAATGACAGATCACTGGGCTTGCGTGATATAAGCAAGCATGTCTCACTGTATTATATTTTTTCTTATACATCATGTAAAATGATGTGTGAATCTAGATTTAAGTAATTTAAAAGATACAATGTGCATGTTTGTATACAATATGCAAAAACAAGTTCAGTTTAAACCAACTGGAATTCAAGCATCTCTAATTTAATCTCTGGCTTTAGTACATGGGGTGTCCCTGGAAATCAGAGTTTGCATTTATAGAATGAAGGAGCTGTCAGTTAGCATTAAAAGAAGCAGCTGAAAGTTCCGAGATTAATCAACCGCAGATTGGAAGATTAAGTGCTATTGGAACTTGGAAATAAATATTTCACGCCATGTTTTTAGCTAAAGTAATTGCATTTACATTTTTTATTTCGGTATTTTTTCATGTCTGGAATTTGCTTTAATAAATTAAATTACATTCCTTCCTGGAACTGAGGGAAAGCATTTCAACTATGTTTCATATCCCATCTAAAAAATGCAACACCCTACAATATATGAATAGGTGTTAGGAAATGGAGTCTGCCCTTGATATAATTAATCAGTAAAGAAATTATGGAAATTATTATGATTGATGATACTTACAGTGGTATTACAGTAATCCTAGGCTAACAGGGTGTAATGCAATAGCTTAACTCTGTAACTGTCAACTGAAATCATTGTATGGCATGAAGCAGGCATGGAAATACAAAACTGCCATTGACCTTGGTTTTACTATGCTGCCCTTTTTAATAAGAGGTATGCTGTGCAGCTCTGCACCCATCAGTGCCATGTTAATATTATTTTTCTCTTGGGCAATCCTCTGACTCTAATGGAGTAAGTGTTCCAGCTACCAAATGATGGATAGCATGATACCTTTTTCTGACAGGCAGTGTTAGTTTGTGCCATCTTAACAGGTACATTCCTCTAGAAAAATGTAGAGTTTAAAAAAGGTTTGTGGTTGATCAGTGCCATCTAGTGATCAAAAGTGCCTCTTTATTTAATAAGAGCAATACACTACTTTCATTCTTTCAGCATTGGTGTAATCAACACGTTTCCAAATTGAAACCAAAAGGTACAACTGTAACTGATTGGCTGACAGGCTGGATAGACCATGGAAACAGAATAGTTATATCTTGGGAATGGTTTGTTAAGCTGGGTATTACTTTTACATGGCATTGGCCCAGAATGTGATTACTTTTCATCCAAATAGATCACACGATTAAGTAAATTAAATAAGCTGTTTGCTCAAGTCACAGCTAGTTTATCGTTATAACATTATCTTGTTCTCCTTTGGTTTGCTTTATACCAATGAACTTGGTGTGTTTCCCACTCCATTGCCTACAATTATGGAGCTGTTGGAGAGTGAATTCAGGAACAGTGCCAGCTTTCAATACTACATTGTTTTGGACACATCTCATGGGTTCACTGATGCTAAAATTAGTTTTGAATACCTTGAATATAGTAAAAAGGAGGAAACACTAAAAGATCATTTGCTAAATAACTTGGGACACATGTAAGAGGGAGCTTGTGTACATACAACAGTACTCGGGTAGGTTAGTATTACAACAAAAAAAAAAAAAACATGGTGTCATTGAGAATAAGAGCCTTTGTTGATGACACCACTTTGTAAAAAGAGCAGAAGATAATAAGTCTAAACATTGTAGCTTTTTTCAAAGGACAACAGGTCAGCTTTCCCCATAGTGTAGATTGACAGAAGACAAAAGTAAGGATGAATTATAATTTGTAGTTTGCCATCCATCTGTAAAATGTAGCACCCAGCATCGTCCCATAACCATTTATCAAACAAAATCTGCAGAGACCGCTGACTGTCCAGACCTAAGCAATGAATCTGCAGCTTCATGTGCAGGAAGCATTGAGATTAACACCCTTCAACCTCAGCCTGGCAGTGAGTTTCTACCAGATGTTGCACTACATTTAACAACTGATAATTTACAAAGCTTCATTGCTCACATAACTACCCTAGCTTTTACGACCCATGGTTTAGTACGCCAGTGTGACAAGTATTTCGTGGCTGTCCATTTAATGGAACAGTTTGTTAGGTGTTCATAGAACTACTGTTTGCATGAAACATGCACTGCACATAAAGAGGGTCATATAGAAGCATATATTTTAAATGCAAACACTATGAGTAGTGTAGTCAGTGGTTTATTTAAATTAAAAAAATAAAATAAAGCAAATACAAAAATAATAACTACAAGTGTTAAGAATGCAATTACATACAGTAGTATATTTTTGGGATGATTTCTGAAAAGGACAGAACAGTATTTCCAAAGTACAATACTATAGATGTACAAAATGGTTTGTCTACTTTCCAGTTGCATTAGAGCCACCATCAGAAGCAGGGTTTTCAAAGTCAAGCTTTCTGAGCTTTTAAAATGTCTCTGTCAAGCACAGCAGCATGTGCCAAGTGCTAATGTATGAATAATAACAATGTTTATTTAATGGCACAAGCTCACAAGTCACTTTGCAAATGCACACACTGAGATTCATTAGCTAATGTTATTGTAAAGTTTACTGTAATGTGTTAAAAAAAAAAAAAAAGTTTAACCCCTTAACCCCCAAATCTATTCTTAATATCCCCAGTGTATTCTGCTTAATCAGGAATTATTTATCTCAGTGACTGCAAACCTGGTCCTTTTTAAACTATTGTAACTAGGGAAAACGTAATACTTAAAAAACATGGTGCAGAAGATGCAGAAGTCTATGCAGATATAAAACATGTGTACCTACTTGGTTGTGGACACACAGCTATGTCAAAAATGGTTAGCGTTTGAGGGATTTTGTTTTTACCTTCAGAAAGTGTACAAAAAACAACCAACCCAAAAAAAAAAAAAAAGAAAAAAAAAAAACACAAGTTGCAGAAAACTTAAATTGTCTTACCTATGCAGGGAATTCTCCTTCTGATGAATCTGAAGAACGAGAAAAGGAACCCAAGACGCTCACTTTCCCAGCATATATTGCCAGCCTATTGGACTCGGGTGCCAAGAGAATGGCGGCAGGTGTCCGGATGGACTGTGGAAGTCAGGGTCAGTGCCCCTCGACCTGTCACTTGTGTCACATGAACCCTGGGTCAGGACGCTCCATGGAGCCAGTGCTGCTCCAGATCACCAAGGCAGCACCTCTGTATGAGCTGGTCTCCAACAACGAAACCCAGAGGGTAAGGAAGTACAGTAAGAACCTTCTTAGACTCTGGCTATAAGTTACTTATAGGATTGAATGCAAGCTAGTACAACTGTAAAATGCCAAACAGCTTATTGGAAACAATTGCTAATAAAAAGTAAAAATACATGATTCAATTCCCAATGTATTTATTGCAGGCACTGCAGAAAGCCATGATGAGCATGCTGTGGTGCTCAGGAAGTGGTGAAGTCATCGATGACTGGTGCAGGTGTGACTCCAGTGCTTTTGGAGCAGACGGACTTCCTACCTGTGCAGCCCTTCCACACCCTGTGTATGTAGCATCCTTGTCTGTGTCTTTAAGGTGTAACTATAAAGAGTTAACAAATGTATTTAATTGTGTTGCTATTCTGTTGGCATAGACATGCACTTTAATGTCTGCTGCTGTACCCATTACTGATTACCCCCCGTGACATTCAGTATCAATGCGGAAAATGAACATTGCTGTAGCGTACAAACATCTTTTTATTAATTACAAGAACCTGTAAAAATGAATAACATATGTAAGTCATTAAAGTACTAGATTAAATCCAATCTAGTGGCTTATCACTGTTGAAGCTGCCAGAAGGTTTGCGTGCAGTGAGGTTTTTTTGTTTTTTTTCACATTACTGTCATAGTATTTTTTTAGTGCTAAAAGATGGACTGCATTTGATAAAGCTGGTTTACATGTAGTTTAGAATGTAATTTGACAAGGCCCCCAGTGTACCTTTCAGCAGCTTTATCTTCCATGAGAGCAGGAGCCCCATAGTCTGTACAGCTATGGCCAGAAGTTTTGCATCACCTGGATTTGTCTCAACATTTCTAAAACTCACCAAAAAAAAAATATAATTAATGATTTCTTGTTCTCATGTTTCCAGGTTAAGGTTATCTCATGCCTATGAACCAAGCAGCTCATTGGTTGTCTTGGAATGGGAGCACACAGAACCACCAATTGGGGTGAGGATTGTTGACTACCTCATTAGCCAGGAGAAGGTGACGGAGAGGACAGACCATTCGAAGGTGGAGACAGGTAACCTTGTTAATATCGTGTTTGTTCTTTTGCTGTTAAGTGATTCAGTGAACGTGAGGCCCACACACATAACTTTGCAGTGCACTAAAATTTGCAAAAAAATGTAGATGTTGCAACCTGAATCACTGCTGATTTAGGATGTTGTTGTTTAACATTGATCCTAATGAGCCTTCATTGTGATTGTGGTTTTTGTAATAAACAGAATGTCAATGTTCCCACAGATTAGTGCCCTTTGGGTACATTGTACATTGTATGTGTTATTGTATTGTATTTCCTTGAGAGAGGGGGGGGGGATGGATGGAGGGAGAGGGAAGCTTTAAAATCTTCTTAACGGTTGTCCATTTACATAAAATATTTTGGTTTGTAAATGACAGACCTAATTGTGCTACATTGTTTCAATGTGTCAGAGGAGCTGGGCTCTGTGTCTGACTCAAGGAGGCTTGAGGAACCTCTGATGTCCTTGCTCGTTTTTCATCATCTGCATCATTTAATGAGCTGTTGGCACAGACTGCGTATGCTAGCATATTAACTGTGCTTTCTCATTTGTGTTGCTGGCCCCATTCATTCTTTACAGAGATTTTCAGATGTCTTGTAAATTAGTTACAATTACTTTAGGCTGCTCATAAAAGCTGTACCTTGTTATAGCTCATTCTAGGGGATACTTGGAGGGTGCAAAATGCCCCAGCCTCTGGGAAAGTTTCTTTGACATCAATATACATTAGAGACTCGTCTGTTCAAAACGTACAGAAACGTTTTTTTTTTGTTTTTTTTTTAATTTGCATATACTGAGTAGACACTATAGATTGAAATAGGCCGATAGAAAGAGATATGCTGGTGAAAACTAAGCAGTAGAATTTTTTATAAAACTTTATGTGAACACTGTGGGGTATGGAACTTGCCCTGCCAAAACAAAACATATTATAAGTAAAAGATAGATAGGAAACTTTAAACTGTACCATTATACATGCAATGATCAAAGAGTGTGTCGAGAGAGAATATCAATGTATATGAACTTTCCCCTTATAGGAAGCCTGGTCTTCTAGCAGAAACGTGACTGTGCTTTTTCTTTTTTTCTTTATCTTTTAAGCTTTTCCTAATGTGTGTATATTTTAGTCTTTTTCAGAACAGGTCTTATTTGAAATAACTGTGAAAGGAATGCAATTCCTTTGGTATGTTATATTTTGATTTGATATACACTGTTACCAATAAAACCATCTAAAACTTTTTCATATGCCTATTTTCCTACAAATCATTACTATTTTCCTCTGATCAATATTTTTATATGTAGATTTCTCCCCCCTTTTTTCTGCCCTACAAAATGTAACCACAAGGTGGTACCAAAGGACCATGAATAATAAATAATTAAACCAGAGCAAAGGAAAGAATTAAGTTTAAACCTGAGCTTTTAAAAGAGACTCAACCAATCAAAAGGAACACTTCTCTACATGTATCCCTGCTTTAAAGATAATTCGTAATCGCTAATTTATTGCAGTTGTTGTTGACGGTATAGGTGGCGTAAGCTTTAGTGTTCCAAAATCGTGTTGATTTTACACTACCCTATAATTCCTTGGTATCTGTTTACTACATTTTCAATAGATTCATAGCTTTCTGTGCGCTGCACTACAGCAGATGAAACAGGCACATGAAAGCTGTTGCTTCCTTCCCAATTGAAACTTGTTTTATACCGTGTCGTCCTGGGAGTCAAATGTACATGAATAATTTAAATACTTAGTAAAACTGCCGTTCTGCTTTTTTTTTTTTTCTGCTTTTTTTACAATGTTTACAGTGTGAGTGCCATTGTTTGAAATAACCTTCAGATTAGAGTTGCTCGTGTGAAGGGACTCGTGTGAAGTTTATGAAGATTAAATATAACAATTTTTCAGTGTGAAAATCAAAGTTTGGGTTATTTGATGGTGCTGTTGTGTTCTAAATTTGAATGTTAACGGCTGTGACTAGCTGTTGCAGTTTTCTTTTGCACAGTCAATATCCTGTAAGGGTTTGTCGAGTTTACATTTGTGTAAAATACATTACTGCTATTGAACTGTGCTCTTTTTTGATTGAAATCTATCACATTCAATGCTCTTGTAAATTACAAGTAGTGGACAAAAAATGGAAACACCTGGGTAAATGAGGGACACCAAGTATATTGAAAGCAAGGGCTTCCACACAGGTGTGGCTCATGTGTTAATTAAGCAAATAACATCCCAGCATGCTTAGGGTCATGTATAAAAATTCTGGACAGGCCTGGTTGCCTATAATTATGGCTAGCATGGCTGCAAGAGGAGACCTCAGTGACTTTGAAAGAGGGGTGATTGTTGGGGTCCGTTTGGCAGGAGCTTCAGTGACCAAGACAGCTCAACTTGCTGATGTTTCACGAGCAACGGTGTCTAAGGTGATGTCAACATGGAACTCCGAGGCAAAGACATCATCAGCAAAGGGCAACAGTGGGCGGAAGCGCATACTCCAGGATTGTGATATCCGTGCATTAATTCGAAGTGCAAGGCAAAACAGGCGAGCAACTGCAGATCAATTGACTACAAATTTCAACCTGGGGCGCGAGCAGCCAGTTTCATCAAAAACGGTCCACCGAGAACTCCACTGAGCGGGATACCATAGTGGCCCAACGCCCTATTAAGTGACTTTACATTGGTGTTTCTATTTTTTTGTCCACTACCTGTATGTTTATGAGTTGAGATTTATTTACTGATGTTTTTTTTTACAACACACTTGACCACGGCAAATACTCTTTAAGACCACTGTTAAATATGATGGCTTTATGTAAACATTCTCTTGGAGATCCTTCCCCTGCTAATGCTTATGTATTTTGCGTATAGCAATATAATCTCAGCACTCCTACCTCAGGTTGTAACGGTAGTGTTTTAAAGTTAAAAAAATAAATAAATAAATAAAAGGATATTCAAATGGAAAGCCACCAACACAGGTTGCTGCACCTGAAAGGAAGTCTGAGACTCATTTCCAGAGTTGGTGCACTGATTACACCAATATTAATAGATCCGTGCAAAGTATCATAATTAATAATTAATCCTCCTAACTGATTGCTTATGCACTAAACTAGAACATAATGTGATTCAGGCACACAAATTGACATCATACCCTCGTCCCAGATGTTGAAGCTGACTGAATCGGAAGTCTGGTTTGCAGTCATCTGGGCCCAGCCAGGTTCTCTGTGAAAACAAAACAGCTGCCAGGCCCAGGCTGATGTGAGCACTTTAATGCCCTCTAATGGTAAGGTTTATTTAGGGGGACATGACATCCAGTGAATAAACAGATGAGTCACACCATGTGCTGGGTGCTGGTCTCTTCAATGCTTTACCTAGAGTATGGCTCAGAAACATGACAGAGTTTGGTGGGGTTCCCATAACACAGCAGAAGCACCCGAAGATGCCCATTGAAGAAGAAATGTACAGTGTAATTCTTCAAGACTGGAATTCCCAGATTTTTGTGAGTGATCTCATTCCACCAGCAGTAAACGGCAGGTGCTGACTGCGGTAGAGTGATCTCCATTGGTTTTAACTGGTTTAGAGGAACAACTGGTTCCTGCTAAATAAATAAGGTCAGTTTTAAAGATGACACCTATGTTCCCAAGCTGTGCTTTTAAGGGGATTTTATAAAGTAAATACATGTGTTTTAAAGATTAAATTACAAATGATTCTTTTCCTTAAAAATAATAAAGTATTAAAAATAAATACAACTGAATCAAGCATGTTTGACATGGATCTGGATCATGGTAGCAAACAGTTATAGATTGAGAGATAAATACCCCTGTGGCAGTAAAAATCAAAGGGGGCACTCTGATATAGCAATTTGAAAATAACTTACAGCATATTCAGAAAGGATTCAAACAAACACGGGCGAAGTCAAAAGTTAAATAAGCGCTCCTCATTTTCAGTAGTTATTTATTTTAATGTTTATCTGGGCTTTTATTTTTTTTAGTGTAGCCTACTTTTCTGCAGTTTTGATTTGTTGAGGCATCCTGAACTGCTCGTCATATAAGAGTGCACAGTACCTCTAATAAGATAGAGTAAACTGCGCCATGGTCAGGGCAACTAATAAGTAGTTCTCTCTGGTTCATCTAGGATGTTTTGTTGGTTACAACCTAAAATTATAAACCCTTTATATAGTGCAGTATATAACAGATATACTCTATACTGCAGCACTGCAGTATAGATTATAGGGCCATTTACAACAGAGAATTCAATTGAGTACTGTAGTTGGTATAACATCATAAAACATTCTCTTGGTCAGCTCCACATGTCCTATTCTAGAATGTTTTTTAGGAGATGCTTTAAATCAAAGGTACTGTTCCTTAAAACAGAATCCAAGGCTTAGCTCAAAGTCCACATATCAAGTTTTCAACCGGGGGTACGCTTACCCCAGGGGGTACTTCTAAGGGTCATAGGGGGTATGCAGGACGACTCAAATGCACAAATCAAAATGAAAGTAAAATAAATTAATGTTACATATTCTCTAAATGTATTTAATCGTTTTTTAGCAACTCAAAGTGAAATGCAGATGAAAAACAACCACACAGAATCCACATTTTCCACCTATACACATGCGCGATTTTGATTGAGTGGATGCCCACTCTGCGCAGTTTCTGTACTGCTTTTGAAGAGCACTCTGTGCTGCTCACGATCTTTGTTATTTTTAACTTGTTGTATCAGTGATTTTTAAGAAGTATAAATGGCTGGTAGTGTCACATGAGCTGTTCATTGTGTTGCTATGTAAATAAACCCTGTTCGCCTGCGGGGGACGTATCAACTTCAACCTCTGTCTCCATCTCCTGCCTGCAGCAAATGCACGCACCCACACAACAGATGGCTACCCTGTCACAAGTATTAATACCCTGTATTTTTCTAAACAAGGGACTCCCTAATAAAAGCTGAATCTCAAAACAATAATTGTGTGACTATAGTAATTATGTGCATCCAAAGACATGTAATTACGTTTTAAGAATGAAGCCTACTGTTTGGTATCCTATCTTAAACCAGCAGTTTGTCAGTACCGGACTGTTGTGAAAAATTATATATTAAATAAACAGTGGAAAAAATGTGTTAATCAGATTATTCTGCCTTTTATTGCAACTGTGGTACCATTCAGTGAGCAAACATTGTTAAGGGTACTTTAGCTGAAAAATCAGGGGTACAGTTTCAAAAAAAGGTTGAAAACCCCTGTCCTAGCACAAAAAGATTTTATCAAATATCAAACATATGGTAATCAGAAACATGAATAGGAGAAATCTAAATTGTATCAGGAATCGTGATTAGAGGCATGCAGATCCTTAAAAATTTCAATTCATTCCAGTTTGAGCTACCAGTTTTATGTGTGTTCATTGCAAACTGATTGCTGTTTAAGAATGTATTTTAAAATAATTATTTTGAAATGTTGTCCAATTAATATACAGTGGTGTGCAATGTATAAGTAGTGAGGTCCTATACTCAATATTTATGGGCCAAGCTAAAATGTTAAAGTTTCTTGTTTAAATTCTGTAGTCTACCATTCTGCTCTGGCTAAATTCTCCTTGGCCTGGGTACTTCCTAGAGAATCAAGTAGAACATGTAGCACAGATGGCACTGAGGTTTTACAGTAGCTTATCAAGTTTCAGGTATAGGGATAATAATGTATACAATAAGTATTTCTGGAAGGAACATATACTATCTAGAATCTGATCAGAGAAGAACACATGCTATTTATTTCTTATTTGATTCACCCTTTTTTTGTCATGTCATTTTATTTCTCTCACTATTCCCCTTTCACCACCTCTCAGCTGGTATATGGGAGTGACTTTACCATACACTCCTTAACTTCCTCATTTTGGCTATAGATGGCTGTGCTGTAGCCTCAGAGGCAAGAACATCATGCCAATAAATTAACAGCATTTACATGTGTGCATTGTAACATTTAAAAAAAAATGCATATTTTATCCTATTATTTTCATGTCTGAAATCTTGTTATAATATACATTTTAAAACATTTTGGTTTTTATTGGGTTACCATAACAAAACAAAAAGGCTTCTGCCTTTCCCCTTGCCTAGATATAACACTTTGAACTAATGTTTTGACAACCACGAACAATGGAAAGGAAGAAAGAAAGAAAAATGTTTATTTTACAGATGCAATACATCAGTGTTCTGGCACTGCTGGTGGGTAGATCTGAAAAGTGAAGCGTTGCCAAAACTTAAGGATTTACATTTGGGAGAATCTTGCTGCTTTGTTTACCCCACTGTGTCACTTCACAGCACTTAGTATTTTATACAGGAAAACTCGACAGCAGGGATAAAAATAATTTGAAGCAAATAGTGCGCACTAAATAGGAAAATGTTAAAACAATTAAGCAGGCATAATATATAGTGGCTTGAATCAATGTTATAGTGGACGCAAGTTATCCCTAAATGTTTTTTTATATAGTGTTTCACAAATGTGTTAACCTGTCAAGTGATGGAAAGAACACTGGAGCGCTCCTATAAATATTACAAAAAACAAGATGTGGAAAAATCTGTTGTATTTTTCAGTTTTGCTTTCTGAACTGTAACAGAACTTGTAGATGTTATTCATTTTAAAGACAAAGTACAAGCAGGTTTTGAGGCACAATAAAGTGTGTGTCCCTACAGTTTAAACTATATTTGGAGAATGTAAATGACCTGGGTCTACTGGGTTTGCTTTTTATTATTATTATTATTATTATTATTATTATTATTATTATTATTATTATTATTATTATTATTATTATTATTATTATTTAGCAGGCATTTATCCAAAGTGACTTACAGAAATTAAACAAAACCAGTCTTATTATGGTATAAAACAGAAAGGACTGCAAGTTTCTGAGTGGCTTCTGGTAAAGTGTGGAACTCTTTGCTTTATTTGTTGCTTTAAATAATAAGACTGACTATACACAGCGATGTATAAAGCCAGTCAAAACCACAGGGTTCAGGCCCCAAATAATAATAACACACACTATACACACACGGTCACGAATCCCAACAGTGAGTGCTCCTTGTGGAAGTGGTGAATTATACAGCAACAGAGAAACAGTAGTGCAGTGCAGTCTGGGGGTTGATGCTGGCTAAATAGCGACCACTCCCAGATTTTGTCTTCTATGAATAATAAGGGTGACAATTAATAGACAGACTGATACGACACGACAAAAACTCATGGTTACTTTCAGTTTTTACCGTCCTTTACAGATCTTTCACAACCATAACAAAGGAACAGATCGCTCGGTCATATTCCCTGATATACCTTCAGTCACGTCCCCTTTGGTAGCGAGTGCAATCACGTCTCCTCCAGTCCATGACTGACACATCACCTACCGCAGTAAGGTGCTGACTTCTAGTATTGTGGCTTCGCCCCCTTTTTGGATGGCCAACTTCCGACTGACCCTGGAATGAACTGTCAAACCATTCAGTCTGGGGCACACTGTTCCTGTTATACTGTGCCCTCACAGGTCGGGAGGGAGATTGTTGACTAGGATTAATTTGCTCTCTGTCACAAGTACCTTTCAACCCAAGTAGGCTACTGTACCTGCGCTGAGCTCACAACATCTGTCCTAGCTAATACCGCAGTAATAAATGGAACCATAGTAATTAATATCTAAAGCACTACATTAAAAAAAAAAAAATCAAATGGCATCTCCTGGTAACCTCAGGAATGATTTACAGTTGGCCAGCGCAAACACTTGCTTTCAGTGTTCACTAATAATAATGGTCATGTGTAAATACTCCCTCAGTAGCTACGACAGTTCTTTGACTATTCCATAAACATTCCCTTAAGTCATTTAATGTGTTATCTGCTTGCCAAAAAAGGATATAGTGAACTATGCAGTTTCACCTTGTCATGCATGGTAACTACCAACATTTGTTTTTTCAGCTGGCATTCTTCAAAAATGCAAAATAAATAATTCACGCACACGAAGGGAGATTTAATAGCAGAAATTACCATAATGATGACAGGTTTTCTTGGATTTTCCATTAACACACAAATCCAGACCAGTTCTGTTAAGAAATACAATCTGCCATATTGTGCAAAATATAGCGTGACCCAGGGAGGAATATTGTATTCAATGAAAGGTAACAGCATTTTTTCATTAGCTTGCGCCAGTAGTTCCATTATAATATAATGCTTTCACAGTACCTGCAATCCTAACTGGTTCTGAAAGATTTCAAATTGAAATACACCACCCACTCGATATATCGCGGTTGTCGGGGTCCAATATAAATCCTCTATGCAACCCGCTTTTTCTCATTTGTTCTATAAAAAGCAGCACACCGTTTTAATTCGTACTGTGGAGGGTAATTGCTTCTCATCTCCAATTTCATCTCCTTTCTGAAATGCACAAACCCGCTGCATTGAAAGAATCCATTCCCAACATAGGAGGCTTGTTGCTCGGGAGCTGACGTCACTGCCCTGTGACTTTTGCTAGTGCATTGCTTAAAAAACTGCTTCAGCAAGTAGATATTTAATTTGCTATGTGTTATTGTGCAATGCTTGTGTATATGATAACAGTACGATATTAATGCTTTGTTTTTAATTGTTCTGTATATTTTAGTTTGTGATGTGCAGTACAAAATAAAAAAAACAGTAATTCTAAGTGAAACTGTCTATGTATATTGCAGCTAAGGCACGCGGTTAGACTGTAAAAATGGGGAGCCAACTCCAGGACCGCGATATATCCGAATCCGCAGTATAGCGAGGGGCGATATAACAAGGGGTGGGTATAGTTTTGATCTTGATCTGCTGCAGATGAAAATGAATGGGGCTGATTTAGGTCTCTTTCAAGTCCCAGTGTCAAAGAGAAAAATAGGTTTAGTAAATCTGGCTGATGCAATTTACTATTATAAAGTAATTTCTTCGACATTTCGTTTTGGTGTGTACAAATAGTTGTTTTGGATTTCTTCCTATCTGTTTTAATTTATTCTTTCAGCTTGTTATTAAACCAGGCCTGTTGTTTTGTTTTTTTTGTCTGTGGTCTTTACCGTTATGCTGCTATCGACATGTGTAGTTTAGTTAATTTAAGGCCTATTCACAGCGGATGTGATGTGACAAGCACATGTATAGTACAACACCGCTCCACAACAAAAAAATATGTATTTTAAAATTGATACAAACTATTCACACTGCCTGTGATGCAACTCTGAAGCGACACTGAAGCAATGCCAAAAGAAATAGGATTTGTGTCTATTTGTGCGATTTTGTTATACGGCAGCTAGGGAACTGACCAATGGCCAATCAGGAGAGTCACCCATCACATCGTGCTTGCCTGTCGCCATTGGTGTGAAAGATAGTGTCGCAGCAAAAGTACCATTTTATCACAGGACAAATTGCATCATGTCCAGTGTGTATAGGCCTTTAGGCTTTTTTAAAATGAGATTAATGTGTACTCAAAAACCTCTTTTATTAGAAAACCAAGCCAGATAAATCTGGCATATATAATATGTAAATGTGTGATTTTTATATATTCCATGACAAATCACCAAAAAATCAAAACTCACTCAATTGAGACACAAACCAAGACAAAGCTGAATAATTATCATTATTCAGCAAGACATATTCCATTGACACTCCTCACTGCTAATTGCACAGCCAAAATCAAAGATTAAATGTTGGAAAAAGAAAGGAGATTGAACCATTATTTTTCTGTCTTCCAAGGTAGGTGGACAGATATTAACTTCCCACCCTCTAAGTTACAATTAGGATTTTATTTCCGTTACTGCTCTCAAAAAGGTAATATTTTCCATATGGGAGTTTAAGCCTGTTAATCATATTTAGCCGAAGAGTGCCAAGAACCAACTTAATACAAACTTGTCCATGTTGTTGACTATCTCGTCTTTTGTTAATATCAAGCAGGGCAATTCAAGACAGATGTTTTTAGTTGAATCTGTTCTTTTGAAACTGCCAAGCACACCACAACCTACAGTATAATTGCTGTTGGTTAAACAAAACTAGTCATGGTCTCAGCAGTTTGGGACAGGGAGGCAGTGTTTGTGATGAATTGGTGTGTTTCAAGTTGGCATGTTAATCTGTTTAAGTAAAAAAAAAAAGATGAGCAGATGACCTGGACTACGCATTTACCATTCAACTACGGTGAAAACACCGTGGGGCATTTAAAGAAGACCAGCCATCTATCTAATTGTGACTTTTTATTTAAAATACATGTACTGTTTAACATATTGCTATTTAAATTATCTAAATAATGAGAAATGTACGCATTACAGCTGTTTAAATGATTATAAAATGTCCCTCATTGGCATTTTACATACTTTTACCAATCAAAATACGCTAATCAATTGCAAGGATTGAAGACACTTTTAGAGATAATCTTTATACAAAAACATTAAATTGCTGGTGGTATTTACTGTAGCTGTGTCACTGTTTAATCAATTTTGATTTTTTAAATTATCCTTGCAATTGATTAGTGTATTTTGATCGGTATGTAAAACGTCAATGAGGGACTTTTTTAAATCATTTAACAGCTGTAATATGTACAGATTAAAACACCAATTCATCACAAATGCATCATTCACCAATTTGGATTTATAAAATGACGAATATGTTTTTGCTGGGCCAGCTATAATGGATATTCTTTTCTTTGCAAAACCTATTTCTAGAAACCTTTTCCAACTCTGTTTGATATCTTGGAAATGCAACAATGCTACAGATGAAGGCCAAGACTGGATGTTTGAAAACCAACAACTGCTGGGCCTACTTTCCTGACAGCTTTTCCAACATTGCATCGATCATAAAATATATTTTTTTGATAGTTACTAATGCTAATAAAATTGTACCCTCAGTTTGCAGTGCGCAGATGGACATGGGATATCTACACGTGGATGAGAACTGAGACAATAGGTTAAATACTGCAGCAAAAGAGCGTCTTTTCGTTTTGCACTTTGGGAGACGGTCAACTGTATAATTACTTTATATTATACTATACAGATGTCAGGATTCTTGACTCGGTTTACTTTCGTCACCTTTTTTTTTACCTTCAAGTTGATCTACATGTAGAAGTCTGATGCCAAAGCTTTGTAGAATTTAATACTTGTACTGTACATATGTAACACTGCAGAAACATTTTTTTTCTTAGCAGCAGGATACAAAAATGTACAGTAGAGACCTAATCACGAAAATGTTACAGTTCACTCAATGAAAGTGCAGAAACATACTGTCTGTGTGATGGGCTTAATGTAGGTACTTTAGTCTGTAGGACTACCACTAATTTAATAAGAAAGGAATGAAGTTTTAGTCTCAACAGTACTATACCATAACTTTGATGCCAGCAGGACAGCTGTTAATGTACTGTATATTGTGTAGCAGGATGAAATCACTTTTACTGCCATAAACAAAAAAAACAAAAAAATGGTTGTTGAGACATTTAACAGTCTGGCCTCCGCATCTTGTCACACTTTTCATCAACAACATCAACTATTGTTTAATCAAAGAACAAAATGTCCTCATCACCCTCTCTGGAAAACTTCCCAGCATTTTGAGAAAAAAAAAAAAAAAACACCTGTCAGAAGTCTCAAAAATTATTTGTTTTCATGCCATAGTTTTTTTTTGTATCTGTCAGAAAGACAGACGCAAGACTTCAATGAATGTTTCTAATTATGAGGAAAAGCTCTTGTATTGTCGTTGTTTTTAAAGGTTAATAGATGATGGATATGTGTGGGGGGAATTAAAATCACATTCTAACCAGAAAATGGGAGGCAATACTTTTTTTCTATTAATCAGCAGCTTCTTTCTACAGCTATGGCCAAAAGTGTTCCATCACCCTATAGAATTAACTATTTTTGCCTGATAAAGTCGAATGAAACCTGATGCACAAAATTACATACCGCTTTTCTAGTTTTCCATATAGTTAATGAAAAATTGACAATTTAAAAATGTGACGTTTCGAAATCTAACATGAAATACTGTACTACTAGTATGGCTTCCGGTATACTATTGCAATATCATTTTGTAGTTTCTGATTAGGTGATGTTAAATAAAAAGTATAAATGATGTTTATATATATATATATATATATATATATATATATATATATATATATATTGTAACAGAACTCGCACCTCTCACGGTTCTTTGCCCCTTTAAAATCAGACCCAGGACACAAGAAATTGATTTTTCATGCGCTTATGCGATATTTTTAATTCACAAAATCAAAATAAACAAAACAAACACCTAGCCCTTATAAGAGCACTAACTAAACACACAGGAACCTCAACTATACGGCAGGACGGCTAAGCCGTTTACCTGCTACACAAAAACACTCTGTTCTTTCAACTTACTTTTTAGTCCTTTTAATGACTGCTTGGAAACAGAGCACCACTTCTGCCTCCTTCTCCTCAGCAGCCCTGAGTAAACTGACTACTTCATGTTTATACCCTGCACCTGGTCCTAATTTACAATTACAGCCCAGGTGCAGGGGATAATTAAACAATAAAACAATTAACAAATTAATTAAACAATAAAGGAAACTGTCACAAAGACGGCCGGAGTGGGTGGCGTCAGACCAGAAGCAGGAAATAAACAGACAGAGAGGTGTGGTTTAGTGAAGCTGAGCGAATGCTTTCGCTCAGCATTTAATAAACAGAACAGAAAATAAAAGGTTTGAACAGACAAAACACAGGGCACGGCACTTGAGGCCAAAATAAATAGACGAACAAAACGGACTAGACAGACAAACAAACATGGTGAGCAGATAACACTTATATTTACGCTTACTTTTAGTTACTCCTTCTCTCTCTCCCGTTCTCCACTCACCGAACACCCAACCTCGAGTGAATGCTACGTGTCTCTATATATACTGTTGTGCTGGGATTCAATTACTAATTAATTATTCACTTGAATCCCAGCACGTGAATTAATTCTGTGCAACCCTGTGCTCACATATTACATTTAACCAGCACGTGAAGTGATTTGTGCCCTCCTCGTGCCTAAATACGAATCTACCTTTTTAAATCACACGTGAAACACAGACCCGTTTATATCCCGTGTACCAATCTATACACCAACATTAACACACGCACGCAACATACAACACATAATATGCACACAGGGGCGGGGCACATTGCCACAGAAACTAACAAAAATGTGCCACATGTCTTACGCAGGGAGGATTTTAACCCCCTCCCTGCTATGTTACAATATATATATATATATATATATATATATATATATATATATATATATATATATATATATATATATATATATATATATATATGTGTGTGTGTGTGTGTGTCTCAATCAATCGGTGATGCAAAACCTTTGGCCACACCTGTAGTTTCTCCTCAGAACCCACAGGTCCAAACACTGGAGAAACTGTCTTTTGGTTTTCGATTGACCTTTTAGTATAATAGTAGCTTATATACAAATGTAAAGCTCTACTTAAAGGAATATTATGCACCATCATTGCATGTAAGCTTTCCCATATACTCCAATGCATTGCACTGCTTTTTGGATGCAGTTTGGACATTTAAAAAAATAGATCGAAAAATGTTCTTTAGCTTGTATGCAAGGAAAAGAAAAATGCTACAATCTAATGAAATAAAAACATCTACTTGCATGTCTAGCTAAAAATCTCCATAATAATTACTTTTACATTACACAATATGTATGGAGACATTACCACGCATATCAAACTACTATTGAAAATAAAGCTTGAAACAAATTATTCTACAATAGTGATATATCAGTGCTTGTATTTCTTGTCAATCTGGATGCGTTCTTGCAGAGCTCAAAATTTCACTCTGGTCTGGACAAAATGGTCTGCGCTTTGAGAAAAACAGTTTCTTCAGGGGCTAAACAAAAGTAAACTTACATACCTATCAGTATTCACTTTAAATATAAGGGTAGATAAATACATGGTTTGTACTGATTCATCTCATTGTCCCACAAGGAACTAAACCCACCTCCAGCCCCCCCTCTTTCCCAGTGGTCCACGGCAGCAACTATACTATGGGACTTCTATTCCAAAAATGCTTTCCATCAGAATGTTGGTATTTATGTCAATAGTGGACCGCTTGGCAACTCCCCACTTTTACTTAACTCTCAGGGCATCAAGGGTAAAACAATTAAAATGGTTGCAGTTGCAGGGTATTGTCTGAAGGTAGTTGCCAAAACATTGATTAAAGCAAACTTCAACAAAACGTGGTTCATAATAATCACTTCCTTTGGCGATGACGGGTGGGTTCCATTCATCAAGATAGAAAGCTTCCAAACCAAAGTTATCTGGCTATTTCAAATTAGGGTGAGAGCCAGTCACACACCTGCGACAACAAGAATTTACTGGAGGACTTTTATTTTGCTGTTGCTTTTTTACGTATACATTGCATTGTATGTTGTGTAAGGCAGTGGTTTTCACGCAATACAAAAATATATATATATGCTCATTGTTAGCTGATCTTTTTAGTGATGGCTGCGAGCCCTTGAAGGGTTTGGGACCTGGCTATAGTAACTCTAGGTACCCCGGGCCACGCTCTATAGACACCAATGGATAAGTTAAACAAGTTAAACTTATCAAAAAATAATCAAACAATTTAATGAAATTCCTACATTCATGAAAAAACAAAATTGTTTTCTGTTTCTACACTACAATAGTTAACTCCTCCATTTGTTAAAGTAACACTTTTCCAAACCTAGAATGCTTAAATAGCAATGAACTATTTTCCATTGTTCTTTCCAGGCGCTAGTCATCACAAACCTTTCTCTGTGTGCGTGTCTGATTTTGAAGGGCAGTTAGAAGGTTGCCATGCCCAATCAGCACCTCATTCTGAGGGAGGTTGTGCCACATATCTTTTCCTTCTGGTTCGACCTGCATGGGATACTAAAATCAGAAGCATGACATTGTGTCCGGTGCCTGAGAAAAGGCCCTCTGGCTACATACCTATCCTTTATGCTATCTTTTATGAGATGGGTCCAATGTTTTAATGAGGGCAGGGGCTTTTTGTTGACGACTGAAGTTTCTTTAGTGTACTGTTTCTTCTGAAATACAGAAAATGAATGGAGCCATGGACTTGAAAATACCTAGCTCAACACCTGGAGATTTTTAATATGCCTGTCTGATTAAAGAAATAGAAAGCTTTAAAAAGTTGTAACTTCCTTTTTGTATTTATTACTTGCATCCTTACAGTATGTACCCAATGTACTGTATTACAGTGCCTGTACTATAGTATACTTAGGGTTTCTGGTTTTCGGTTTTAACCGATAAAAAAACGATAAAACACCCCTGATACAAAATAAATGAAATTGGTGTATAGCCAATAAACACCAGAAAAACTGTGGAAATGGTAACTCAATTCATGTTGACCTCCCCTTTCCCATTAAAAAAAACAAATACAAAAAAAATGATAGGTACAAGTCCCTCCTTCCTGACTTGTATCTATCATTGATTTGTTCTGAATACTTTAAACCCACCCCAACTACTGAGTGACAGCACATTCCTACATCTCTACTGGAGACTCCGCTTGCAAGATTTAAAACATGATTACAATTAGGAATGGAGGCTTGTTCGCTGGATTTAAAACTGTATTACAATTAAGATACGGAGGATTTAAAACAGAATTGCAAATTGTGGTGAAATGTAAAAAAATACCTAAACACAAAAACCCCAGAAGAATGTGCCTGTGACCATAAGGATTTAATTGTGGAACACAGCAAAGGAAAGAAGGTATAACTTAAGTGTGCAAAGTACTGTCGAGTTACTAGTATACATATTTTGACAGAAAAAACAGCCAAGCATTTTGGAAAGTAACTGAAAACAATCATTTCATACAGTATATAAAAAGTGAAATCCTGTAAAAATAAAAATGAAAAAAAATACATAAAATTTGAAAATAGCTGACAATATGCACCGAAAAATGTAATTAACAAAAACCAAAAAACAGAAGCCCTAAGTATACTTAAGGAAGTCATTTGGTAACTGTGTGGTTTATAGGGAAGTGCTTCACAAAGGCTCATCTTCACATGGGCAGCCTATTCCAGCCCAATGATGTCGGCCATTGGCTGATATTTAAGTTTTACTGACAATAGTAAAACAAATAATAATAACATCTCTTTTTTTCCTTCTACACAGAAGCCATGCTGAGTTTTGTGGATGATATCCTTTCTGGCACCAAGTCTCCCTGTGTGATGCTGGGGGGAATCCCAGACCAGCTGACCTCATCCATTAGCATGATAATCCGTTGCTTGGAGCCTGACACAACCTACATGTAAGTCACCTGTTTAGCATTATTGAAAATAATTGCTGTTCAGTGGATTGATGTCTGCCTCTGTTGATGTGAGAAGCTCAGTGTCACTGTTGTATGTGTTTCAGGGAGCATCTAAAAAATGATTGTATACATGACCTTTAATTGCACAGTATAGGCTATAAGCTGTCATTGAAGACTGGAAAACAAGACTCAATAGTAGTCTTGTTTTGGATGACGTCACTGGACCTGCCCTGGAGATTGGGGATTGAAAGGTCGTAGGTTGGGACTGTACTCTGTACAAAAACACCTGGCAAGGGTCCAAGAAAGAAAAAAAAATTAAAAGATACAAGGCTGATGTCAAGAAATAAGTGAGTCCTGTTGGTGAGGCAGAGGAAACAGGTGTTTACATATTAGGCACAGGCAAGAACCGTGTTGCTAACAGATACCGTGTTCACATAAATACAACGTTAGAAAAATCTGAAAATGATTGTAAAAATAAGAATTTTAAACAACTCTTACTTTTCATTTGATTTGGGTTACCCACATTGGACTTAGATTGTGAAACTGAGGTAGTTTCCCATCTAATGCAAATATTATATTGGGATTTGTCAGTTGCTGGTGTTTCACACTGGTCTCTTCAAAAATACGTTTTATTGTTGGGTGGTTCAGGGAAGACAAAAGGTGATGGGATCAAGATGTATTTAAGGGATTAAAGACTCAATATTTGTGAAGTATTGACTGTCCTGTTGATGTAAAGTTAATTTTTTTTTTTTTTTTTTTTAATTTAGTCGTTGCCAATTATTTTTGTATTATTTTCTCCCAATTTGGACTGGCCTATTATTTTTAGGCTCAGCTCACCGCTACCACCCCTGCGCCGACTCGGAAGGGCGAAGACGAACACACGCTGTCCTCTGACGCGTGTGTCGTCAGCCGACCGTTTTTTTCACACTGCGGACTCACCATGCAGCCACCCAAGAGCTACAGCGTCGGAGGACAATGCAGCTCTCGGGCAGCTTACAGACAAGCCCGCAGGTGCCCGTCCAGACTACAGCGGTCGCTGGTGTGCGGTTAGCCGAGGACACCCTGGCCGACCTAACCCTCCCTCCCCCCGGGCGGCGCTCGGCCAATTGAGCGCTGCCCCCTGGAAGTTCTCGTCCTTGGTCGGCAAAGGAATAGCTTGGACTCAAACTCTCGACGTCCAGACTATAGGGCACATCCTGCACTCCACACGGAGCGCCTTTACTGGATGCGCCACTCGGGAGCCCCAATGTAAAGTGAATCTAAGTGGAGGCTACAGGGGATCAACTGCTTGAAGAAAAGGTAACAGAAGGTAACAGAGTGTTATGGAGTCTGACAAGCTCCCTCTGGCATGCCTCTCCGGCTCTTGGCATTGATTGCATCATTAGCCGTCCCACAAACCCCCAACCTGCACACATATGCAGGCATTTATCTTATAGAAGGTTAATAAAAGAGAAGTCAGACTGGAAAGAACTGAGAGAGAAAAAAAACTGAAGACCCCTTTGATGTTGTGGAGACCCTTTCCCATCTTTAGGTAACACTTCTTACCAGCACCACGCACACTCTTTATATGATACTGGCATGCACAACATTCTTACAGACAGGTCGTTCATCATAGCTTTCAGAACCTTTTGGTGCACAGTTATTTACAGACCCTTGCTGATGCAAAACATTCAAAACTCTTTATAGCATAGGGACCTGAGGACAACATGCCCACTGTTTTACTGAGATTTAGAGGTCACAAAAAGTTCATTAATTCTAAGCGTTTTCAGAGTAAATTATGGTTTGTTCACCTTGGTTAAAGTTTTTGCACACAAAAAGGGACTTTACCTTAATTGTAAAAAAATGTTTTTATGATCTTTACGTTGGCAATTACATGTAGTCGTTGTTTTGGAGTTGTCCCCCAGATGGTGCTGTAGTGCAACAGAACCAATTTTACTTTGGTTTAATTCTAGGAACACATAACCTGCATATAGTAGCAGAGACTATGCTATACACAAATTAAAAATAGTATTGTCAAATATACTTTAGGGCACATACATTTTGTAGTAATAAAACATTCTATAGTATTTTTTTCATTCAGTCAAAAGGCTTTCTACAGTACCTGTGCAACCTGTATCTCGTTCTTATAAACATTGAGATTAAGCTATCTAAATATGCAAACAAGGAATGTAAGTATAGATTTTCTAAAGTGTAGTCTAAGTGTAGTTTGTAACTAATGTTTTAAAAAAAAATTTCCCCCCCATTCTTATTTAGTTTAAAAAGAGCTCCACATTCACAGGGAGGCCATTAAGCGTCTCAGTTTGTTCTGTCACAGGTTTCGGCTCTGGGGAGTGGATAACACAGGTCGCAGGTCCAGGCCGAGTGAAGTGACAATCAAGACACCCTGTCCGGCAGTGGATGATGTGAAAGCACAAGGTAGGCCCTGGTGAACTCTGGGATGACATGATGGACAACCCTGGCCAAAAGTTTCGCATCACATAGGATTGAGACAAACTTTTAGAAAAAACTGAAGGAACATAATTTAGAACTTTTATTTAACACCAACAATTTACGTTTTTCGTTAAGTATATGGAACACTACAAAGCGGTATGTAATTCGATGTGTTAACATAACATTATTCAGCAGGTTTCATTCGACTTTATGAAGAAAAATGTGTTAATTCTGTAGGGTGATGCAAATCTTTGTCCATAGCTGTATTTTACAAGTAATCTGCTAGGTTTGAAAGTTTTTTTTAATTTATTTTAAATGGTTTTAACAATTTTGTTTGTGACTCTTCTTCACAAACCCAGAAATAGCTGACAAGATCTACAACCTGTTTAATGGTTACACCAGTGGAAAGGAGCAACAGACTGCCTACAACACCCTGATGGACCTGGGCTCTCCCAGCTTACACCGTGTTCTCTACCACTACAACCAGCGGTACGAGAGCTTTGGCGAGTTTACTTGGCGCTGCGAGGATGAGCTAGGGCCCAGGTAAACGCACGCACACACACGCACACATGCAAGCACAACAAGCTTTTTACAAGAACACAAAGGGAATTGTGTACTGCATGGGCAGCAAAAAAAGATTTGTTTTCTGTATTCCACATTGCTGATTTAAACAGAGCCAAACTGCCATTCCACCTCCTATTGCACTGCGTAGACACATTCTGTCACAATTTCATTTAACATTTAATTAGATAAACCGTTTTAAGAATCTTGAAAATGGGTTGTAAGTAAGAAATCATTTGTGGTGTTCTAGCTTATTAGCAGCCCAGAATATAATATGAGGAGATGAAAAAAAGCCTAATTTTTTTTTTCCCCCTTTGTTAAAGATCAGTGCAATTTTAACCTTTGGTCTCCTGGAAATCAGTTCAGTCTACAGACAGACCAATTGGTTCACCCCAACTGTTTTATTTAAAGGGGGTTGTCAGATAAACTACTTTTATTTTTGCAATGTGAATCAGAAGCGATAGCCATTCAATAACATGAACATGATCTCCCGGACCACATAACTGATACAAACCGGTCATCCAAAAAAAAAAAGTTACAAATAAATAAAAAAAAAACATATTAAATAAAACAACTAGTTACTCCATGTAATAGTCTTTTCAATGGCTATATTCCACTTGCCTTTTTAATAGTCTGGCTACAGCAATCAAACAAAAGACTTAAAACTTTGGTGATATATTATACATTTTACACTGGGTGGGATCTGTATAAGATTCTGTACTTTGTACTGTACAATCAAACTATTAATATATGTCTCCAGTATTCACATTACTCTATCGAGTATGGTTCCTGCAATAAACTTTATTGTCAGCGGACACACCCTGTTGTGAATTTTATTTAGGCAAATCATTGACAGATCCATTAAGTAGTAAGGAGCCCTGTGGGACGTTAACAGCGACTGCTGTGTTGCCACCAGAGGAAAGCTATCTAAATTCTGCCATCTGTTGCCTACCACTTACTGTATGCAGGAGGTAAACCATTGTCAAGCTCCATTACTCCCATATATTTCCCGTGTAATGCATTGTTTTTTACATCTAAAGCTTGAGACAGATCAAGATACATAGCTCCAGCTGTACTACCAACATACAATGTTTTGTCTACCATGCACTGCATACAATGTTTTGTCTACCATGTTCTGCATACAATGTTATGCTTGCCATGTCCTGCACAATGTACCTGGCTTTTAAGGAGGGTTCATGTACCACCACAGCTAAAACAGCAGAATAAGAATTTGATAATGTTTGCTTGGGTTTGCACCAGTAAAGAGATCATATCTGTGTGTCATGAGGTCAGGACCCACCCAGCATATATTTCACAACAAGGATTCAGTAAAGATTTCAGGCTGTATCAACAAAGTCATTTTTTGAGATCCAATTTATGATTTATAAATATATATATATAAAAAAATTATTTCCTCAATTAAAGCTAGTAGCGGTAAAAAGTAAGGCCCTAGCGGGGGTTGGGGGATAAAAATGTACCCTTGAAAAATAAGCCAGTTTTTAATACATGTTTACATTTATGGTGACAACCATTGGTATTTGGAAAATAATATGCTCTTTTCAATATAAACAAAACAAACCTCAAGTTGTTTTTTTTTTTTTTGAACAAATAAACATCCACATTTCTTAAACCTCAAAAGCTGTGGCAAGATTTTAGAAACATAAATAATAAAAAAAATAATAATAACTCACGGAGCCACACATTTATTTTGATTTCATTTAATTACATTTTTTTAAAAGAAAACTCTAAAAGTGTGTGGCTGTGGGGTTTGAAACAATTTTAAAACTGAACTGCCAAGAAATTTTTCAAATGTACCCGACAATTTCTGACATCATTGATATTCCATTATCTTGTTTTGTGAAGGATTGCCAAGGTAAATGAATGCTCAGGGTCTCCGGCTGGTCTTTACTGGAAAGTGGAAGCAAATCAACAGTACTGTAAATACAGGCTGGCAATACAGTTACTTGTCCACATAGCACTACACAAACAAAACAATCTGGCAGAGGGAAGCAACACTAAGGACTACCACCACTGGCGCTGTATCCAATCCATTCCTTCAATAAAAAGAGTATAGTCTATGATCATTCATGGAGTACTGTGGATATTACAGGAATGAGAACGGCCAGATAAACAAAAGTGTCACATATAAATGTGTAATTAGAATAAATGTACAAAATGGCAGTTTTCCAAATGCAAGCATGTTAAAAACATTACGCATAATGTGTAAATCATGGCTTTGTATGGGCAGTTTTAAGGAGATCAGAATTTAAACTAGAATTCAATCAAGTGGTTTTTTTCTTTGTTTGTTTTTAGGTGTCAGATACAAATGTAAATACTCCTATAACAGCCAAAGGGAACTGCCCCAAAGTGTTAACTAGTGAATTGGAAGGGTTTATTGAGCAGCAGTGTGGAGTAGTGGTTAGGGCTCTGGACTCTTGACCGGAGGGTCGTGGGTTCAATCCCCGTGGAGGACACTGCTGCTGTACCCTTGAGCAAGGTACTTTAACCAGATTGCTCCAGTAAAAACCCAGCTGTATAAATGGGTAATTGTATGTAAAAATAATGTGTAAAAAATAATGTAATTAAATGTAAAAAATAATGTGATATCTTGTAACAATTGTAAGTCGCCCTAGATAAGGGCGTCTGCTAAGAAATAAATAATAATAATAATAAGTAGTAGTGGCATGGGGAATGAGTGTCTTCCTTTTTTGTCCACATGATGTCACTCTAAATGTTTAACCTGCCTTTGTGGTTAGCCGTTTGCAATCTACTGCTTGCAGACTTGACCATCTGAAGTGGTAAGCAGTGCATTCCCTAAGGTGAGCCTTGCTTGTACATTAATTCAAACTGTGGTACCTGCAGATGAATGAATACCTGTAAAAACTCCTTGAGATGCAAATCATCCCATTTTCAGGGGGGTCCTAGGGAGCAGCAGTTCACTCAGTTACAGTACAACAAACACCATTCACACAATATACAATTTCTTCAAAATAATAACAACCAATGCATACCATTTAAACAAAACAATTAGATAAAGCAAACTTCTTTCTTAAAACAAAGTGTCTTGATACTCTCTTAACCCTGTACATTTGAGATCTTAAAGAAGTGAAGGGGCTGAAGCTGTATCTGATATTAGTTTTATTTATCATCATTGCTGTTGTTGTTCACCTCCAGGAAGGCTGGGTTAATCCTCTCCCAGTTAGATCACCTCAGTGGCTGGTGTGGCGGCCTGCTTCAGGAGCCGAAGATCGGTCTGCGCAGAGTCTCTCTGAAGTATCTGGCCTGCCGCTACACTGACACAAAATCCTTTGGCCTCAACTGGGTTGACCTGAGCCTCGACATCAGGAAGGCCTGTGAAGAACAGATGCTCTCGGTGCTATATAATGACTATGGGGAGCTCAAGGTCCTCTGAAGAGCAGACTTTCTTTGGCTGCATGGATTAAGGATTGCCAAACATTACTTGAGTCTGAGGGTACATGTCTGGATTGCATTTTCCCTGAAACAAACCTGCTCTAACATCTCAAGTTTCTATAACACTGTTACACATAACTACATTAAAGTATCCTGTGCTGACTCCTCAAGTGAGGAAGTCAGGTTTTTGCTTCTAGATGTTTGCTTTCCCATCTACATCCCAGCATTGCTTCAAAATATCAACCAGGGACAGATTTCAGAAACCAATGCAACACGTCTCATACCACTTTCACACAAATGCCGCTATTGAGCCGTCTCAGAGCCGGTAAAAAAATTATTTAAGATACCTATTCACACAACACATAATTGCGCAATCTATGACGGTATAATACCATCATAATCCTTTCACACAGCCAAAGGGATCATGTGAGTACAGCTTCCAAACCTGTCAGTCAGCAGATCTTTTTCATGGTAATGAAACAAAACAAAACAAAACAAATACATAAATAAGCAGAATAACGTGGGTAAACTACTTTAAAGAAAAAAAAAGCTGTATATATCAATTTCTTATCTTTTAATGAATGCCGCTGGAGAACTGTACTGTAATGTAAACTTCCATGTGCTTGCTTTGTCCTCTCTATTAATAATATATATGTATATATGTGGAAAATTGAAATACAAATATTTAAGTGGTACGGCATTATTAATATTATTTTCATTCAGCCATCTGATACCAACTGTAGTGTATTAAAAGTTGCTGGCTTGTCGACCATAAAAAAAAAAAAAGTTCTACCTATTGCATATACTGCATTGTTATATATATATATATATATATATATATATATATATATATATATATATATATATATATATATATATATATTAACAGCCTGTTGTGTCTGTTGCTCGCTTTGAGAGTCCTGCCCCCCCCCCCCGATTCTACTGCACAGCTTCTACTTCTGGAATGGTAAAGTTAGCAATTCCTTAACTTCTTCCGGTCTCCAATGACTACCTCGTTCATGATCAGCCATTGCATTTGAAAAAAATGAAAGTGTGTAACACCGACGAAAAAACTACCTAACACATCCGGCATACAGTCACGTGGGATGTTGACTTTCAATCCACGGCCACTATAGCGCTTCAGTGCCGGCACAGCCTTTTTCACACAGGAGTTGAGACGGCTCTGTGACGGTATAGGCAATTCACACAGATCATAATGCCACACCAGTGCCGGTTCTGAGCCGTCATATCTCGTCTGTGTGAAAGGGGTTTCAGATAGGTGAGCCATCTCATCCCTCCTATGTTAAACACTGCAGTCTGATACTTGGGATTTATTGGAAGAAGTTTTGGGGGGAATAAAAGTCTTATAATCGATCCCAAAAATTTAAATAATATTTTAATTGACTATTTCATTTTCTTAAAAACATTGATTGTAGTGCTTAACTTTAGAGGTAAATTGTGTTTATGACTGTTTTTTTATTTTTTTTATTTTTTTTATTTTTTTTTATATATAACAAACACATACCTGTGTTAACTTACCTAAGAGGGTTATATACAGTAAGTTACAAGGTGTGCTCTGTTTTTTGAGTTTTAAGGCTTGTCAACCTCAGTAACTTTATATTATGTCAAAAACACTGAATCACTGCTCTGCGGGGTCAATTCCAAAAAGTGATTTAAAATAACAGCCAGGCACTGTAGGATCACAATACAGTTAGACTATATATATATACACTGTATTCCTTTAATCATTTTTTGCTTCTCAAAAGTAGCCTGTGTCTTAAATTTGAGTACAGTATAGTGATGCGTGTATTAAAATCAACAACAAAAAAACGTGACTACCCGAGTACACAAACAGCAACGTGACTGACTGCCGAGAAAAGACAACAAAGGCGTCTGCCCGAATACACAAGCAGCAACGTGACACTGCTGACAAAAAACAAACTAAGGTTCCTGAGGAATTTTAAGAGAAATGTTTACAATTTCAGCATTTCTAACAAATAGTACCAGCTTGGACAGATCGGAAATGCTGATCAGACCCCCATATTTTTTGACATGCCAAGCAATGTTCAGTGCTGTTGTGGTTGCTGGGTTACATGTTGCCTGAAGCTGTGCAGTTTTGTCTCGTGCTTGCTGTTGCCAGGATGTGTGATTCCGTGTGTGAGTGGTGGCATGTGGATTACAGAGACGCCACCTTAAGTATTATACAGTGCGCAACACAATAAACAAGCTACGTGGTTAGTCAGTTTTGTACGATGCAACAGCGTAATTGAGGTTGTATCTTTGTAAATGCATATTTATTTGAAGTTTTATTTTTTTCTCAAATTGAGGGTGATAAAATTGGGCTGTGTCTTAAATTCAAGGGCGTCTTAAATTTGAAGGAATACAGTATATACCATACACTTAACTTGTAACAATCAGTAGTGTTTAAATATGTTCAGTTTTTTTATTGCGACAACAATTAAAGTAGGTTGATGATCTCAGATTTATATATTATTAAGTCAAAATAGGCCACAATAATGCAATATTGTGATGGATGGGCCAGTAATGAAACATCAATGAAAATAAAAATGACTGTACTCTTCAAAAATCATGCTCTCCCTTTTACTTACATGTGCCATGGTTTTATTCTTCCAATTCAGATGTATACATTGTATTATTAGATATATGTTAGGGGTGCTGTTTCACATCTTTTGACTCTAAAGTGTAGATTGTATTTTTATCAGATTTTCTAGTTTAGCTCAAGTCATTTTATTGTTTATCTGGCTTCCATTTAGTTGAGCACTATGAGAATAAACAACTAGAGTGCATTTGTTTTACTTTTAATTTGTAATGTGAATGGTTATGATTGAAGCAGAAAGCGATAATTTCTTTAGGAATCAATTATACAGCTAGGAAAAATGTTGAAGCCATCTACATTCATTACACTCAAATGAACCATGGGCTGGGGTTTGTTTTTATAGAAATCTTTTAAAATTTGCATGTGTAACGTTTTGTAAAGTCTGGATTAACTGATGTGTACTAGATGTATACCGGATGTACTCTTCACCTTTTAAATTGTGTTCTTTGATATTTAACATGAGAATAAAAATAATGTAATCTAAAATAAATATGTTATATTGTCTATATTGTATGTACTTGTGGTATTACGGTAATGTCCATTCCACAACAATACAAATCTTCTTAAATCAATTGTATTTGATCCAGTTTGTGCCAAATTCTTCAGCCTATCCTTCTCTTTTAAATGACATCTGGCATAGTCTATATGTAGGCTATTGCGCTTCAGAAACTCCTTCAATATCTTACCCAAGGTACCCAAGTAGGGGTTATTATATATAATGTTGTTTTGTGGTTTCTGTATGCAAGATGACCGAATCATTTTTTGACTGTACATTTGGCCTGGCTCTTCACAAGCGCGGTCCAAATGGACTCTTAGTGGCGTAGGGCAGAGAGAAATAATGAGAAATAATGAGCTCCCAACTTCCAATCTGTTTTGAGGTAATTAGGCTGCTCAGGTGCTCAATTGCTGTAAATACTTTTGCTGTGAGGCACAGTCTTCAGAGCAGCATTTAAACAGTAGGAAATATATTTTCTCAGTGCTGCTTGTTTCATTTGGCCAGCAAGAAGGCCTGAAAGGAGGCAGCAGGGGACAGCTTTCTTTAGAGGATTACATTTAGGAGGAAAAATGCTATTTTCATCATAAATATTTTTCATGGCATAGTTACCTCTTTTGTTACTCTACTGTCATTCCAAGGACAATGGGGATGGTGTATGACAAAGGCCCAATTAGACTTTCCTAACCTGTAAATCACTAGCCACAGATAGACAAAACTACTGTATGTTCTAGCTATCAGTGTTTTGAATAAAGACAAAACAATAAAAAACCATGTCATACATTGTTAATACATGTGCAATACAGTTTATTATTGTATACATTTTTTACTTGTTAGTATTAATCCATGTTAAAATATATCTCCAAGTGACCAGTGTATCATATGCTTTATTCCTGTTGAGTGGATTTGCAATACACTCATAGAACATAGAATTGCAGAACCTTTATAGTTAAAAAAAACAAAACATTTGGGTTAAATTTCCAGAGGCAGTAATTTTGTATTCATTTTTATAGTCTTGGTTCTTAAGAAATAAACAAGTGCATATGTAGTACCATGCCTTTTACTGGACCAACAAAGGTAATGAAATACACACGTTCTAGGGTCCACAAAGAAACCTGAGTGGTCCCTGTCTGGGCATGAACGTTTGTGTACCCTGTAACCTTTGGTTGTCTAATTAAGCAGTGAAATGCAACAAGAGAGAATCACTGTACTTTCCGGCCATTGAAGAAGTCAAATATATATATATATATATATATATATATATATATATATACACCAAAATTTCATTTAGCAGCATTGTTGTTCATGTTGAAGTAGTATTGTGTGAAAAGCAAATCTTAGTGTCTCACCTGATATCTTGGAGATCAAACCCACAATTAATAAAATATCTGTAATATTGTCATGAAGTGTTTGGTATAACAGCTCTCTGTAGCTCACTATTATTATACAGGCAATTTGTTTTGAATCTGAGGTCAACAGTTGTGAACTCAAAGCAGCAGCTCGGTAAAATACATTCTGTTTACAGTAACCCAAGAAATAACACAGGAAAGCATTGTTCTGGTGCTTCATTTGTTATATATATGTACAGACATACATCGAAACAAGCTCATTTAATAACACTATGGTGTTATACTGTAAAGCAACCAACAAGGTCCACAATTAGGGAGCCCTAAGATAAGCTAAGGTTGATTATAACCCAAATGTACAGTAAATGACAACAGTAAATAAAGATATAACAAAGAAGTTTCTACAAATAGTTTTGTTTTTGCTTATTAGAAACCTTGCGAGAAAGGAGAAATTGAAAGTGTGTCCATGCCCAAATGATCCTTGCACTGGCACTGTTCCCATTCAACCACATCGTTCCCAATGTGCACCATACCTGCTTCAAAGCACTTGCAGGAAATGGAACAATATTCAACTCGTACTTATAGAAGACTGATCGGAAGCAGAAGCATCAACACCAACCTGCTATCTCTCCTTTCCTCTTAATATAGATTCATTTTGGTTCAGTCTGCATAGGGAATTCTTCATTCACCATTTGTGTTACTTAACAATTAAATTGGCCTATTTGCTAATGGAGAACTGAACACTTTTCTTTTTTTGATCAGTGGAAAAAAAGCACAATTAAACAACACAATCTTTACGGCCTGTAATGACAAATAATAAGCTTGTGTAGAGATTTTCTAATTTCTGACCCATTGTAACCAAGTTTTAGACCTTGTTCTGAGAGAGAGCAAAGTCTTTTAAGCAGCAGTGTTTCACATAAAAGAGTTGTTATATGTTTTCTTCTACCACAAATTGTACCAAAGATATAAACTTAAATTGTAGCATTATATAAACTTAACAACTTAACAGGAGTGATCTGTTTGGACCAGAACCCATCACAATAGTGTTGTTTTTGGTCTACTTTAGGCGTACCTTGGCAACAGTTATACTTGCCTTACATGTACCTAGTGATGCATCTTGTAAAGACAGGGGGCATATAAGATATGTTTTTTTATACACGGTTTGCCTAACATAAGAATAACCTGAAAAACATAATTCCTGTTATATAAATCGCTGTCCTATTTCATCGCACCCCTGGCTATAGAAACTGTCATCTAGGATAAGAATGGTTTAACAGAACAAGATTTTCCTCACACACGGTTAGCCATAAAGGACATAGGGTTATAGAGGCTGAAAGGCAATGTTTGTTTACATGCTGTGAGTGTAGATATATTATTATATTATTATTATAGTATATTATATACTGCTTTTTAGTCCACTGTAATTTTCAAGGATATTCTGAGAGTTGCCACAGGTGAAACTGGCACTCTGATTGGCTGGAAGATTTTCAGCAGTCTAGAATGAAAGTTAGCACATTAGTAGACTTAACAAAGCCAGTGATTTTCTTCAGAACTTCAGAAGTGAAGAAATCACTTCATATTTACTTTTGAGAAGAGCAGCAACAATCTTTTTTTCTATCCAGTTTGTAAGGCAAGTATAACGAGCGGTGGACAGTCTCCATTATACCCCCCTTCCTTTGAATAAGCAAACATTATAAAATAAAGTAATAACAAATAGCATCCACGCTCCTTAAGTTAAACACAATGCATTTTGAATGTAAAACAAATAAGTGAAATAAAATAATGATATCCTTATTGCAGGCCTTCCTGATTTCTAAAAATGTTTTAAGCAGCGTTTCCAATCACTGGGTAACAGGCAAAGTCACCAAACACTCTTATCTGACCAAAATATGAAAGCAATTATGTGCAATATTCAATGTAGCCTTGGACTGTGATTTACTATACTGTATGCAGCAGAGTAGCCGTTTTCTACAACCATGCCCGTAATATAAATAACATGTTTTCAGTACACATTTCCAAAACAAAAATAACTATTGGTCTCCAATATCATTTTATAGATCTACTTGTGTTAGAAACTGTCAGAATATATTAGATATGATTCTATTTTGTAGGTTGGTATAAATGAAAGAGTAATAACAAAGCTTTTAGTTGCTTAATTTCTTCTGCCCTACCCTCCCCTGCTCACTCCAGACTTCGCTTTTGCCCCTCAAGAAGCAAAATGTTTTATCTGTTATGGTCCTGGTGTTCATTTGGTCCTTTAAGAACAGATACACACACACACATATATTTTGTAACTGCTTTTAGGGGAATCCAGCAGTCTGCTGCCTTGTTCTCTGTTGATTCTCCTCCGCATTTGGATCACGGCATGTACACTCATCTTGGTCGCAATCAGCCCCGAATGGAATAACCTGGAAGATAGAATTCCCATTATATAAATCACTGTCGTATTTCTTCATACCCCTGGCTTTAGAAACGGTCATCAAGTTTTTAATCTAAATCTCATCTCCTTTGATTTCCTTTGAACTACACAATAATAATAAATTGTGGATGACAGCTATCTTGGCTCAAAAGTGGGCAAACAGCCTGTAGACATGATGGCCGTTAGCAGAGCCACATTGTTTTAATTGGTTTATTTGAAAAGTGTGGAATATGGCTAGGTGGTAATTGACTTATTGATTGTCAATTAAGCCAAATGCTATATAAAACACAAAGAAATGTTTAGGGAAACAGTTCCATGAAGACATTGTCCAGCCTGAACAGTGTTAAGTGCAGCAGGTAGCTTTTTGATGTGTTTGTTTAAACCTTTTTTGTTTGTTTAAACAATTTCTTTTGTATGAGCAAGAATAAAAGTGTTCGAAAGCGATGAATTGCTAAACAATGTCTCACCCTTGGCAGGTACATCCATCCAGTGTAAATATTGGATACAAGGTGCAATAGCATTCATTAAAGCCCATGTAAGTTAACAGCAACAGAAATGCAGAAGCAAGAATTAAATGATGTTAAAACCGTAAATGTAAGGAACTGCACATAAACAGCTAAAATGAGTCATCAAGAAGGTAAGAGCTTCTTAAACGTGTTTTCATTTAGGCCAAGAAAGGACATGAAATCCAGAATTTTAGAAGGTTTATCTTAAATAGGAACAGGTAGTGCAGTCTTGTTTTTTTATATATAGGAAACAGATGGTATAAAAGGTATGTGTCATTAAGTTATAAGAATTGAAAGCCACATAGCATAGTGCTGTGCACATCTGCCTGTTTTCACAGTGAAAGTGAGACCATGCTTTGTGTGTGTAGATGACATCATGCCTGGTGGTGGCACACAGTAGCTTTAATGTGGGAATGGCACGTTGCTGTTTTACAAGCTGATAAAATTCAATCAGTAGTCTTGTAATTTTCAGGACCGCTCTCTCGGTTCAGAAATTACATTGGCAGAAGCTTTAATAAAATAAATTCCCTTAGAAACGTCTCCTGGAAATACCTATTTGTGAATTTCCACAGACTAATGAGAAACATCACCCAAGCCCCTCTATAGTCTCTAGACCGTATATTTAATTCAACATTGAATTCAATTTCGGGAATCAGATATCCAGAATATATTCCAGTTTTGACGTATGGTAGGCCAAAAAAATAAATAAAATAGGAAAAATTCTGAAAACCCTGTAAGGGTTTGGCTGCAGGTTTTGGTTCCTTGAACAATAATAATACTATAACTTGCCACATATGTGTTAAGTATGAAATTCCACCTGTTTAGTCTCTACTATGAAGGTAAATTATTTTTAGCCCACAATATATTCATATATTTCTGATTTGGATACATTTTCCAGGAGACCTAGCCAGTGTTCATTGGCTGAATAGAAAACTCCATATCAACTTGGGTGAGTGACCATGGTGATGTCTAACTTCCCTTTCAAACTAACCACTTAAAATGTATTCTGTTCTTATATGGGCATTGCTGAGAGTAGGTGTTTGTACTACTGAAGCATTCCAGTGGAGCAGTGCTGTTATATATTAAGAAACACATAGGGTTTTTTTCAAAGGAGATCCACTGGAGGATCGCATTATTTTGACCGTTATTTTCTGCAGAAAACATGGCAGGACTCTATCCGCTAGTTTGGTTAATTAGTTATATTTTGACGGTTTCTTTTGGTGGAATACGTAATTATCTAAGAATCCGTGTCTATTTTCTAAAGACAAAAGTGGTGGATAATAGAAACTTCCACCAGTTAGCTTTCCGTCTGCTTCAGCACGGTCAATGCGACTATCCGGCAGTAAAAAAACAGAGTGACAGCAAGTCAGACTGAGTCTCCCTGGCATTCAATGTGGATCCTATATTAGAAGCAGGTGTATTACGATCCCAAGCTAAAATACAATCCCATTGCAATGCACACAATTCTCTTTACCTCAAGCCGATCTGAAGAAGATCCAACCATCCCTTCATGTCAAAGTGAGACTAATTTGAATTATTCTCCAGGGTAGCTCCATATGTGTCAAACTATAGGCTACTTTGGAAAATTGCAATATTAAAAAAAAAAAATTTAATGTGACGGTGCTGAAGTTGGCTTCTTATTCGGCCAGCTTCTTATCCATATGTATTCTTCCCTGTCTAACAAGAAAAAGTCAATTTAACAAACCATTCTGGAGGAAACTTATAAGGTCTATAAATATACTACGGAACTAAAATGTTATTTATGGGTAGAGATTGATGTTCAACAATTATACAGTTTACACATTGCTTTGCACTTCAGATATACATTGGGATTACCTCTGAAAAGTAGAAATAAAAACTTTAACAAGGAAAATGTGCTTTCTGTACAGTGCAGAATAAGTAGTAAATTTGGACATGTGATTTTACAATAGAATGGTTTGTTAAATTGACTTTTTCCTGTTGCTGTTTAGTTTTAAGTAGGATTTATAAGTGAGTGTTTAAAGTTGTGGATGAACATACAATAAATACAATACATTCCTTAAAGTAAGTTAGCTTTCATTTCTCTTCAGGGACCGTCTTCAGTTTAACAATAGAGTCTTCCGTATTTCGATGTTTTTTTTTTTTTATGTTGTCCTAATTAAACAAGCGATCGGGCCCATAGTATCTATTTAAATTATTTCTTAATGTATAGAGACATTAAGAAAAGAGATACCTTTTGAGACTTTCTTTGAATGGTTGTTTTAGCCAAGAGACCCTAAATATTATTCTTTATAAAACAAAATTGTGTCTGCAAGATGAATGCAATCCATGTTGTACCAATTTATACAGTACAGGCATGTATAAATTGGCACAACAGCTACTCCAAACTAGCACTGGATTATCAAGAGCAGTTATGTGCATCACCACAGTCCCCTCCTTGACAGTATACCATATTTTGGCCAAACATGAAATAAAACCTTTGCTAGTTTATATTTCATACGATTGATTTATTGTAAAGTAACACGCTAATCTATTCAGCAGTGCACCACCAGTGCTAATCTGAAAATAGAATACAGAATTGAAAATGCTATTCACTGTTTGTCCAATAAATGGCCCCGTAGTTTTGTCATGTAATTATGTCTGTTAGCAAAGAGGATATTTGTTTATTGTCTCCTTAAAAAAAACGTGTTGTCACCACTAGCCAATGCTTTGATGGAACTGGTGGCAACTTATTGGTCATGTTGCGCTTGTCTTCCAATGCTAAGGCCAAACATCGCAGCACCTGGTCATGGCACCAAGTAAACAGTCCTTGGCTAAGACCCACCTTACACCCTGTCAAAATGTGCCTTAATGTTGCAGGGGATGATGACCTAATAATTACTTCCATTGCCATGGTAAAAGCCAGTGGAGAAATAGTGCATCTTGCCATTATTCCATGTAGTGCTGAATTCTGAAGTTGAAAAACTAAATTGTAAATCTCCAGAGTAGGCTTTTACTAAATTTGTTATTGTCATCAGTACACTGAAAATATCAAATGCTGCCCAAAGAAGTTCATGTGGCACTGAACCATATGCATTAGCCAAAACCAGGAATGTCACATGGAGCTCCTTCCTCTCCTTATTAGCTGATTAAATTTGTTGCCAGGTCACGCTGATGTGTTCTAAGTATCCTTGAAAACCTGGAATGCCTGCTTTTTGTACTGAAGTGTCAATGAAGCAGTTATTTATATATATATATATATATATATATATATATATATATATATATATATATATATATATATATATATATATATATATATATCCCTAGAGTATAAAGGATCATGCAGCACAGAAAATCATGTGAAACTGAGTATATTGGGGGTAAACCAGAAAAAGAAAAAGGACACCACAGGAGAAATAGAGCAGATCCACACATGTTAAGAATCAACACAAGGAATTGCCAGCACTCAGACAGGGAAACATGCCATCTCCACAGGATACAAAACAAACACATATTCAGCAGAAAAGTTTTTTGCAGGAAAAAGAACAAAACATGAGACAAATGTAGAGTCTTACGCACATGATACAAAGAAAGTGGCAAACATACAAAGAAAGCTGCAACAGCGTAACATTAATAACAAAAACGTATTTGTTTAATTATAGTAGTAGCTTGTGATCTACCGCTGAGGCTAGGAGACATTCCAGAATGCACAGTATTTTACTCCTGCTACATACCTGTTTAATTACAACAGCCCTGGTAACTGGGTACCCCAATATAGGATAGAAAAGGTGAAGTGTGTAAACAGGATTTCAGCATGGGGGCAAGGGTACGGATACTTGTGTATTTTGTGTATTGCGTGTACAATATTTGAAAATGTCACTCTAGGTAGGTAGGACGCTGTCCATTTCCAGGATTCGATTGAGTTGTTATTTTCTTTGACATGACTTGAACAACAATAAAGCAGTTACATTACAAGTGTCAGTCTTCGCTCCAGTCCAGACTATTTCATTTCTGAAGAGAAAGATAGTGTCTAGTTTTGAAAACATGGCATTATTTTTAGAGAGACTGTTAACTGATTTTGTTAGTTGACATTCCAGTCAAAGCCACCTAATGTATGTATGTATATATAATTTAGTGAATCAATGCATCGTATTAGAACCCAGTTTTAAGTCTCCTGTTGCCGGTTTTGCTTTTGGACATCAAATGAACGGTAATGAACAACGATAGTTCATACAGAAATTACTTCTGGTAAAATATAGTATTTTCTATTATTATTGCAATGTTAACACTAGAACCGCCGTGGGTATACTCAGACCTAAGGCAGTCGTTATGACGGTTTCATTTTAAACATCAGTATTAAAACGAAAGACAAACTATAGGATACAACTCAAAAGTTTTATTCAAGCACATCATATCAAATATCTGCACAGCCGAAACACTGTATTTAAAAATGAACAATTAAACATAAAAGGGTTTATTTTCTAACTTACTATGATAAAGCACTACTTTAAAAAATGAAAAACTGCAATAAAATAAACATGTAACCATCATAATGACTGCTGCAGCAGTTTTAGGTATGAGTATAACCGTAGGGGTTAAAGGGACATCTAATGCGGACGCATGCATATTCTTTCCAGTTGTTAAAAACTCACATCTTTTGTATTTCTTTTTTAATAAGTGTTGTAATTTGAATGCAAGTTGTGCCTTTTTGTTTAACTATTATGCAAAACAGTGTTTTTAGTTATTGGATCTTCTGTTACAAAACTTTTTTGTTCTTTATTTTGAAAAATAAAACGCCAATGCATCGATTATCGTTGATAAATGCCTATACGATAATCGAATACGAAATTAGGGTGCCGATTGCACCACTATACAAAACTTTGTAAAGGTTATTGGAATGCAGGTTTGCCACACAGGCTATATGATATGAGCAGAAATTATATTTTACAGACAAGGACACTGCTATAATCAAACGATTCACATGTTCAAAGCGGATCATTAATTGCTCTGGTCTACCATTTATTAAACTAGTCAAATAATCAATTTTATAGATGGATCATCTTTTTCTCTTGAGTTGAGCAGGAAAAAACAGTCACTGTCAATGCCGGTGTAAAAGTCTGGAAGCAGTTGCTGACAAGTCTTATTCCATGAAAGCCTAAATTATTATAAAATAAATACTAAGAAACATCCAGGTAATAAGCCGTAAATTCAAGTTTATAGGTGATGTCACTGGATAGCGCAACGTTCCTGTGGTATTTAATTGTCTCAATAAAAAAAAAAATCATATAACAATGCAGAAAGTCTGCCTACATGCTTCATATTAACATGAGCTAATTGAGCTTTCCCTCCTTTTTACAGCCTTCTGCACAAAGGAAATGACACCTGCTGGTCAGAGTCTTCAACAGTGATGGATTCTGATATAAATAAGCCCTGTGCCTGTCTGCTTTCCAGCTTTGCTGCCAGCTTGGCACATAACTGAGACAAACGCCTGCAAGTTACTGAATATGCAGCATCTGGACCTTTGCAGACAGAACAGTTAAGCCTGTGTTTTTCCATAAGTAGTGTGCAGCTAGCATGCAGGGCCACTATCGATACCATACAGAGTTCTTAAGGTCCACATGTATCCAGAATTAGGGTCCAATTGTTATGTTTGCAAAATCTTGATATGTTCATTGATATGTACTCCTATCTACAGTTGTTTCCTACTGGTTACTTTTGCTTGAGGGGAACTTTTACACTGATTCAAACATAAAGGAAATTGATCCATACAACTTCTGCCCATGCTTGGTTCTTATTCTAGAAATATTTGATAAATTCTGATGAAATATACACCATTGCCATCTGCTGGATAATGATCAAATTACACCTGCCTTAATACTCCACACAAAATGAAATTTTGCAGTTCCTTACATCTAAAAAATATATAGATAAATAAATAAATACATAAATACATAAATCATAAAGACACACACGAAGTAGTAATGTAACATCAACAACATGACAGTTACCTTTCTAGATGAAAGTGTTGAAGGACAGCAGTCCCCTCCATCATACTGACAGTGCGCCCGGTTATTTATAGTGTCACACCAGCCATCGCCCTGGAAAGGCTATCAAAATAAAAAAAACAGGGAATAAATCGTATTTAATGCTTCACATACTCAGGCTTTCTATTTAACATTGTAGAATGTAAAAAGAGAAAATCTCCTAGTCTGCAGTGTATTAAAATATATGTAGTCAGTCAGGTCATCCACTAGACCTGTATTGTTGGGTGAGTACCACTATTCAGTAACAATGGTGGGAGGGTCACAATAAGCAACAAGAAAGAGCCATGCTACAGTGGCCATACAGTGGCTATTAAGGTAATTGTTTGGCCCCTCGGTGTAGGTATTCAGTGCTATTTTGTGGCCCCAACACAGGCTACCTATATTCCTCTGAGATATTTCAGAAGAATCGATCAACTCAATTACAGCACCTCGTTTTCAAGGATGTCCTGCCCCTTTTTTATAGGGTTAGAGGAATAAAAGTCTTATTTGAATTAGCCTGGGAACCTTCACCTTCTACTTGGCATAAAACTGTATGTTCATTTAAAATACCCCCAGCTAGCTAATAAATATGGGAAACCCTCCAGAAACATTTCCCATTGGTGCTTAGTGACTTACGCAAAACATATTTTACGCATTTCACATGTTATTGAGAATTATTAAAAAGTGGACTTAACCCACAGGGACATGATTAACTGGCTTCAAATGTATTTTGTTTAAGTCATTTCATTCTGTTAACAGCAAACAATTAAGCCAAAATAATCTGTGCAGTCAAATCCTATTAACAATAACTTTTTTTCTGTCCTCTTGGAACTTGTCTTTAAAGAGTAGTGATATCTTAATGTGTTTTCCCTATGAATAAGAAAACACAAAGGAACCAGCTGACCCGATGGTTCAAGATATTGACGCACACAGGTTGTGATGTTGATCATGTGATGTTTCTTCAAGAACTGTGAGGTCAGCTGGGGACATTTGTCATCCCTAATCTGGGTGGCCAAATTAAAAATATAAATCATATTTGATCCCGGGTGTTAATCATCATTAACAGGTAAGTAGTTAATTTAACTCAGACTAGAAATTCAGCAAGGCTGGTCCTACATTAACCTCCACCATGGCCACTAATGTGAAACACCTGGATGCAAAACAAATCAAGAAGAGTCTTTCTCTAATTGAAATGTATCTCCATGGAAACAAGATGGATATATACATATTGTGTAGATACAGTTGTAGTCAAAGGTTTACATACCCCAATGGAAATTTATAATTTCTAGAAATTTCTCGAAAACAAAGAATTATAGGAAAGATCTTTTGTAGCAAAAGTTTTGCTTTTGTGAATGAGGAAAAAAAAAGTTACAGAAATAGATGCCTACAATTATTTATTTCAGCAATTTTTTTGCAAAACTCCAAAAATACCCTGACAAGGAAAACTGAAATCAATCGCTAGTTGAGGCTCCTTTAGAAATAATAACCTCTTTTAAACAATTAGGATATCTGTCAATGAGCTTTTGGCATGATTCTTTAGTGATTTTTGACCATTCTTCAACGCAAAATTGTTCCAGTTCATTCAAATTCCGGGGACTTCTCTTGTGCACAGCCTGCTTCAAATCATACCAAAGATTCTCAATCGGATTTAGATCGGGACTTTGACTAAGCCATTCCAGAACCTTGATTTGATTCTTCTTTAACCATTCTGAAGTAGATTTTGATGTGTGCTTTAGATCGTTGCCTTGTTGGAACATCCAGCTCCGCTTTAAACCAAGTTTTGTAGTGGAGGGTTTCAGGTGATTGGCCAATATCTTTTGCTATGGAATCCATTTCACCATGTATTGGAACTAAATTTCCAGTGCCATTAGAGGAAAAACAGCCCCATAGAAGGATATTACCACCACCATGCCTGACAGTAGGTATGGTGTTCTTTTCTTTGTACGCCTCACCAGACTTTCTCCTAATGTAACGACTATCAGCGTGACCAAATAGCTCAATTTTTGTTTCATCACTGACCAGAACTCATATCCATTATTCAAATGCCATTTTCCAAACTTTAAGAGATTGTCCTTGAGATGTTTTCTTAAGAGTGGCTTTTTCCTTGGCCTGCGACCATTGAGACCTTCACCATGCAATACCCGACCTGTGGTTGAAATGGTCCCACTTGCCCCTGTCCCAGTCCCACTTGCAGCCAATTCACTTTGAATATCTTTGGCAGTCAATCTCGGATTGTTATTAACCATCCTCACAAGTTTTATACTTGTTCTTGGTGAAAGAACCTTCTTTCTTCCAGACCGAGGGAGAGTTGTAACAGTACCATGAGTACTTCTTGATAATAGAAACAATAGTTGAAATTGGAACACTCAAATGCTTGGAAATATTATTGTTTCCTTCTTCAGCTTAAATAACCCTTTTATACTCTCTAAGAATGTTCACCTACAGTCCAGCATACTGAATACTATCATAGCATCAAAGGGTATGAATACTTTTGAATGAGCATTTTTGGAGTTTTGAAAAATATATTTTTCTATTTCTTGTAACTTTTTTTCCTCATCCACAAAAGCAAAATTTGCACAAAAGATTTTCTCTAAAATTCTTTGTTTTCAAGACATTTCTAGAAATCATAAATTTCCATTGGGGTATGTAAACTTTTGACTACAACTGTATTTCCAGATACATATTCAGCTGTCAGTACTGTTCATTCAAGTTCAAGTGAAGTTTCATGACATTCAGGACAGTGATTCTACAGATAAAACTAGTCTTTAACCCAATCAATCAAAGTCCAGAACTTGAGATGCAACAAAACCATGGTTAAAAACATAATAATTGAAATAACGTTTGGTCACAGGGGAGCTATACCGTGTAAAGATAAAAAAACCTACACAAATTCAAAAATTGTCTCAAATAAACCGTAGAAAACACAGCATATCAAAGTGTTTTACACAGACTTTTATAGCATAAATTTAGGAGTAAAAATAATATGCACAGATCAAAACATTAGATAGTTGAACAGAACTAACTTGCACTTATTATTCAGAGTCTGACCCCCGCCCTCTCGTGCTTCAGCACAAAAATACTACACAAACTAGAGATGATTTCTAAATTATTGTTTTTGGTAAGAAAATAACAAATACTGAGTGCTTTTACTGACATCTATCCTATATAAATTTATTTCAGTCAAACTCATATGTTTGGGGTTTACCGATTAAAATTAGTAGCAAGCATAATTATAAAGCACAGCATAGTTACAAACATCATGGTATAATTGTACTCAGTAAACAAATACCTAAAGTCTAGCTAGGTTACGCAATACAGTTAGCGATAAAGAATAAAACACTTCCAAAATAAAAGCCTGCTTGAAGTTATGGAATAAAAAATCTACAGCTACTGTGTATCAATCAATGACCATACTAGCCTTCAAGCCTAATTTGTTCCTCATTCTAAAGTGAATTTTGAAACGACTCATTTTCTATGTCACAAATGTGCAAAACGAAATATTTTCTGCAAACCTAATTAACCCCATAACAACAATTGTGAAACCATGCCTTCATCTTACACAGAGCTTTATAAAGAAAGATTTAAAAAAAAACACATCAAAGTTAAAACCATCTGCAAAACAATTCGAGTCAGTTTATCAGTATTGATGCAATCAGCCTGTTTTTCAAAAGGGGCAGAGGGAAAAACAGGTCGCAAAACACCTTTGCGACTCCAGATAAGTTGTAAAATGTATTTTCAAAAGTCGTATAAGTCAGTGGCACAGTGAAATTTTAGGCTTTGTGCTTTTTTGAAAATACACTTGCATTACAGCTTGTTAAGCAGTTGAAATTCATAATTGGTTCTATTTTGCAAATAATGCCTTATTTTCAAAAGGTGCAAAACACCAAAATACAATTGCTAATTAATACATGCCCCCCTCTCGTGTCTTATTTAAACTGTGACTGCTGACAGGGATACTGAGCTGTAATCTACAATGGAGAATATTGAAGCGTTTCCAATTCTTCGACTGCAGCACGAGAGGGGATGAGGAAAAAATGACCCTACACTAAACCCTGAATATTTCGTCCCCGTCAGACATTTCTAGATCTAACTATAAAACAAGTTATGCGTAGATACAGATTGGATATAGGCACTATAACAGAGCTGTGTGATCTGCTTAATTTTGATTTAGAATCACAGTCCACAGTCAGGCTATACCTGTGCCTGTAAAGGTTACAGCAGCCCTTCATTTTCATGCAACGGGTGCCATTCAGACCACAACTGGGGACAGATCAGCCATCTGTCAGTCTTCTATGTCAAAGATACTGACTGATGTCACAGATGCACTTTTCTGTAGGGCAAGGGTATATACTATTTCAAATTGGGGATGTGGAACAAAATAGAACCAAACACAAATATTGTCAGTTCTGGCTTCCCAAACATGCTAGATGAAATAGATTGCACACATGTTGCAATATCCCCAGATTCAAGGAATGAAAACATCATTCTTTAACTGTGCAAGTTTTATGTGATGCTCAATGCATTGTCACAGATGTAGTTGCTAAGTACCCTGGCTCATGCCATGACTCATTTATCGTGGAGAACAATGCCTTGTTCAGAAAATTCTAACAGAGGCTTCTAAGTGGAGGCTGGCTAATTTTAGAATATATTAAATACATATTTAATATATGATCATTCAAAAACATATGAAACAAATGCAAATTTGTATTATGATTTTTCACATAGGAAAGCTGTATTATTATTAATATTATTATTATAGATGCTTTTATCTAAAGTGACTTACAGAGACTAGAAGGTGCACCACAACTTTAGGTCCCAGAATCTTTTTTGGACTTCTTTATTTGACCTTTTTATGGAAGAGGTTTTGTTTATTCTATCGTTTATATCCTTCTGTATTTTAAATTTAGCTGTGGCTCTGGACCTTTTGCTGAAAATAACAGTTTTGTATGCTAAAATATCATCGAGCAAAAGCTCAACTTGGGTGGCTAAGAATGTATTTTTCCTTTCTTTTTTCCAATTGTTGCGACTACATACTCTGCCTCGATGTTTTCCATTAAATGGAAGTCCGGACTAATGAAATGTGACTAATTGGCTTGTTAATGAACCTGACTATCAATAGTTGTTTCATTTAAATCAGTCATAAGCAGGAGTTGCAAAGGGTGTTGCGAGTAGAATAAATTAACCTGTGCCTGCTGAAAATCATATAATTAGGTGGCAAAAAAACCTGCAGTGCAAATGCATTGCGACTTCTATTTTCTCTCTAAAAATGCACCTTCTGAAAATCAGGCTGATAGTGTCACTCTCAAGACACAAGTATTTCTGCAACTACCATGAGCAATTAACCCCCATAGCAACAATCACCAGGACTTCTGTCCAATAGACTGCCTCAAACAATGCCAATAAAACTTCAACTCCAGGCCAGAACAAAGATGGGGATCTGCTCAAAGAAAAGTTAAACTAAATGTGTCAAATTCTCAAAACAAACACAAAACAATAATCACAATTAACTCCCTAGCAACAATCACTAGGTTGTTAGGAATCTGGTACTTCTGGGGTACCAGTGTTACTGCTGGAATCTTAAAAACATGAACGTAATTAATTAAGATTATCTTTGTTGTTGCTGTTGTGACTTCACCATTATTGCAATCTTACAGAAATATTTGTTAACACTACCTACAGCTATGGCCAAAGGCTTTGCATCACCACATAGAATTAACTATACATTTTGCTTCATAAAGTCAAATGAAACCTGCTGAATAATGTTAACATATTGTAGCACGCATGGGAGTAGGGGTCTAAAAGACATAAGCCCGATATATGCTCCTGCAAGAGAGCTGACTCTTTTGTAGAGTGGTATCGGTGCTATGCTTCAGAGTGGGAGGTCCCAGGTTCGCGTCCCACCTCCGCCTGTGAGAATTCCCCTGCCTGAGGGAACCGCGGTTCGCCACAATATTGAATGACATACCGCTTTGTAGTTTTCCATATACTTAACAGAAAACTGACAAAAATTGAAAAAACTGACATTTTGAAATCTAACATGAAACACTCTACAACCATTATGGCTTCTTGTAGACTTTTGTGATATAATTTAGTAGTTTTGCTGATTACATGGTGTTACATAAAGGATCTAAATTATGTTCATATAGTCTTATAATTATTATGTTTCAATCCTAAAATTTATAGGTAATGTAAAACTTTTGGCCATAGCTGTACATGTCCATATTCTAGAAGAAAATACATATAATATTACATTAAGGTAATGTTGAACTAATTTAAAGTATCCCTCCTATTATACCTTAAACCCTCAATTAACACTTGTCAAGAACAGTCAACAAGAAGTCTATTAATGTTTATTTTGGTATATAATATCCTGTATTTCATGGAAACTTTATTAAATCGATAATCTATGACATGTATGTTTTTATAATATTTTCATGTCATATTAAGATGATTGGCTAAAAACATATACTGTAGAACTAGTGGTTGAAAGGGCAGCTCAAGTGCTCCTCCAGCTTTACTTAGTCTTGCTGGCCTAAAACAAAAAAGTCATTTGCGAGAAATCATTGTCAACATGTAAAAATGTATCTATAATGTATCTACACAATAGAATGACAGGAATCCTACAGGGAGTGTAGTTTCTTTCCTTCAGTGAGAGTGCTGCTCCAAAGTCTCTGTGGTGCATTAGAAAGAAAACATGTCTGAACAAAATGTGCATGTAGCAATTCCAGGAAAAAAAAAATAGATGGACTTAACGAAATATATTGAAAGAAATCTGATACCAGCAAGCACAAGACAGAGCCTGGCACAACTCACATCAAGTGTTTTCTGTAGTTTTCTAACTGCATGGACATTTGTCCACTTAGACCTCTTAGCCAAACACAAAGTATTTATTATTGTAAGTCCACTCAAATTGAATTGAGTAAGACAAATGCTGGGATCAAACCACTGACACAGAAGAGAACATATCCCCAACTGCACCACCCATCCTCAAATTGACACGCTGAAATAACAGATTAATGAATAGACTAATACTTCACAAAGAGCTAAGACTTAAAAGTAAAATGTAGGTCTTACATCACTGTACAACATATTATCAGCCCTTACTGTCAGAAAGCATCTGGATAGGATCTACTAAGGAACATTTAAAGACATATCCAGTGGCAAGCAACTGTTTTGCTTAGCAACAAGGGAGAATAAGGGGGAAAAACTGTCTGGCAGGTACGAGGAATATTTTGGTAACAGAAGAAGTTTTTATCCGAGTTTAAGTGTTCCATAGATGGTTCCAGATCTGACAAGGTTTCCTCTTTTTTCTTGTTTCTCACAAAATGTTTTCTCTGCTAAACTATTTTGAAAAGGAACAAAATAGATGTAATCAAAGGGTCTTGTCTCTTGCACACAATATTCTAGACTTAAATGTGTTTCTTCATTTAAGTTGGTTAGATATTTTTACGGTAAGGCGACTGGGGTGAGATATATACATATGTGGATAAAGGTACACCGGCATAAGTTTTACACATTGATTCTGTAGACAAAAACTTTCAGTTTTTATTACAGTTATGAAACAAAAATGTAATGCTGCAAATTATACCTCTGGCTTTTAAACTTAGGCAGCTCCTGCCAATTATGAGTTCAATTATGATCTCCCTCCGAATCCATTTATTTTACTTGTAACTTAATGAACCATCAGATCTATTCTCTACACTGGGAAAGGCCTTGTGACAGCCTGGAGAGGTGGAAACAGAAGGAAAAAGACCCCAGTATCCAGCTCTGTGTTTTCAAATGGAACAGGATGCTGGAGACACCCACCCAAGGCTTCTAAGAAATGAAAGAAAAATATCCTTAGAGTCTGCGAGAGCGGGGCCAGAAGATAACTCAAGGTTTGACAACACGGTTAAAGGAAACGGATATGAGAACGGAGAGTTCTTTGCAAAGGACTAGCTCAAGATCTGCATTTAGAAAAGACATGCAGGTTTGTGTCTGTGGCTGGAGCAAAGTGACAACGGTTAGGGGTTTGAAGATTCATCAAGGGAGAATGAAATGCTTGAGGGAGAAGTGACAAGAGCCTTGCATTGTTCAGTACTTTTTACGAAGTCAGTCAAGTCAGTCGAATGAAATCCAGCGACAGGAAGCAAACCACAGTTCGCAGGATATCAGCACCCCTGTCATAGATTAGAAGAGGTCTTGCATAAAGACAGCTAGTGATGAACTTAATAAGCCTTGTGAACCCGGTCAGATGAACCAGAGTAAGAGACAAAAGAACCTCAATGGGCACATGCACAAGTTAAATGGCCAAGAGCTTCTGAGAAAACAGTGTGGGACACAGTAAACACGGATCTCTGTTTTGCGTTGGAAAGGTTTGGTGGAACACTCGAAAAGAAGCTGGATAAATTTGGGCATACCATCTATACATATGGAAGCGAGAGGTTTGGAGTTGAAAAAAGAAAGGAGAAAGTACAAACTATTCCTGTAAAGTCTAGGCGACAGCAGGAAATTGTGCGTTTAGTTAGAGAAAGGAGGCAGCTGAGGAAGCAATGGAGGAGAGCAGAACAAAGTCAGAGGGAGGCACTCAATCTATTACAAAGGGTCATAAAAGATAAGCTAGCAACATTGCACAGAGCTGAGCACCAACGGAAATGCTGCAAAAAGAAGGAGCGTGCGAGAACTAACTTTTATAAAGACCCATTCAAATTTGCAAAGAAGTTATTCATCAGGGAGAAAAATGGCAAACTAAAAGCAACTAAGTCTGGAGAGGAAACGCACACAGATTCAAAAAAGGCAAGAACCTATGTCGATTCCTTCAGACATCCCACCTATCAAGCCACTAGAATACCAAATGGAGGACTGCACACCTAAGTGGAAAAAAGTAGAGCAAGCTGTGAAAAAGGCAAGGGCGTCACCATCTCCTGGGCCTAATGGAATTCTGTATAGAGTGTACAAGAGTGTCCCTGCTGTTCTAAGAATCCTGTGGAAACTGATGAAAGTAGCATGGGAAAAACAGGTTGTACCAAGAGCATGGTGCTGAGCAGGTGGGGTCTTTATACCCAAAGAAAATGATTCTATGAGTATCGGTCATTTTGCCCTATTTCCCTGTTAAACGTGGAAGGCAAGATTTTCTTCAGCATTGTTGCTCAGAGATTGTAACGTACCTATTGAAGAACTGCTTCATTGACACTTCAGTACAGAAAACCAGTATTCCCGGTTTCCCAGGATGCTTAGAGCACACCAGTGTGATCTGGCAGCAAATTCAATCAGCTAAAAAGGAGAGGAAGGAGCTCCATGTGACATTCCTAGATTTAGCTAATGCATACGGTTCAGTACCATGAGCTTCTTTGGGCAGCATTTGATTTTTTCATTGTACCGAGGACTATAACAAACTTAGTGAAAGCCTACTTTGGAGATTTGCAATTTTGTTTTTCAACTTCATAATTCACCACTACATGGCAATGTCTAGAAATTGGAATAATGGCAGGATGCACCATTTCTCCACTGGCTTTTACCATGGAAATGGAAGTAATTATTAGGGCGTCAAAATGGCTAGTGGAAGGAGAACGCTTGGCTTCTGGAATGTGACTGCCACCAATTACAGCACACATGGATGACATGACAATCATGACTACAACAGTAGCCTGCACTAATCGGTTATTGGGCAAACTAATCAATAACACTGAATGGGCACAAATGCAATTCAAGCCCACTAAGTCAAGGAGCATCTCTATAGTTAAAGGTAAAGTAGTAGATATGAAGTTGTACATTAACAGTGAGGCAATACCAACAGTGTCTGAGAAGCCTTTGAAAAATCTTGGGAGATGGTATGATGGGGACCTAAAGGACACAGTCCGTGTGGGAGACGTGAGACAACAAGCAGTGCAAGGGTTGAAGAGCACAGACAGCAATGCTTTACTGGGTAAACTTAAACTCTGGTGCTTTCAGTGTGGTCTACTGCCAACGCTTCTGTGGCCACTCACTGTGTGAGGTTTCCTTGACAACAGTAGAGAAGCTGGAAGCGTGGGCAGCAGTGTGGAGTAGTGGTTAGGGCTCTGGACTCTTGACTGGAGGGTTGTGGATTCAATCCCCAGTGGGGGACACTGCTGTTGTACCCTTGAGCAAGGTACTTTACCTAGATTGCTCCAGTAAAAACCCAACTGTATAAATGGGTAATTGTATGTAAAATAATGTGATATCTGTATAATGTGAAATAATGTATAATGTGATATCTTGTAACAATTGTAAGTTGCCCTGGATAAGGGCGTCTGCTAAGAAATAAATAAATAAAAATAAATAAAATAATCAGTTCATACGTCAGGAAATGGTTAGGAGTTCCACACTGCCTCAGCAGAGTGGGACTGTATCGTAAAGGGATACTGCAGCTGCCAGTCTCAGCTCTAACTGAGGAGTTTAAGTGCGCCAAGGTTCAATTTGAAATGACAATGGTAGAGTCACACGACGAATGTATGAGGGAGGCAGCACCTGTGTTAAAAACTGGAAGAAAGTGGGCGACAGTGGAAGATGCAAAGGCTGCCCTTCATATCAGTGATATCATGGGGCAAGTACAGCAAATCACGTAAATTAAACTAAAAGCTCCCCCCCCCCCCCCCCACCCTATTTATAAACTGAAGCTGTATCTAAATCTAGATTTTTATTTTATTTTATTTTATTTTATTTTATTTTATATTAAAACCCGCCGCTGCTACACTTTCAAATGAAGGAGGGCTGGGCGATAGAGGCGCAGCGCTACAACAGGTCTGAAAGAACACAAGTTCTGAGGACTATCCCTGCATGGATAGTTGATAGAGTCAATCATCCTGGAGTCTGCCATTTACCGTGGAGCTTTTACAATCAGCAGGAAGTCAGAAAAATGTATTTTCCAATCAGGTCTTGACGCCCCTCTAATAACCCTGAAAAACACTGTTCTGAGCTATTGGGTGTATCTCCCTGTAACCCGTTTGCCACCGTCTTTTGAAGTACTCTACACCATCTTTCTAGACTTCTTTCTCATGCACTGCTTTTTGCTACAGCACATGGGTAGATTAATCGATCAGTGATTTTGCCCTCAGAACAGCCTCAATTCGTCGGGGCATGGACTCTACAAGGTGTAGAAAGCGTTCCACAGGGATGCTGGCCCATGTTGACTCCAATGCTTCCCACAGTTGTGTCAAGTTGGCTGGTAGTGGATCTCTACTCCGATCTCTACTCGTTCCATCTCATCCCACAGATGCTCAATTGGATTAAGATCTGGTGACTGGGCAGGCCACTGCAGTAAGCTGAATTCACTGTCATGTTCGTGGAACCATTCCTGGACAATCCTAGCCTTGTGGCATGTGGCATTACCCTGCTGAAAAAATCCATTAGAAGATGGATAAACTGCTGCCATGAAGGGATGCACCTGATTGGCAATGATGTTCAGATATCCTGTGGCATTCAAACATTGCTCCACTTTTATCAAGGGGCCCAATGTGTGCCATGAAAACACACCCCACACCATCACACCACCACCACTAGCCTGCAATGTTGACACACGACATGATGGGTGCACGTACTCGTGTGGTTTTCTCCATACCCTAGTCCTCCCATCAGCTTGAAACAGCAGGAACCGGGATTCATCAGACCAGGCAATGTTTTTCCAATCCCCCAGTGTCCAGTGTTTTCGTTCCTTAGCCCGCTGCAACCGCAGTTTCTTGTGTTTTGCTGAAAGAAGTGGAACTCTGTTAGGTCGTCGGCTGCCATACCCCATTCGTGTCAAGGTACGACAAGTTGTGCATTCTTTTATGGGTCTTTCGACACCAATATTGTAAAGGACTGTCAGTTGACTAACTGTAGCCCGTCTGTTGCTCTGCACAATTCATGTCAGCCTCCTTTGGCCTCTTTCATCAATGAGCCGTTTTCGACCACTGGCCTGCCGTTGGCTGGATGTCCTTTGGGTGGTGGACAATCCTTGATACACACGAGAAACTGTTGGGCGTGAAAAACCCAGCAGCGTTGCAGTTCTTGACACACTCAAACCGGCGCGCCTGGCACCTACTACCATACCCCGTTCAAAGGCACTTAAATCTTTTGTCTTGCCCATTTACCCTCTGAATGGCACACATACAGTACACAATTCATATCTCAATTGTGTCAAGGCTTAAAAATCCTTCTTTAACCTGTCTCCCCTTCATCTACACTGATTGAAGTGGATTTAACAGGTTACATCAATAAGGGATCATAGCTTTCACCTGGATCCACCTTGTCAGTCTATTTCATGGAAAGAGTAGGTGTTCCTAATGTTTTGTACACTCAGTGTATAGCCTAATTCAGCTGTTTATATTATTATTATTATTATTATTACTATTATTATTATTATTATTATTATTATTATTATTATTATTATTATTATTTATTTCTTAGCAGACGCCCTTATCCAGGGCGACTTACAGTCGTAAACAAAAATACATTTCAAGAATCACAGTACAAGTAATAATACAATTAAGAGCAAGATAAATACAATCACTTTGGTTCTAGCATGGGGTTCAATTATATGCTTATACTATACTATACTATACTATACTATACTATACTATACTATACTATTCTTTATAAAAGTTAAGAATGTAGTATCATACTGTTCACTACACCACAGTCAATTCTGAAAGAAGTTACCAATGAAAATGAGATGTATTAACTGCCAATGACTAGCTGCAAACTTGGGCTGTACAGTTCTTATTAAACTCAGTTTACAAACTCATCCACAGTGCTACCCGAGTTGAAAACTGAAATTTCCTATATAAGTCATGTCACGCTATTTTATCAGAGTTTATTTTCAAGAATTGGCCTTTTTAGCCAATTTACATGCAACTGGAAGTTTCAAAACAAAGAAGTGGGTCCAACAAGGCTAAGGCACAATCCCACTCCAAGTCTGACACATTGTTTTGCAGCAGAGGGGATAAAAAAAAGTATGAATTGCTGTGATCAAGTCCAGACTGTTTGAGTTCAATTCCAAGCCTTCCTCATAAATATTCAAAGACTTGTGAATAGACACCCAAGTTTGAAAGAACACCTGTGTATTCTGGAACCCAACATAGCACTGGCACAATATGAGTGGAGTTAATACTTTGTGGTGCAAGGCAGTAATGTGCTTACATATTGTGTGGACAAGATCAGCAATCCCGGTCTGCAGGATTGCAGCCCTTTCCTGCCACAGAATCTGTGTTAGGGAGTCCCAGAAAGTTGGGTTACTGGGATTCTTTTATAAGGATCAGTCGAGGATAGACCAAATCTTCCATAAAAATACTGCCCTCTTTGGACTGATGGCCACTGGCATAGACAGGCAGAAGTCCCTCTTGGAGAATGTTGATGTAAAAGTTACAGGTCCTTCGCAGGCCACTACTGTGACCATCCACTGGCCAAGTTAGACAAAGAGTCAGGGCATCACAACTCTGCCATGGCCTGGCTAATCACCAGACATGAACTTGAGCATATGTAGGCTATCCTTAACCAATCCCTGTGAACATGTCCCAGTAAATCCACTTCCTGGGACTCCAGAATACAGATAATACTTTCAAACTTGGGTGTCTGTTTACTTATGCCAAGTCTCTGAATGAGGATATTAGATTAAAGTGGACTGTTGTCATTTGAACTATTTTCATAGAACCAATAAAAGCAAGTGTGTTATGTATTTTTCACATATATCATTCCCCTGTTCAGTGTCCTTCTCAATGCATTTCACCTACAGCATAGCAACAAACAAAACAATTAAGATAGCTCACTAACCTTATACTTACAATAGTAAACTACTTGGTGTAAGAGTTTTTACAATATTTAACCACAGCTTAAGTTTCTGTGCTACAAATAGGGTTTTTTTTTGCAGTGGTATCATTTCCACACTAGTCATGTGACTGTCGTCAAATGTCCGATATCAGATATTGTGAAGTGTTGGTTTTACTGGGGATGATGTGACATATCAGAATAAAATATGTTTCCAGTGCTACACATCTGCAAAACATCTCACTGCTACGACTGCTCCCACACTGGCTATTTAAGTATATTGATGTTTTTCAAGCACAGGTGTCTGCCATGCTCTAAAGGAAATCTGGTGAAGGTTAGCTGTCAGGCATGGAGTCAATGTACTCTAGTAGTTATTATTATTATTATTATTATTATTATTTATTTCTTAGCAGACACCCTTATCCAGGGCGACTTACAATTATTACAAGATATCATTATTTTTACATACAATTACCCATTTATACAGTTGGGTTTTTACTGGAGCAATTTTTAGGTAAAGTACCTTGCTCAAGGGTACAGCAGCAGTGTCCCCATCTGGGATTGAACCCACAACCCTCCAGTCAAGAGTCCAGAGCCCTAGCCACTACTCCACACTGCTGCCCAGTGGTTGCATGTGTTCACTGTAAAATTTGAAAGTGCAAGAGATTGAGATCAGAAGAGTAGGTTGTTAATTCTGGATGATTTCCATTTAATTTTAGTATCAATATTTTCCTTTTCCATATAAACAGTTAACAGAGAGACTGAGTAAACCTACCTTTTACCGGACCGTAGTCTTAAATTAAGCCTTGCCAACACCACTAGCTGTCCTCCCTCAACCTAATCCATTTGGTGTGTACATTTTCCTTTTGGCTTTTTCAGGCAAGAGCTGAAGTCAGAGTTGGAAAGTTAGTATTTTGGTGGAAGTAAAAAGGATTCCATAAATAACAATCAAGTTTGCAGTTTAAAGAAGTAGGTAATGTGTAAAAAAAATAAAATAAATTGAAACACCTGTTCTTTCATCTCTAAATGCAAACCATATTGCTGAGGTTATAATGAAAATGTTATGACAGAAAGTAACAAAACATCTTTTAGGGACGGCTAATTAAATTGAGGTGTATGTCTATGTTACGGTTCATGTGTAAAATCGGTAAACCTATAGATTAACTGGTAAATGTGTAGATTTACCAGCTCAGCGGTCAACGTAAAAAATAACCGGTATATGTGTAGATTTACCAGCTCATAGGTCAATGTATAAAATAACTAAAGAGATGGTAGTAAAAGACCTCTTTTACTTACATCCGTGATCACTGTCTGGTAACAATTCACAATACAAAATAATGTTTTGCTGGCAAAATGACTTTTTTTTTTTTAGGTTTTTTTTAGCTTTTTTCTAAATGAGTTCAACTGAATAATACTAAATCACACTTAGTAGAGGCATGAGTTTTGCTGAAGAGATGTCATTATTACCATATCTAATGTTTGCCCGATGGTAAATTTTGATTTAAAATAAAATCGAGAAAGTGCTTTTTTTTTTTTTTACATAAAGTGAAAGAAGTATTTTAATAATAATAATAATAATAATAATAATAATAATAATAATAATAATATTGCAAGAAGGGATGCAGTGAAGTTTCGAAAGATTAATAAAATAATACTAAGGCTGGAGTTTAAGAAAAATAAATAATAAATTAGCTCATTTACCCAAGTACACAACAGATCTTACAGACATCTTTATTTTTATTTTTTTTTGCCATTAAGTTCCCTGACGTTACTTTATTTACGATTTCACCTCACATGCTGTAGCATTAGCTTCCATCTCCTTAGTTATTTTATACATTGACCGCTAAGCTGGTAAATCTACACATATACTGGTTATTTTACACATGAACCGTATACAGTACTGTGCAAAAGTTTTAGGCAGGTGTGAAAAAATGCTGTAAAGTAAGAATGCTTTCAAAAATAGACATGTTAATAGTTTATATTTATCAATTAACAAAATGCAAAGTGAGTGAACAGAAGAAAAATCTACATCAAATCAATATTTGGTGTGACCACCCTTTGCCTTCAAAACAGCATCAATTCTGTTTTATATATAGATTGATTTATATTTATTTATTTATTTGAAATGTTATTATTTGATTTTCCAGGAGTTCCATCTTATTTGCAGGACCTCAGGGTCAAATACACTGAGTTAACACAGACACACAGGCCAACGGCTCAGTCAAAGCTAAACAATGCAGTGATACTTACACTATTTTAGTCAACCTATTTCTTCAACCTTTTCATCTTTTGCAGTGATCTGTTAAGTTTATTATAAATCATGTTGTAAACATTATGAGAGGACTAGCGTAAAAACCACACAAAATGGAAACTCCTACAATATGCATATACATTTTTATTTAATTGAGAATTACTTTACAGGGTACACTTCTAAGTTGGACCAAATTAACTTTTGGTTTAGTATTTTTATATATTATATTGGTATATGTATATATAATATTTATTAAATGATGTTACCACAGCACTTCAAAAATTCTTTATTCATAGATTATATATGCCAGTTTTACTACTGTCAATATACAGTAAATCTAATCTGTCTGTAGTGTAAAGTATACTTTTAAGTTTACTTATCCATTCTTCTAAAACCAATCGGTTTTGGGATGAAGTGCTGTCATTTTGTTTGGTAAGTATTCAGCAGGCACAAGGCACTCTTTTGTGGCAGTTATATGTCTTGCTTTAAGTTTCCAGGATATATTTCTTTGAGTAAGTATGTTTGAAGATGCATAGTAAATGAATATATTATGCAGACTAGTACAATATTCAGTTAAAAATGTGTAAATACATCATCGGCTTACGTTGAGAGTTCCACTTTTAACCTATATTGAGTACATTACCGTTACATGTAATGAATGCAACAGTATGTGATGTCTCCAGGTGCTGTGGGTGGAAACTGAATACAAGTCAGGATAGCAGAAGTCCAGCATTCTTTGACAAAACGATTACTGATCTGTTCAGCTCATGGTAACATTTCCTTGAAGCCAATGAACAGAGAAATTCAGCTTAGCCTGAAAAGTACTGAAGCTCCCTTTTAGCAATGCTGGAAATATTGTAATATACTTTGCTGTTAAACAAGTTTTATTGGGGGCTTTTAATAAAAAGCTCTGACAGGACAAATACGCTCAACCAAGTCTCATAAACACTGTATTACCCTGGGGACAAGCTGCCACCACATTCATATGTAAGCTCCAGAATACGCACATGTCAATAATATGACTACATAATACAAAGTACTGGCTATACTACCCTAGGGCTTAACTGGAGGTGAAAACAATGACAAGAAATACACCAGCACTGTACTAATGCTTTACAACATCCTCATGTCACCAACAGTGGAAGGCTCTCATGTTTGTTCATTTTTAAGAGCTGATCTGGCCATTGCGGTTTGGGCTTCACCATATTCCAGCACTGTCCCTGGATTTCACTCCAATCCGGTCGCTTTGAAGATGACGTGATTTTCTGGTCTCCAGCCTTCATGATTTATTTTTTGAGTTTGTATCACACAGACTGTAAATCACTGCAGTACGGGGCCTTGTGGAAAAGCTACTGGAAATCCCATAGGGACGACCTGACATGTTTGCCTCAGTAATATAAATCACCTGGAGAGTTCAGCTATACAGGTCAGTGACTCTGCAGACGGGCTTAATCCAGTAATAATATTTATACTGTGGGGTCTTAAAGATTTGGTGCTTTATAGTCAGTGGTCTGAAAAATATATGAAAAGTACAATTTTATAGAAATACAGAATGTCTGTATTCACGTTCTTAAGGACACATGTTTATTTTATATATGTGTGTGTATACCTAATTAGAAGACCGTTTTGGGTTTTAAAATTTTAATTACTCTGAGTTCCGGAATGTAATGCGCATGTCTGTTTGTGACTTTTCCTAAATATATGTATTAGATATATTGACTACATTTGAGCCGCACATTCACAAGGAATTGATAATCTAAGCGCCCAAACCGGTCATTTTAACTGGTTTCAATACATTCAAGACCCTGAGAGGATAATTTCAATACATATTTATTCAAATATAGCCTATAATCCTGACTGTCCTTTTCAATACAATCACTCCCGTGATCAATTGGCATCTACCTGTCTTCATTCTGAGACAGTGGAATACTACAATGCCACAAAGTTCAGTGTGGATGTGCTAGACCAGATGGCACGACAGTATTCAGTCAAAGGTGGATCTCGTCTGTGGCCTGTGGCTGTATTTTATAACATTTTGGACCTGGCAGCCATCAATGTGTATGTTTTATACAAGGAATGAACCTGGGGAAACTGCAACAGGAGGGACTTCATCTTGCAGTTAGCCATGGAGTTTCGGCAAGCACATATGGATCAGAAAAGGGCAGAGACAGATGCCCCTTCTGGCAGTGCTGCAGCCGCTGTACCCACACGCAAGAGGAAACAGTGCCAGGTTGCAAAATGAAACGACAACAAAACTTTGGCTGTCTGTGCCGGTTGTGGAAGGGCAGTGTGCGGTAAATACCCAGGGAAAGTGGAGAAGCGTGTATTATGTAGGCTAAATAAATATGTTATGTAAATAGTTTATTGTATTATAGTTATTTATGTTTTGAAGTGTGCATTATATACTATTTTCGAAAAAGAGACCCTTTAACGTTATTTGTTAGGGCTCTGGGCTCTTGACCGGAGGGTTGTGGGTTCAATCCCAGGTGGGGGACACTGCTGCTGTTCCCTTGAGCAAGGTACTTTACATAGATTGCTCCAGTAAAAACCCAATTGTATAAATGGGTAATTGTATGTAAAAATAATGTGATATTGGATAAGGGTGTCTGCTAAGAAATAAATGATAATAATAAAGATGGAAAAGCCCTGTTACTCCTGGACAACTGTCCAGCGCACCCTCCTGCAGACCAGTTAGTGACATCTGATGGAAAAATTTAAGTTGTCTACTTACCTAAAAACACAACATTGAAAATCCAGCTGATGGATAGTGGGAAAATTGCAGCATTCAAGAAGCAGTACAGAAAAAGGCTACTGAGGGAAATCCTAGTCACAAGCAACTTCTGTGAGATGTTCAGACACTTGATTTGCTGGATGAAGAGGAGGATCCGGAAGCTGTAGTGAATGACTGGCTTCATGTGGATGATGAGTGGGCAGTGACCACCATGCTGACAGATGAAGACATCGTTGACGAAGTGTTGGGGAGGTCAGCTGCCCAGGAAAATGAAATTGATGAGGCAGACGAACCAGCGACCCCACCCCCGCTTGCATCTGAGGCAGTGAAGGGGTTAGAGACTGCAATCGCATGGATGGAAACACAGGACGTTAACGGAATACAAATCCTGCAACTCCGCCAAATGCTGATGATGGGTCTTACAGCTTCCATGAAACCAGCGCGGCAAAGCAAAATTGATGATTTCTTTAAGAAGTGAGAAGTTAATGCACTTTTACATTTTTGACGTTTGACTGGTTTTGAAAGTTCTGTTTCAATTTGCAATTTTTTTTTTTTTTTGACTCAATTAATAAACACAGAATACTGGATGCACATCACAAATACTTTAGGTAAGTGTAATTCTACTTTTACTGTATTCACAATATCATTATTAGCCTATTATTATTATAACTAGTAGGCCTAGTATAGTAGTAGTGGTTGTTTTCAAAATAAATACTATAATAATCAGATAGATAGATAGATAGATAGATAGATAGATAGATAGATAGATAGATAGATAGATAGATGCAGTATATAAAGAAAAAATGAATGGCTGCTTTAATCTGAATGATGCTCAGCACATGTGCAGGACAAAGTAAGTGGATAACTGTACACATATTGCAGATGTAGGCACTAACCAGTAAGTAAAGGGCTATCAGATGCTAAAACAGTTCATTCAGTGATGACACTTGTCAGCCACCAGGGGGGGTAGTCACAAAAGAGACATAAATCTTCAAAAGGTCTTCAATGCTGACATGTATGAATAAATTAGACATTAATACAGTAATACAGTAATTATACTGTGGGGTCTTAAAGATTATTAGCCACCTAACTTTTAAACTACAAGTAGCACATTTTGTATTTTGGCTTAACTGCTGTTACCCTGTTTCTAGGACTTTTCTTCTGGATAAGGTATTCTTAATTTTACAATAGTTTATTTTTAAAGCTGTGGTTTTTAAAGGTTTAAGTGTCACTAGATCTTCAACGGAAGATATGTAATGTATAATTATTGAGAACAGCGGCAGTTCCACCAGGAGCCTGTCATGTTCTGGTAATAAACAGTACAGTAAGAATTAGCAGTACCACATGTATTAAACTGAGCTTGTGGTGACACTGATGATTGATGTTTGGGTACATCTGGTTTTAGTTTTAGTGACCTCACTGTTGAACAAGTTGAATTATGCATGAGGATAAATGTGCTCTGTGTTTTTAAAAGAGTTTTAAAAATGATTATACCTATTATTGTTGGAAGAAGGCAATGAAGCATGATCAAACACAGATAGGGGCTCCTTACATGTGGATAATATAGCTGATAGAGATAGGGACAGGTCACATCAACCTTAACCCCTTAACCTTTGCCATACAGCAGTTGCCCAGAACCAACAACATTTCAATGATACAATGGTAAGAATGAACTACAAATAATAAAAAATATTTTAAAGGCCCTGTAACAGGGACAACATACTGTCTCTGGCTTCTGGAACGGTACACACAAGAGTCCACAGGAAACAGCTAGATGCTCGGCCAGTGACGCACTGCAGCTGTGTTTTGTTTACAGGGAATTGTGGCCGAGGATTGGGCAGCTGCGGTTCATTAACTGGCTGGTGGGCGTGTTCAGGCGGAGCATCTTGCTTCAAAAGGGATCCACTGAGAGCCAAAACAAATCTGTTCATGCCATGGACAAAAACTAAAGAATAAAAACTAAAGAATAAAACGTCATTAACTTCTGACCACCGCGAGTGGAAACAGGATCAGCATTTGACCATTTTCCTGTAGGGACAGGGGCTCGTTTTGGGTTTCTTAGACCCCAACAAAAAGTATAGCCGTCTGTCAGCTGGACCTCTCGGTTTCGTGAGAGCAGCGCACAGCGTATTCACAGACCCTTTTGTTTTATTTTCTTTTGCTCATTGTTTATTTCTTTATTTTACACCAACCATGTATTGTTGCCTGGGTGATACCATTGTCAGTACCAGCCACTGGCTAATTGTGTGCTGCTGTACAAAAATAAATCTGGAGGAACGTTTCGAATACAACTTCTGTGTCTCTTCCTTAGACCTCAATCACTGGACTACCCTCACACTTCTAAAACAGAGAACTTACACAGATTCTCAACTGTAAATGCCAGAGCCACCATTTTCGATCATGTTTCTGTCAATTTTGCATGACTGAACATTGATAAATCACTGAAAATGTTATTATTAAAATGGGTGCTGGAAATGCAATGAACCTACTAAGGTCATACCAGTTAAGAAACACAGATGTTTTCCTAAAACTTTCATTGGCAAGGGATCTAGTGTCTCCATGAGCTCCCCACTGTGAGAAAAAAACATTACTTTCATCCTGTGGCAAGTATATCTATTGAATTACAAATATATGAGAACCATCTTGTACTACAAAATGAGCTACTGCATTCATTGCAAAGTAGTATTTATTTAAATCCCTAACAAAATAGAAAGTACAGAAGAAAAGGTTTATTTATTCCAGATATATTATAACATCGTTGCATATATAAATAAATATACCTCAATGTCAGTTTAGAAGATACATAAATATGATTAAAGGGAAAGACTGACCTCACTTCTGTTTCTGTGCCAAGTCGTTATTGCACCTGAGTATCTTTATAAATACTAAAAGAAACTTTCTAAATTCAATGACAAATGTTTCAATGACAGTGAGAAGCACTTATAGTCAAAAAATGAGGTATTATTTTCAGAACACACACTGAGAAACTGAGAAAACGCTTCCTTCAGCTTCTGGCAAGTGTCTATTGAACTACTTTGACAAATTTATGAGAACCTTCTGCAAAATGAGGTTCTGTAGTTGTATCCCCAAATGGACACTTGTACCCATTCTGCAGCTGTGAATAAGATCACACCACTTGCATCAAGTGCTGTATCCACCTTTAAAATACTTTAAAGAGTACATGCAGTTTTGACTTACCTCGCAGGACTGTATGCAGTGAATGAGGTTTGGGTCCGGGTGCCATCTCATCAGTCCTGTGCACACAATACTCTAAATACAATCCAGAAAGAGAACTAACTAAAGCAGAGTTATTTTTTTACTTCTTTAAAACAGTGGGCTTGTAAAGTAGGTACAAACTAATCCTACATAATACTGACATGTGTTGGCAGTTGAGTATCCTCAGAAAACATCACAACTTCAAAGATGTATGTTTGGTGTGTGGTAAATTGTTCGGAAGTGTAAATTAAATCAGTGGAAGCCCAAAGTAGTCCACTTGTCAATTATCAATGTTCTATTTGTAAACAAAACATATTAAAAAGACACAGCTGTTGAAAAATTGTTAACTTATGGAACAGAGCAAAATTAAATTAAATGTAATAAACCCACTGATTCTTTAGGTCAGATTTAAGACTCACAATGAACTGGTTTAGTGAAGATTGTTCTTGGTTGTGTGGCTTCGTACCAAACTTGTAACACACTTGATTTACACATGCTGTTCATTTGTAGCCATTTTTAATTATTAATAATATAAGGAATAATGCATAATGCATACCCAACTGTGCATAATAAGGCTGTAGTTATATTGAGGGTTTCTGGTGACATATAAACCACGAGAGTGCTAGCTTGAACATAAACTTTGCAGCGACTTTGGGAGACAGTGGTTGGTTTTCATGAAGCAGGTATCAAGTTCCAGTACCACAGTACACAATGGCACACTACCAATACAGTCTGCGCGGCATGCTCCTCATTACTTAACAGTAACCACACAGACCGCATTGTGCAGCCTTAGAAAGCTGTTTAAACAAATGTGATATCTTGCAGATCGGGAACCCTGCCATTCGTAATCAAACAATCCACATGGGGCCAATGGGTTTCCAATAGTCCTTAATCTAAAATGCTGTTTTTTGTTTTCATTTTAAAATGCTGATTTATAACATAAGCTGTTCGTCAAACAACGAATGCCCAGAGGCAGTAAATGAACTCTCCTCTGGGCCCTCAAAACATGAGGTGGTAAGAGCTTTGGATGCAAACTCTGTCTAGCTTTGAAGTAATGCTATCCCTTCCTTGGCAACAGGAGGCCAGAAATATGACAAATGTTATGAAACTCAGTTCCAAACTATTTGATTTGAGAGGCCGTAGCCTTCTAGCACATTGAAAGGTCACCCAATAGTAGCTCAGCAAATAAAGCTATTTACATTTGATTCCTATTGACCGGGTACCAATAGATTTCATTAGGCTGTTTGTCTCCCATAAAAGGATCATTTGAGATCTTATATGTCTGCAGAGTTCTGCTCTGAGTAGTTGACGACAACTATTTTACCCTCAATGGTCTATCTATCTGTTCATCCTCTCAGGGTCTTGAAACAGGATCATTGGAAGTAAGAGGAAGGTAATAAATTGGGGAGGTGCGAAAAGACTTGTATGCATATGTATATTTTCCTCTTACCTCAACCTGTGTTGGCTCCATCCAATGGCTCATTGTGTCAGCCGTGATGTTATTGGGAAGTATCACTGGGTCACTCAGGGAGATGACGCACAATGGGTAACATACAGCAGCTAGAATTTCACAACATTAATATTAATGTAATAAAGATTACATGAGCTACAATGTGTCCTCTAAAACCCTTGCTGCTGTTTCTAGGATCTTGTTGCCCATTTGCTGTGCAGCAGTTTCAGAAAGTGTCACCCTGTACAGGTATATCAGATTACCGGGTATATTACAGTCTTTGAAGTCTTTCATCTGTTGTATACAGAGAGAACGGTTTAAGAGAACAATGCTTATAGTGGTTTTTGTGTCTATTATCTAAACACTATTGTCCTTTCTATTTTTAAACTTGTAGATCTATAATAAAGATTGTCTTAAAGAAGGCAAGCCTTACACTTACCCACACTGTATCCCTGCTCACAGCTGTACTCCACAAGGTTCAATTCAGGAGGTGGTGGGCACACTCCCTGCAGCTTTTTACACAGTTTGAACTCATCAGTCCATTTACCTTCTTTAGTGCAGCGAATTGTGTGCTGTCAAAAAGAAACACACACACACAAATAATTTTAGTTACTTTGTCAAGGTGAAATGACAACACAGTTCAATTAAAATCCTGTTGAGGAGTTTTGCTTTAGTAAGCAAAGACACACTGTGCTTTCAAAGCATTGGCCATTTACCTTGGGGGCAGGATCAACCTTGTGTTAGTCATTGTACATTTGAAGCCATCTCTCCCCGGCTCAAGGAAATGTGCAATTGGAATGAGAATATATCACTTTAAATATCTCTCTATGTTCCAGATCCGGTAGAAAAGTGAGCTAACAATACATGTCAAACATGCTACTGAAGTTAATAGAAAACAGGAATGTACTGTAGTTATAACCTCATTCACTGTATATCTTACCCTTTCGCTTGAGTCAGGACAGTTGAGGGTGCATTGGCTGTCATACTCCAGACCATTGGTGCAGCTGTACATACCCTCAAACACCAGGGAAGGGGGAGTACAGACAACTGGGGTGCAGCCCCCCTCCTCCCACTGCCCTCCTTCCAGGCACGCAATCTTCAGGAATCTCCTGACAGCATAAAGAAAAACATAATCAGGAGCGCAGACACGCCAGTGTAAACACCATTACTATAGCTACCTTCCAAAAGCTGGCTTGTGTAAAACTGGAAGCATTTAGTTAAATATTATACAAACGAATGAGGAAGCCTGTTCGGTGCCAGCAATTAAGATTCTCATTGAAGCTCCAAGAAAGCACAGAGCCATATAAAGAAAGAACATGATAATAACTCAATATTAAGAACATAAGAACATTTACGAAGGAGAAGAGGCCATTCGGCCCATCTCAGCCCATCCAGTAATTGGAGCAATCAGTTCAGCAAACATCATAAAAAGGGATTCATTAATTACATTTGATGCTGTTTTTTCTTTTATCTGTATTGTCCCATGGTCTGATTTCAATGAAACCATTGAAGTGCGTTGGAACCACCACACATAAAATTATTAGGACCAGGGAGCAGCATGATTTCATCTATAGCTCTGTGTGGCCTGAATTAAAGTAGAAAAAACAAGCTAAGTACTATAGGATCTCCAACACAAGAAACAGTGCTAATATTACTAGTCCTAATAGAAGTTAAGAAAAATAATTTTAAAACCTTGATTTTGACTCATTTAACCAATTACTGCTATTCCATTACAAAAGTATTCAATATATATATATATATATATATATATATATATATTATTTTTTTTTCTAAAGAAATATTATATAATCGCAGCAGGTTTTGTGCATAAAACTCACAAAGCTTTGCAGGTGCAAGCACTCCCACACTACACCTGGCACCAACAGGTCACTAATGAACCCCAGGAGGCAAAGCTTTCCACCAGCCTTCTGATTGGTAAACATGACAGGTTATATAAACCGACCTTTGACCGTGACCAACTAGTAAGACTCCAATTAGCATCAGTATCTAGCTACCCGATTTGTAGGTAGTCCAAATTTACAAGGGAACTTTATTATGAACACAATGGCCCCTATCTATAACATACTGCCTCCCTCCCTTTTTATTTCTATAATCCTTTACAACTGCCAACAATTTCTACACTACATACTTTTCTTTCAGGTGTGAAATGTCTTTCAGGAAATTCAGTTTGTTTCCGTGACGTGTGTTGCAGGTAGGTGGGTGGTTTAACACAGAGCATTCTAAACAGCATGCTATATGATATTGCCTATGATGCCTGATCAATGGGCACCCTGTATATTGAAAATGGGGTATTACGCTGCAAAGAAATTCTGGCTTTTATTTCATTTTAAATGTATATTCCTTAGAATCCTGTCTCTATTAGGAGTTTCATGAAGCAGAGTAAGCAAGGAATAAAAAGCAACACTCACTTCCTTGGCATCTTGCTTGGGCTGCCTGTGACAAAATACCCGGGGTTGCACATGTATCGGCAGATGGATCCTACATCATGTCCTCCCAGTTGGCATCGAGGCACCAGAAGCTTAGCATTGGGCACAGCTGATGGAGCAGTGCATTCCAGCTTACAGTACGCTTCAGGGAAGGACCACAGTCCGTCTTCTTGGCAGACCAGCCAATCTTTCCCTCCTGCCAGCACACAAATGAACAAAAGCACATCACTCTGATATACAGTAGCCAGCTGTCTACATTTTAGAAAGATTACATTTAGCATCCCCCTTGCACAAAAGAGTCACAGAGCCACAAAGTCACAGAGCTGCTCTCTCTCATCTGGGATGTTTGTGAGGTTAGGAGGATCATTTTGGAAAGACCACTTTTGTGTCATTCCATTAGCACAATTAGCACAATTCTCAAAACAGTTAACTGACTCCTCATTTTCAAAACTACTGACACATTTCTCTGGTTAAGACACAGAATGCTAAATTCTAAACCATCTGTATGGTTCACTTAATGTAATTCCATCACTGTAATACAAGTTTCATATGTGAGTGTCTTGTTTTCAAAACACATATATCTGTATGCTGTTGCTCACAATTACGCATTACTTTAGATAAACATTCCACACATGGAAATGCAAATTTCACAATTTATCTCTAATCAAATGTCACTCATGCATAAAAGGTTGATGTTACAAATTGTGCTGAAACATAGGTTAAGGCAGAAAAACATGGGCAAGTTGGTGGATGTGGCCGTGGACATGAACAGAGGGGTGATCGTGGTCATGGTTGTAGTCCTGGTCGTGGTGTTCGACACAGGAGACAGCCAGCCCGGGTGAGATCACAACATATTGCTGTAACAAATGAAATCCATGCAACAGTTGTGGACCATGTCATCAACCGCGGTGTGACAATGAGGGAAGCAGGGCTGGCAGTGCATCCAAATCTGCGACGATCAACAGCTGCATCTATAATTCATGCATTTCGAACTGAGAATAGGTAAGTATGAATAGCAGTATTTTATATAACCTATTACATGTATTTATAGAGTTTATAGTTTGCACGTTGACACAGCTCCCTACTTTGTTTTATACACTAAATATGCAGATGGATTGAAAGAAGAGCTGCCCGTGGCGGCTAAGGAGAACAGCCGCTGCGATGTAGATGAAATTATGAGCGGCTTAGTGATGCAGAATGAAAATATAATTGTAATACCAGACACTGATCATGTAAAAAAAAAAATTTAAAACTATAAAAAAATGACTAAATATAGTGCCCATATATACTGGTTTTCTCTTTGATAATGTAAGCCTTTGAATTGCATAATCTATTTACAATTTAAATATTTTATTTTGGTTGAAGAGTTAAACAATATGAACCTAAATGTTTGAAGAATTGATGTAAATATCAAGCTTTGCAAGATATATGAACAAATTTTACGTTTGCTTCATTTTGCAATTGTATTTGAAGTTTTGCCAATCACACAACTGTTTCGGTGTTTGTGTTAACTGTTTTGAGAATTGTGTTAAAAGTATCAGTAACTGCTTTAGTGATTGAGAAAAAATATTTGTTGTCAGTACCTCAAATGGTCTAGGACAGTGCAGCAGTGATAGCTTTGTAAAAGTACTGCCACAAAAGGGTTAATTTGTTTTTGGACAATACTTAAAGTGGACACTATGAAAAGGAGACATTAAAGATGCATTAAATACTGCTAGGCCTACAACTACATGTACTGTATATAGTTGTACGTTTATGTTTAATTTTTTTTTTTATTATTTTTTTTACAATACCAAGGATTTCTGTGAGGTTTTTAATAAAATAAATCATACACAGTGTTTTCTTCATGCATGATAGCTTATGACGGCATTTACAAGGATATCTTCAAGGCATGGTTTCAGATATTTCTTTTATTACATCATGCATGGAACCCTGTTATTAGTCATTAAAAAATAATGAATGATGTTGATGGATTAAACTGAAGGCATATGGCTTCTCAAGGGGAAAAATCACTGACATTTTAAAAGGTATGGCTTTTCATTTCTACCTGAACAGTGCTTGCTATAACCTTCATTGGATCTGGCGCACAGCTGTGTAAATACCTAATATAATCCAACATTTTGAATAATATGCATGCAATTGCACTGGACTGAAAAAATACTGAAAAAAACTGATAATAATTTTGACAATTGTATGTAAATGAAATTTGAAATGCTGTTCATATAATATTTCAGATAGAAAATGTAATTTTTTACAAATAGAAATTAGTTTGTGAGCACTTGTGGAATATATACAGCTATGGCCAAAAGTTTTGCATCCCTTGCAATTTTAGGATTGAGACATAATTAAAAATAAATGATATTGCAAAAGTCTACCGAAAGCCACGTTAAATTTCATGTTAAATTTTGAAATGTCACGTTCGTTAAGTATATGGAAAACCTAAAAGCGCTATGCAATTCAATATGTTAACGTAATATTATTCAGCAGGTTTCTTTTGATTTATTGAAACAAAATGTGTTAATCAGCAGAGAGAATCCGCTATGAATGATGATGATTACAATTGCAATTGATTTATGAACTGTGAAGGTCACTCAGGGCCTGATGACTGTGGCCCTAGTGAAAGATAAATTTGGCCGGAGGCCTCATCCATGGGTGCCTGTGCGAGGCCGGCTGGAAAAAACATGAACAGTTACAGTTATCTGATTGGATGGGGGGGGGGGGGGGGGTGGTTTGTGTTTGGGTTTTTATATTATGTTGTGTTATGTATTGTTCCATGTTGTTCTTTTCTCTTTAAATAAATAAAAAATATTTGTTAAAAAAAAAAAAAAAAACAGTTACATGCATCCCAGTGCCGCAGATAGGAAGTGGCTGTGGCCACCTCCCCCAGAAAAGACGAGGCCGCCAAACCATGAATATAATAATAAATAATTAACACGCTCCACAGTGACGCCCTGCCACCTATCCCCCAAATATTGAATATAATGAAAATCAGCAGCTGAGACACGGCCCGTCCCCCAGAGCATGACTGTGCTGGAGGAGAGAGCCCAGCTTCTCCAACCCGACCACTCACCCCGCAGAACTAAATACGAACCGCTCAGCACTCAGGTAAGGAAAAAAACCCTACTCACATATTCTTTTATTTTTTAGGGGGAAACCTCAGGGAATCGTGGCTGAGGGCAGCCCTTCCTCCAGGCTCTAAGCGGTCAACTCCCGTTTCGGCCTCCCAGCGCTTGACTGAGCAGCCGAAACAAAAAGAAGTGACATGAAAGAATAACACACTGAACTTTTATGCGCTTGCTGATGACGTATTGGTTAGGGGCGGATTCTCCTTTGCAGAAAAGCAACCAAGTTTACAAATTCTATAGGGTGTTGCAAAAGCTGTAAGTATATTCATGAAAAATACTTAGACATTAAAACTAAACCTATGTCTAAACAAAACCTGAAAAGCAGGCCTGGCATCAGCACAGCTACATGATTTCCATTATATGAGAATAGATGTTAAAACTTCATGCTAATTTGAACTTGGCTCTCGCCAAGATAAGCACCAACTAAGACGTAGCTTTACAGTAAACTAATGTGATCCATCTGCGTCTCCATCCATTTGTGTTTCTTTCCATCTGATGATGTAGATATTCTTCTGCCTGGTGTTGATGGCTGAAGTGTAGTGCTGGCACCAGGGATCAGCTTATTTTGCATCCCCAGCGCATCAACACACACAACGGCTGCGATGCTGGCTCCAGGGATCAACCACAGTGCGGTCTCCCCAGCGCATCAGCATGACAACCGTCTGGATTGAGCTAAGTAGGGTACATCTCTGGGGTCTTCAAGTGGGCACCTTCCGTCCTTGGTGTTTCGTCGACTAGCCCTCAAGAGGGCTCGACAGTGATTCTGGCGTCCCAGCATCACCCCCTCCATCCCCACTCAACTCATAATAGACTTCAGGACAATCTCAAGGTCTTTTGGGGGAAAATACATTTCAGGTCGTGGTACACCAAGGAGCAGTTTCCCTAAGAAAAACATTTAATGGACGGCTAATGGTTTTGTGGTTTTCTGTCTCAGCAGCTGCAAGGTCCCTTTGGGACAGTGTACTTGAATCACTAAATAAATAGGCTACTGAGTGAGATTTAACAAGACTGACTCTATGGGCCCTTTTATATTACATTATTTTATTTTTCATTTAAGACTAGGAGGGGTGTTTGGTATTTGTTAAAATGCTAAATCATATGCATTTGCTCTCTTGTTTTAAGAAACAATGACTCAGCCTGTCTCAGCACTGTTTCTATATTTCTGCTGTATTAAAATCCATTTATTGGCATAAGTTGTTGTTGTCACGCAGGCTGCACTTTTTGATAGGGTGCACGTTTTTGTCACTTGAACATTTCCATCTTATGGTATTTATCTGTGGCTCCCACCCACCAAATGTGAAATTGCATAACTTTCAATTTAAACGGCAGACATAAAATAAAACTGTTTGTGTTTTCTGGCATGAAGGTTGTTTGGCCAGTAAAGTCACCACGAATGTGGACTTGCTTGAATTTTAATAGTAGTTCCAGCCCTTCCCTTAAGTCTTTGATTGCTGATGTGATTTTGAAATGCTCTTGAGAAAGCTTACAATGTCAGTGTGTGTGTAGCTCCCAGTAAGTACAACACTAAACAGGAAAACATTAGCAACACAAAATTCAGGAAAGTATTGTAAAATACTGTAAAATATTTTAAAATGAGATTGATGCATACCAATCTGGTTAGGGCTAGTGGTTAGGGCTCTGGACTCTTGACCAGAGGGTCGTGGGTTCAATCCCAGGTGGGGGACACTGCTGCTGTACCCTTGAGCAAGGTACTTTACCTAGATTGCTCCAGTAAAAACCCAACTGTATAAATGGGTAATTGTATGTAAAAAAATAAATAAATAAATAAATAAATAAATAAATAAATAATGTGATATGTGTATAATGTGATATCTTGTAACAATTGTAAGTCGCCCTGGATAAGGGCGTCTGCTAAGAAATAAATAATAATAATAATAATAATAATAATAATAATAATAATAATAATAATTATTATTATATCAAGCACCATCACACCTCTGGTTTATGTAGCACGTATGTTTTTTTTTCTAAAAGTATATAAAATGATTTATGCCACACCTTGCAGTTTAGCCGGCGAGTTACAGGAAAAGGAACATTGTTTTCCAAACATGGTCCCCTCCGGACAGGAGAAGGAGGCAAAGTAGACGTGGGATTGATCAGGAACCCCACAGTCAATGGGTTCGCAGGTCACCATCCTGTCCCATTTCCCATGCATGCACTCCAGGACAGTCTCCTTCTGCAGGGGGAAAAATAGAACTCTATTAACTATATTAATGATAATCCTCGAAAGAACAGCAGGTGGAGTGGTGTTGCTAACTCTAATTGAATACTGTGTAAAAAGGTTAAGAGCATGAGTGTCTAGAACATTAGGTTTCCCTTGAGTGAATCTGTCCTGTAGAAAAATCTCCCTTCATCTACATAGTCAACAAGGTCTGTTCTTGATAATAACAGTTTTGGAGATTAATCATTTACCTCCTACTTTGCTTATCCATCGACCATACTGTAAACGTATATGTTTTATTTTTTCAATAAAATGTGAAAAACAGTTGTGGAAAGCACAGTTGGATGAAAAGAAATCCAATGGCTGAAACGATGTTAGTGGCAGAAAGTAACAACGTTGATTGCTGCTGTGTGAATTAAATTACCTTCACTAACAAAAAAACATTAATCATTAAAATACCTTGTACTTTATTTGCGACCGACTTTAAACTTGCCAGTTTACAGACTGGTTCAGTAATTGGAGAGGACTTTGCCAGCATCTTACAGGTGAATAAGGCAAGTAAATAACTTAATGAAAAAAACCCACCTGGCTAGGATGTAGATTAATGCCGCCAACCACTTGGAGTGTGAGCCCCTGATTACAGGCAATGGTGCACTTGAGGTGCTGAGCCTCCTCGTGGGTGCAGTTTACTGATGCTTGTCGGATCTGTGGGGAGCTACACTTATCAGCACTGCAGGACCTCCGCACACAACTGCGCAAAACAGAGGGCAGTGCATTATAATGCAGTCCTTCTATTGTATGGAACTGATTTAGCTGTTCAGAGTATCCACATCCATCAGTAGTACTAAGAAAAAACTTCATTTAAAAAAGTGAGACAAACATTTATCATATCAGGATTTTTTTTTTTTTTTAACAGGCTCACATTTTAATAATCATATTATTATGTTGTTGTTTTTGCATTATAACAGAATTCACTACAGTGTCCCAAGATGGAAGTACAGCATTAAATACTACAGTATATGTGCTCTTTAGTGTACTTCTGCTGATAAATATCAGTCAGTCAGCAATATCCAGATAATTCACAATAGTTTTCAGACACCTTCCTAGCATGGTTAAACAATAGAAAAGTGTTGGGGCAGGAGCTTTTTCCACTGAAACATTTAACTTAAGTGCAGACGACTTATTGCTATATTCATAAAGCACTGGCAAAACTATGGTATTGCTTGACAAAGGTCGAGGGCATTATTTTAATGAGGGTTATCACAGTAGCCCTTGCTGTTTTTCCCCTTGGCAGCATATCAGCATCTCATAAAATAATTGTTTAACCTACAAGAGATTTCTGTGGTACAAAAACATCTATGAAGACAATTTGTTATTATTATTATTATTATTATTATTATTATTATTATTATTTTAATCAAATAGTAAAATATGGGATAGCAAGCCAGATTTTCATTCTGTTTGTGCAAACAAATTGAAAATTGGTCCCTTAAAAGTTTCTTAACACCTTGAAAAAAATGTCGTGGTTAAGCCCGTCTACAACTGAAGCAAAATAAACGTTTTACACACTGTGACTGTAGATGAGTCTACAGCTACTCCGTACTTGTTGTAGTCTAGTTACCCAGCACCAAGTCATACATTCAAAGGGTCACTTGGTGGAATGGTGCCAAGTTGCACAGACTCTTCTACCATTTTTGTTGTTGAGATTCACTTTCTTTTCCGTTTTTTTTAAATTTTACATCAAAGGGATTACTCTCATACAAGTTCAAATAATGTGATTTAAGAGTATGTTAGTATGTTAGGACAAATAGAAGAAGCATGAAATTGAAACTTAACCACAAGAATGGGAGGACATTGCAACTTGCTTGCCAAGTGACTCTTCTGGAAAATAGGGTATGAGTAAGTACATCTGTTTTTGCTGACTGAAGACCCCACCCTCAGCGCACCCGTTCAGGGCAAGGGCACTAATATGGGAAGAGGTGCGCAATGCAATGCCAGAGACAGCCACCAACGGAGATGAGAAGTTCAGGAGGACTGAGGCAGTCCGGAAGAATGGGAGACTCAGGTTGTGGGTCATGTTGATGACAAGGGGGTTCCGCTGGCAAGACAGTTGGTATGAACCTAGAAATCAAAGGGTGATAAAAATAAAATGAACACTTTTGCCCAACAATCTCTACACGCTATAGTGCTATTGTAGGAATTCCATATTGTACTAAACGTGTATCAACAGTAGCCGAGTACAACAAATGCTGTATTGTGGTGGCAAGATTCAAACACTAAATGTTACGTGCTCTACCTAGAGTATGGTTTTTTCCATTTGTATCGCCGAGCTGGATCACCACTGTTTTCCTGCTCTGATCTCCAAGCATAGAACCATCTGAAGCCAAGTAGATAATAACTGAAGTTGCCACTTCAGGGTGGGCAAAATACACCTAGACACAAAGGAATGGAAATGTGATTTGAAAAATCTTAACAAATAGAGCCTTAGTCCTGGCAAGAGTGAATAAAGTGTACACATAATATACTTATTTAATCCATACCTTCAGCCACACCGTCTCCACTTGGTCAGGGTCAGAGTGTCCCTCAGAGTAGGCAGTACAAGGAAACCAGGCGTATTGTGACAAACCACCGTTCTCATCCAGAAATCTGGACTTGCACACCTGAAAAACATAGACTGGCCTGAACCTTCTTGAGTGGCACCCTTCACATAGAGCCCACAATTAAAACCAGCTGTTCCAAACTTGAAGGGCTTTGAAGTAAATCCTTTAAAAACCTCTTCTACCTTTAACTATGCTTTTTCAATGTGGTAAGAAGATATGTATTCCAGAAACCTGGAAACCATTATTGTCAGAATAAAATGTTACGGTGGCAGCTTCCAAACACTTACGTGATGTTGTCTACCGTAGATTTACCAGTAGGTTTCTTTCATAAAACCAATAATAGTAATGGTAAGTTTCTCTTAATCAAGTCAAATTGGTTACTACTTGGCCCCGGTTATTTAATTACAACTTTAAAAAATGTGAGCCCCCTTTCGTGAAGTGATACCGGACCGAAAAGTTTTTGTTTTACTGAACAAAAAATCAAAGCATCTTCTGTGGCACAGTAATGTGTGACAGGCCCTTTATGTGTGTAATGTGTGACAGATGTGCTTGCCTTGTATGTGGCCAGATGTGGCACAGTCATATTTGATGTAGAATACAATTGTGTACCACATGTGAAGTTAATATGTCCAAGTTTGCTCTCATTCGGAAGCCAAAATGTCTCATTCCATGGAAGTATGTATCTTAAATGGCTTATGAGATAGGAGTTGTTTAAAAACACAAATCCTTCTTTATGAATAAACCAGCTAATAATAAATGTGTGGACAAGTAAACCGTACTAGGCTGTAGCAGCAGCACACTGGAGGCCATTGAAAAATAATTAAATGCTTCCCTGGGAATAATAAAAAAAAATTAGGAACAGGAAAGGCTGATACCACGTCCACCTTCCTGCTTTCTGTTATACTACTCCAGACAAAAAGGTTTTATCACCTTACAGTACTGTGCCTGGTAACATATGTATGACTATAATTACCCTTTCTGTAGTGTTTACTTACAAGAAATGTCCCACCATTTCTTATCTTCTAATGATGTTATTAAATTAAACACCCAACCTAAACCCAGGAACTCCTACAGGTGTTGCTTATAAAGGTTTACTGTGGTGTAGCACAGTAAAAGCAATAAAGTATAGTAAAGCATGGTGACCGCATGATTAAAGACACGTAGGCATGGTAACTGTGTGGGAATGTAAGGTTGGCAGGGATGGGGTTAAATCTGTCCCTTCCAGCAATCACAGTTGTGGCCATTTCCCAATTGGGAAACCTTACATTCCCACACGCTCGCTTTACACAGGCAGGGATTCAGCCCTGCCACAGTAACGCATCATAAAATGTTAGCCATGGTAAAGAACACAGTAAATGGCATAAGCATGATAGAAGTATAGAAAACTGCACAATTACTGTACTTTTATAAAAACTAATACAGTATACACACTTCATATTGCAGTACCTGGTTGAGCGAGGGTTCTCCTTTCACTGCTAGCACAGGGCACTTGGTGTCGTCTTGATGGGAGGCAAAGGCCTTGGCCACCCACTGGTCTGTGAAGCCCTGTGGGGTGAAGACTCCACAGTCCTGAACACTGGAGCCTCTCTCAAACTCCTCACACAGACCATCCCCATCAAACACATAGCACTGGCTGGGCTCTCCTATTAGGAAAACAAGGAGGTTATACTGATGTGCATATGATCTGGGTCTCTCTTCCATTAATCAGTGGAAATGTCCTTTCACTAGAAAGGTATAAAAGATATACAAATAATTACTTTGTGCTTTTTCATGCAATATGTTATTTGATGAAAATGAGGTCCATAATGAGGGGTAGAAAGAAATCCAGCTGCCGTTTGTAAAGCAAACTCTTGAGAACTTATTTTTCATTAATGAAATACTTTGGACTCATAAAATGTAGCTGTGGTAGCTGTGTTGTGTAACTGTAAGCTGTGGATGGCACAATATCAGGCAAGAACCGGTATTAACATATATATATATATATATATATATATATATATATATATATATATATACAGTGCCTTGCAAAAGTATTCAGACCCCTGACCAATTCTCTCATATTACTGAATTACAAATGGTACATTGAAATTTTGTTCTGTTTGATATTTTATCTTAAAACACTGAAACTCAAAATCAATTATTGTAAGGTGACATTGGTTTTATGTTGGGAAATATTTTTAAGAAAAATAAAAAACTGAAATATCTTGCTTGCATAAGTATTCAACCCCCACACATTAATATTTGGTAGAGCCACCTTTTCGCTGCAGCTTTAAGTCTTTTGGGATAAGTATGTACCAGCTTTGCACACAGTGTCGGAGTGATTTTGGCCCATTCTTCTTGGCAGATTTGCTCCAGGTTGTTCAGGTTGGTTGGACGACGCTTGTGGACCGCAATTTTCAAATAGTGCCACAGATTCTCATTGGGATTGAGACTTTGACCGGGCCACTGTAGGACATTCACCTTTTTGTTCTTGAGCCACTCCAATGTTGCTTTGGCCTTGTGCTTGGGATCATTGTCCTGCTGAAAGGTGAATTTCCTCCCAAGCTTCAGTTTTTTAGCAGACTGAAGCAGGTTCTCTTGCAGTATTTCCCTGTATTTTGCTCCATTCATTCTTCCTTCAATTTTAACAAGATGCCCAGTCCCTGCTGATGAGAAGCATCCCCACAGCATGATGCTGCCACCACCATACTTCACTGTAGGGATGGTGTGTCTTGAGGCATGGGCAGTGTTAGGTTTGCGCCACACATAGCGCTTTGAGTTTTAGCCAAAAAGCTCTATCTTGGTCTCATCTGACCACAAAACCTTTTCCCACATCGCAGCTGGGTCACTCTCATGCTTTCTGACAAACTCCAGACGTGCTTTCAGATGGTACTTTTTGAGTAACAGCTTCTTTCTTGCCACCCTCCCATACAGGCCAGTGTTATGCAGAGCTCTTGATATGGTTGACTGGTGCACCATTACTCCACTCCCAGCCGCTGAACTCTGTAGATCCTTCAAAGTGATTGTTGACCTCTCTGTGGCTTCTCTCACAAGTCTCCTTCTTGTTTGAGCGCTGAGTTTTGAGGGACGGCCTTTTCTTGGCAGTGCCTGGGTGGTGTGATGCAGCTTCCACTTCCTGATTATTGATCCAACTGTGCTCACTGGGATATCCAAACACTTGGATATTATTTTGTACCCTTTCCCTAATCTATGCATTTGTATTACTTATCTCTAACTTCTGTAGAATGCTCTTTGGTCTTCATTTTCCTTCAGATTCACAGCCTGACCAATGATCCTTCAACAGTGGGGTTTTTATCCAGAAAATGTGACAGCAACTTTAATGGTTCACAGGTGGAGGCCAATGGTAAGTTAACTGTGTCCTCGTTAGGGCAATTTCTTTCATCGGTGTAAACTGGGAGCTTCCACAGCACAGGGGTTGAATACTTATGCAAGCAAGATATTTCAGTTTTTTATTTTCACCTTACAATAATTGATTTTGAGTTTCAGTGTTTTAAAATAAAATATCAAACAGAGCCTACATGAGTGTGAAGGAGCTGAAGGAGGCATTGCAGCTGAGTGGGTCTGAGAATCTCAATGTGTTCTTCGCAAAGAACTCTGTCCAAGAGGAGCTGGCAGGGGCTGCCACTTGGCCCTGGGCTAAAGAGGCTCTCAGTCACCTGGGTAACACACGTTCTTTTTTTTTTCATGTACCTGGTTTATCCCTGAATAATATATATTAGCAAAAGAAACAGATGAACAAAATTACACCACAACTGTGGTGTGCAAAGTGTGGAGCACGCCCCCCGGGTATGAATAAAGAGGCAGTTCTGTAAAAAAAAAAAAAAAAATGTTATACAAGTCCAAGTTATTACCTTTCAAATGAGCCCTTGACAATCATTTTAGAACTTGTACAACCGGAGAAATTATGTTTGAAGTGGCGAGTGTCAGTGAAACTTCAGTGAACAGATCCACGTGTAAAAATAAAACAGTACTAATATTTGAACAGTGTTTTTCCTGGATTTAATGTAAATCGTGTATTTTTTCCTAGATTTAACCAAAAAAAGTTCTGATTTAGCTTAATACATACAAGTTAACAAGCACATTCGTAAAAATTTTGAAATGTGTAATTTTGTTTTGCAATTGTAGTATGCAGAGGAGGCGGGGAAGCGGAGACATTGGCTCTCGGAGTGTAAGGGTAGCTCTGCAGCATGCAATGCCAAATCAAACACTTGGATATTATTTTGTACCCTTTCCCTAATCTATGCATTTGTATTACTTATCTCTAACTTCTGTAGAATGCTCTTTGGTCTTCATTTTCCTTCAGATTCACAGCCTGACCAATGATCCTTCAACAGTGGGGTTTTTATCCAGAAAATGTGACAGCAACTTTAATGGTTCACAGGTGGAGGCCAATGGTAAGTTAACTGTGTCCTCGTTAGGGCAATTTCTTTCATCGGTGTAAACTGGGAGCTTCAACAGCACAGGGGTTGAATACTTATGCAAGCAAGATGTGTTAGTTTTTTTATTTTTCTTAAAAATATTTCCCATTTTGAGTTTCAGTGTTTTAAAATAAAATATCAAACAGAACGAAATTTATATATTTGTAATTCAGCATATATATATATATATATATATATATATATATATATATATATATATATATATATATATATATATATATATAATCAAATAAAAATATGCTTGGAAGCACTGCCTACCATTTTGTACATGTTTAGTTTGAATCAGAGAAGTCAGACCAACTGATCCCATCTACAAATGTAGGCAGGTAACTTGGTAATGACAAAGTACAAAGATTTTTGGTGTAAACAGTAAGTCAGATTCCACTCCACAAATGCAGAACCTGATTTATAAAAGTTAACAATAGCAATGTGCTAAACATTTTGCAACATTCTAAAAATTGTTGGCAAGGCATGAAACCATTTTAACATGTTGCTTATTTTGTTTACAACGTACTAAATAATGTAAACCTAAAAAAAAAAAATCTTAATAAAATGTGAGGCTAATCTTGACCATCCTAGAAACCACTTACCTTTACAGTTGAATCCTGCCTCTTTGTAACATTTTTTAGAACAACCATCCCCATCAAGCAGATTGCCATCATCACATTCTTCTCCCCGCATTCTACATGGAATAAGGGGAGACCAGCTGCAGTTAGCTCAGCTTGAATAACCATGGATTTGCACATTTTGAAACCAGGTGTGGGTTATTTGTTAACTTCACCTGTCATGTTAGTACTGAACAGAGGTTTGAAAATAACAAAGCAACTACAATATTTGTCCACCGGGTGGCAGCAAGTGCTAAGTAAAAATCCATTAGAATATTAAAAGACAATTTAGACACCATTTCTTACATAACAATATTTGTATTATTTAATCTGTATCTATTGTTTTTTTTTCTGAATAGAGAGATTAGAGTGTTTTTCTTACCGTTGCACTTGTCCATCTCCACAGTATGGGGCGCCATGGACGTAGGGCAAGACGGGAGAGGGCACGCTCAGAGCCTGTTCTGCTTCCACCTGAACCGTGTACCTGTACACCTGCCCTGGGCTCACATCCCTGAAACACACATATGCAGGCAGGCTTGTCAGTGTTTCACTTGTTTTTTATTCGATACTTGAATTCTATAACTTCTGAACACTCAGCAGTAGAAAGAAAAGTAAACACAGTGCAGTAAACTTATTACAAGTGACTCCATATACACTGTACGTACATATATATATATATATATATATATATATATATATATATATATATATATATATATATATGGTCACAGTGCAGTGCTGTTGATTTGTTTTGTATAAGTTGCTGCATAAAAAGAGGTTGCCTTTGTTTCCTGCCAACGATACAGAAAGTCTGCAAGCAAATGTCTCATCCTCCTGGAGTCTCAGATAACCTCTATTTAAGCTTCTAAACAAATTGTACTCATTAATTATGAAACATGTTTTTAGTGTGGCTCAACTTGCAGTCACAGATATGTTTTTTGTGTGTGTGTGTGTGTGTGTGTGTGTTTTTGTTTTGTTTTTTAATATCTTGATAGGAAACTCATGTCAGCTTACTTGAAGGTTTGATATAAAATCACATGGCAAATTACATTTAATAGAGAAAAGTGTATGGTTCTGCACGCAGGCAATACAAATGTGCAATATAAATATCATATAGGAGATAATGAAATTGAAGAAGGAATCTATGAAGAAGACCTAGGAGTTTATGTTGACTCAGAAATGTCTTCATCTAGACAACGTGGGGAAGCTATAAAAAAGGCCAACAAGATGCTCGGATATATAGTGAAAAGTGTTGAATTTAAATCAAGGGAAGCAATGTTAAAACTTTACAATGCATTATTAAGACCTCATCTAGAATATTGTGTTCAGTTCTGGTCACCTCGCTACAAAAAGGATATTGCTGTTCTAGAAAGAGTGCAAAGAAGAGCAACCAGAATTATTCTAGGTTTAAAAGGCATATCATATGCAGACAGGCTTAAAGAATTGAATCTATTCAGTCTTGAACAAAGAAGACTATGCTGCGATCTAATTCAAGCATTCAAAATTCTAAAAGGTATTGACAATGTCGACCCAAGGGACTTTTTTTGACCTGAAAAAAGAAACAAGGACAGGGGTCACAAATGGGGATTAGATAAAAGGGGCATTCAGAACAGAAAATAGGAGGCACTTTTTTACACAGAGAATCGTGAGGTGTCTGGAACCAACTCCCCAGTAATGTTGTTGAAGCTGACACCCTGGAATCCTTCAAGAAGCTGCTTGATGAGCTTCTGGGATCAATAAGCTACCAAACAAGCAAGATGGGCCGAATGGCTTCCTCTCGTTTGTAAACTTTCTTATGTTCTAAAAAGGTAATCGCCCTTTTAAAATGGCATCATGCTTCTTATTCATAAAAGTTAGAAAAGTTGAAGAAAAGTTAGGGCTCCAGTACTCTGGCCCTATCTGCCCCCTAATAGTAGGTGGAGAAAGTCCCTCAGGAATGGTAGATGGATGCACCAAGGAATTGTCCATTATGCTGAACACACTGATGCGTTAAAGAGAAACACTATTAAATTACCAGGAGGAAGCTACCTGAAGAGCAATAGTAAGAGTAATATTTTTAGCATTTAGGAAACAATTTATTTGATTTGTTTATGCTTTTATATCGTTATGGTTTTAAGTTTATAATACTAAATATAGGCTACAGGTTCTTAGGGTGTGTGGTGTAGTTTCTTGTTAGTTTTATACTGTTAAAAGTATTTTATTCCTCTTTGGGAATTTCCCTTTGCCCTTTACAGAGAAACAGTATACTATGTGTTTAAAAGGCAATATTTTCTGTTTTTGCAGTGTAAACACTGGGCATGGATCAAATCCAGTACTAACCGATCCGAAGGCATGCTCATGATTACCACAACACTGGTTGATCTCAGTCAAGGTAATAAAGCCATTATATTTTAAATGCAAATTCCAATCTCCGTTACAATAACAATAAATAATATGGCTTAAGGAAAAGCTTGGGTTGCCCACCAATGTTTTAAGTCAAAGCTGCTTGGAAGCTGGCTTCCAAGTAGTGCCTGCACCTGCTGCCTGGCAGTATGCAGAGCCGTTAAGTGAAAGACAGGGGCCCTGGGTGTAGTCAATGCGCCTTGCACTTGTTCTGTCACTCTAGTGTAATTCTGTTTAAGGTCTGGCATCCAGTGGCAGTGATAGCTCCTGTGGCCAGCTTTTTGGCGTGAGAGCAAGAAAACTCAAGTTTAACAACCGCAATATTTCTTAAGTGGTATGTACTAATTGTATTTCAGATGGCAAACCTTTTAGCCCCTAGGTACTTAACCCCTTCCGGAGACTTGTTTTATCCAGAGATTTAATTAAAGAATATTCATGCTTTTTTTTACTTTTTAAAATATATATGACAACAACCAACAAGCCTAGCATGGTTAAATTAGTTTATGTTTCATTAGACTGGGTGCCCTTCAGGTGCAGGTGAAAACAAGATTCTGAGCTGTGTGTTTCCAACAGACCTAGATTCAAATATACTTTATTAACAGTTACAATCTCTTTAGGATTTTTTTTTTTTTTTTTTAAGTATGGCAGATGTGTTTGTGTATACTGTACATTGATTGGAGAGCTGAGCCACTGATCCTTACTCACAATGAAAGATCCACTGACTTACATATCTGTAAACGTGCGCTCTGTTTGTGTCACTGGCCCTTGAGGAAAAGATGGCTCTCTAAGTAAACGGTAGCGGAGTGGGCGGCAGCTCGAGCAGAGAGGGTCCCGGGTCCGAGAGCTCAGGAGGACAGCGTCAATCTCCATCTTCTCGTCTAAGGTGTAGATCTTCATACCAGTCACCTTCTTTCGGGTGTTGATGCGTAGGGTGAGCGGCACATCACAAAATGTGTGCAGGGGACCCAGCTGGAGGGGTCCCCCTTCGTCAGTGAGAACCTCAATGTTCGAGATGGCACTAGAGGAGTCTGTGGATAGGTCACAGGCATAAAAATATATTATATTGCATAAGCCAGAAATGGTGTGAAAAATATGGTTTAGTTTAAACTGTTACTTCAGATAGTTAGTACTGTTAAGCATGTAAAACACATCCCAGTTGTCCTAGAATCGTGTTGCCCATTATCTGATGCAATTTCAATGTTCTGTAGAAATGTTAGTTTTTGTGTCTTTATACTACACTGAAAACAAAGAACATGCAGGATCACCTGTGGAGATGTAGGTGGTCCACACTGAGAGGCTCTCTGCAATGACAGGGTGGAGGAAATTGAGCTCTAGAGCACAGCCTTGAGGTTGAGGACAGGGCACGGTCATGTTGGCATCATAGAGGTGCAGTTCCGGGCTCCAGGCTTGAAGGCTAGGCTCGCAAGGTTCGTCAACATCAGGTGGGCCTGTGTAGATGAGAATAAAATACAACAAAGCTTCAGTTTAATTTAGTCTTTTGTCTGTGTAAGTGGGATCTCAAACTCAAACTCTGAGGAACTCATGACAACATAATATAAAATATTTTAACTGTTTGAACTAAACGTAACAAAAGAGCAAAGACCAAATCCAATTACCAAATGAACAACCAATTGAATCTTGTTATCGAACAAGTATCTATTAGGAAGAGATGTTTTAAGTTGCATAAACAACTCAAAACTTGAAACAGTGAATTATTGTTTACAGATTCAACACTTGTCGTTGTTTATCCCTTACTTAGGCTTATTGTTTTCAATATATATTTATCTGTGCCTGCTGGACACCTCTCATATGTCACATGCTTGCTCTCATGTAAGTTGCTTGCTGCAAGACCCACTGTATTAATATTGTATGGTAAATAATCTTGTCATTCACACTGACTGCAATCGGGCAGCTTAAATCAGGTAACTTCATTGAGGACAATTTCTCTTTTAAGTTAAGTCCAAGATGGCACAGGCAAACAGCCACCACACTGTTTTTTTTTTTACTGTTGTCTGTTGGGAAGGAGCTAGAAGACTGCAATGTGCCTTTAATTCAGTAATTCATCCTTTTTTAAGATCTCAGTATTTTGCTGATGTGTCTTCACATGTGCAGATTTACGAAGAACAAACAGCTTAAAGCCAAAGAAAACTATAAAAATAAATTGGTCGGATAAACAGGCAAGGTCTGACCTCCAGTCAATTAATTATTCTATCAGATGTGACTGTTTTTTGATGGGGGATGCAGCACGATTTGGAAATCAGGCTGTCTCATCCTTCCTGCTCTAAACAAGTTTACCGTAACACTACTTGGCTTTTTATGACTTTCCAATCTTGCCCGCTTCACAAGACGCCAGCTCAGATTTCAAGGAAAAGAAAACAGCAAACAGCATTCTGGCAAGTTTAAAACACATCTTACATTTTGATGGTTTAACACTACAGATGTGCAGAGCATTCAGATTTGGAATTCCCTGCCATGGGTGAAATAAAAGATAACTCTGTCTTGACAGATCTTTCCAGACTTTCATTAAAATATCCTGCTGGACACCTGGTGAACACAGTCAGAATTATTGCAAGATTGTAATCAGTCATAAGGGCCACTGTTATCAATTTGCACAAGTATGTCTAGGCCTAAAAGCTGTTAATTATGCATCCTTTACTCCACTAACATACAACAGAACCCATCCAAAAGGTTTCGAAATCAGCTGTTTCATGTAAAATTGCAGAACTGCCTGGATAAATTCTGCTTGTCAACTGAACTGCAAAAAAGGTTTTTAAAAAAGCTGAAGTAGTTAATTATTTCTGTTTTTATTCTCGTGTATGGATCCTCTTCATTGCTATAACATTTGTTTTTGTTTAATTTTGTGTACTTCTCTATATATGCTGTGCCATTTGTTTCATTTTTTGCATATGTCTACTATTTACAGTAAAATCATTACCATATTTGTCTTGCTGGAAGACTCCTAAGTTTGAATGACATAAAGTAAAGAAAAAGGTTTGATGGCCATCAATTACAGGTGTAGTCCGCTCCAATATAAAAGCATCCTGATTGAAATAATCAGTTACATCTGTTGCACAAAGAATACAGTTCAGGAAAATCGGGTACACATTTTTTTTTTTTTTTTTTTAATGACAGCTGATTCCTGGATCTCAACCAGCATTACCGAACTACAAAACTATGCCGAGCACCCTTGTTTTTAAGTGGATCAAAGTGGGACTCAGCTTTTTTCTTAAGATATGAAGGCAATTATTCCCTTTATGATTCATTTCTCTATTCATCTTTTCCAGTTACCTTGCACGCACACAGCAGACAGGAGGAGAGTGGACCTCTCTGCTTCACAAACACCCTTCAGCAATATGGCAAGAGGTAGAGGCACTACATTCACATTTTTATTATAATCATAACCAGAATTTTTTGAATTACAAGGGTCAATTAAAATTGCTTTACAATGTACCAGCACGGAAGGGTGTTTAGGATGAAATAAAAAGTGTTAAGAAAACACATAATATGGTAAAAGTTACAGAAAAACAATACATATATATATATATATATATATATATATATATATATATATATATATAATCAACCCGGTGCCCTTTTAGCTTTATGTGCAGTCAGGTTAACAAATGACCAGTCCCATATTGATCAGTGTAACCTTCACTGACCCAACACTGGCTTATTCTCACATTTCTTTCTTTAAAATAAAATAGTCTGTCAACATGTTATTTATTTATATATATATATATATATATATATATATATATATATATTGTGAAAAGGTTTCACCTAACACAGGTTCGTGCCCCTTTAAAATTACGACCCAGGACAGAGAAATGGCGTTTTCAAAGCGCGGTTGCGCTAATTTTTAATAAACACAAAATAAACAAAATACAAAACAAACACCTAGCTCTGTACGAGCTCTAACTAAACAGGTAATTTCCCTGACTAACTTGCAGGACGGCTAAGCCGTTTACCTGGCACCGTCACAAACTCACAGGTTTACACAGCACTTACTCTTTTATGACTGCTGGGAAGCAGAGCACCTCTTTCTGCCTCCCTCTACTCAGCAGCCTTGAGCAAACTGACTGCTCCTCTTAAATACCCTGCACCTGGCTCTAATTTACAATAGCTACCAGGTGCAGGGGATAATTAATAATAAAACAATTAACAAAACTAATTAACTAAATACAAAAAGGTGCCATTTTTCCTTCAGGGAGGTTTTAACCCCCTCCCTGCTGTCTCACACAACACACTGCCTTACAATATATATATATATATATATATATATATATATATATATATATATATATATATATCATGGGTTCTTTTCTGTTGATATTTCCAATATCTACAAACTGTCATGAAATAGCAATTAATTTTGAGAACGAAAACAGATTCCGGTACCTACTTCCTTTTTCAACTCGACTGACGTGCTCAAAAGCAGAATATTTGTAAATTTGGAAAAGTGGCTTTCCCCCAATAAAGGTTACTTAGGTAATTCTTCAGTTAATTAACACTGGACCTGTATAGCTTGTAAAATACAGGTACATGTTGCATTAAAACGTACTAAATTGATTTGTCAGTTGGTTTTAATGATTGCAGATAGTTCGTTAAACACACATGCACTTACCCACAGCCTCTTCGGGTGTCCAGTATCCCGAGGAGTCACAGACCCGGGGTGAAGTTGCAGTGTGTGCATACTGACGAAATGTCCCCTCTTCATCACAGTCCCCACATATTGTCCCCTCCTCTCTAGGGGACAAAATAACACAGCTAAAATATACAGGTTATTATAAACCATTGAGTTCCTCTAAGCTGATCAAAATGCTCCATTCACTGTTGTTTCATAACTGAGCTGTCTTCTTGTGATAAAGAACTACAAATCAATCACTATATAATTTAAACAAAAAATGTAACATTGTAATTATCCCCTCAAAAATTGTGCACTGTGTTCATGATCTCTGATGCAGTTCTCTCACCATAAGTTGTAAGGAGAAGATGCACAAGTTAAATATTTAGTTTTTAAGGCATAACATTTTAGACATTGATGTAAGGGCTGTATCAATCCCATGGTAACCTTTCCAAATGCATCTAGCAATTAACAAAGTATAGACACTCTTGCAAAAACCTGCAACTTCATTAAGATTTGCCGAGTTTCGGCTTATGCCCCCACTCCTGTATTGAAAGTCCCATACCTCTCGTGCAGCACCCCACTCACAGGAGGCAGCCAATGAATGGATACTGAATCAGCACTTTGTGCAATCACAAAAGGAGAAACAGGGATAGGGGCAGGCTTTTTGCTGTGGACCCATGTCTGGTACACCAAGTCCAGGTAACAATGCATTCGAGCCACCTGGTTGGGAGTAAAGCTATTGGTACAGTCATCATCTGTGGAAAAAAAAGGAATGGTATATTTTTCACTAGAATAATATTTTATATTTTATTAGGCTGCTTAAAACAGAAAGTTATTGTTTAATTGAAATATATTATGTGTTTTATAACTTTTCATTTGTCAAGTTTGAATGTTAATCTACTTAAATATGATGAGACTTATCACATCTGTTCCTGTCACTTATGACTTACCATACTCCACCTATTGTATATGGGGCTACTTCAAGCTACAGTATGTTCCAATTCTTTAATTTGACTAAGGAAACTAGTTTACAATCTGCAGGTGATAAGCCTTCTTCTGATTTTAGTATTTTACAGTGCTTTAGTGTTTTAGAGAGACATATACTTAACCTAGTAGTCACCCTACTGTATAACCTCCCACTCAGAAGTCAGCAATACTGGCTGTGGTACCTGTGTAGCTCATGTAGTTGTTAAAGGGTGTTCCCTGGTAGAGTGTTGGGCCACAGGTGTCATTGACAGGGTCTGGGTCACGACATACTTTGGATTTGGGCGTTGGTGCTGTGTCAGCACAGAGGTCACCTGTCTCCAGGGAGGGTATGGTCTCCCGACAAGGGTCATCACAGGACTCCCTCTCACTGACCCCTTTGAAGACATGGTAAAGCCCCAGAATGTGTCCCAGCTCATGAATCATGGTATTGGTGTGCCCGACAGTCCCAAAATAAGAAGGATTTAACACCATTCCACCTGAAAGAGAGAAAACAAAGCATGATGCATATTAAACTTATCCCATTAATGAAGAGGGAGCGTGTGGTATTTGGATTTTGTTTACTTAAAAAATCATATTATCCAACAGGCACAAAAGAAGCCATCTGACATGTAATCTGGTTTACTTCAAAGAAGTTTTTTTCTTTTTTGTAGTTAGCTTTGGGTGTCACGAAGCTGAACAAAGCTAAAATGTTATTGAAAAAAACATGTAAACCCTGGGGCTTAAGAAGATTAATATAAAGGAGCTGTATTTATAAAGCATTAGCGTACCGGTAAGTGCATTGCAGTCCTATGCATTTAACAGTATGGCAATACCTCAATTTATATGACAAAAAAGCTGTTTTATAATCCCATACCACTATGTTAAAATGATTTTATGTAACATCTGTACTAAAACCTCTGCGTACACTCCTTCAAAAGCAAGATATCTGATGAGTGTCCCAAAGTCTTAATTTACATCCCACCCTTTCCACACACATTCTTGTATTAGGCTTGTAAAAATGCTTTAGACTTTCTTATAAAGTCCCTCAGAACTCATTATTAACAAGTGGAAGTGGATTTACCTTCCCTGGTATGCCTGTAAAAAGTTGGGAAATTATGCATAATCCCAAAAAGAAACAAAAATGTTCACAATGTTTCTTTTCTTTACTTTTTTTTTATTGGGACTCTATAAAGTGGGCTGTAAAACATAGAGCCAAAAACAGCAGTCTTACACTAAATATCAGCTTTTCTATCTACTCAAAGCTGACCGATTCTGAACATCACATCTGCCCCAATTAAATCTAAAAAAAGACGGGTTTGTTTTAAGCATTTACTCCCACTGATCAAGGTTTTCTGACAAAATGCACAGGATATTCCCACACAATTCTCCACTTAAGGTTACTTTGCCCGGCAAAGGAAACATCCGATCAAACATTAGCTAGAAAAAGTGCCATGAAATCTGTGACTTTTATGTAAGAATAACATAAAATGCCTTCCTCAGAAGTAGTCTTCAAATAGATTTTTAAGCACCCTTCATAAACAAAAGCAAAAAACAATATTATCAAATATAGGCCGCTATTTCGCTATTTAGAGTACATGGTACACAGCTAGCATTTCACAGTCCTGATCACATCACTGGGAGCAGGTTGATTTGAGATAGCTAAAGATCAAAAACAGTCAAGAATATTCCACATAGCAAATCAAGGTTACATGGCAGATGCAGATTATTATTTCAGATGCGGTTCTGTCAAGATAACAATCTCCATATCTATTTGGTTGGCCTTGTCTGAAGAACACAGCTCAATCACAGTTCATTGAGGCACTATGAGAACGTCACTGATGCCTGGTTAATGGTATAGGCAGTTATCTCACAATGTAAAATTATATGAATAAGATTGAAAGTATATACTCTACAGCACAATATGAAGCCATAAAGGGTGTGGTAAAGGGTTTGAGGCAGCAGACTTTGATTTAATGAGCACAAAAAGAACTCTGGCAATCATGCATATATCGCAGCAGAGTAATTCCCATTTGTTTGAGCAAAAGGTCCAAATTGTTGGGAAGGCAGCGTGCCTAGAAGACTATGCTCCAAGTCTTTGCTTTTGTACTTTGCGTTGTAATTCATACTCATTAGGGCAAAGGATGACTGAGTGCTGTCAAAGGCACAAGGACAGCAAGACTCCCTCCTGGTCAAAGCAGCAGAGAAGCGATAAGATTAACAGCAAAACTGACATGAAGAGACTCAAACTGCGATCCTATTTTCAGACACTAATTTACAACCATTAGTATCAATTGTCTGAACGTTCAGTATAAAACAGCAAGCTGCCAGCAGAACCCTCATAGAAGCTAGGTTCCAACCATTCAGCCACAGCCAGTGACTACAGCTGTTTCTATGTAAACTAACAAACACCTACATCACGGCAATCCAGAAAAAGACCCTTGTTTTTACAGCTCCAGCTGCCCAGAGGGTGTTTTTTTTTCTTTGTGTTTTTATTGTTTAACTAAAAGAAACATTGGAAAAAGACTTCCTGCAGTATTGCTCTGCACCATTAGATTGCACAGGACACTTAAAGAAACCACAAAGCATGTGACTTGGTTTATAAAACCTTGCGGTGACTTACTGTAAGACAAGGCAGGGAAAGTATGGAAAGCCATATCTTTATCTGGTGCAGGCTGGGATGGTGTCAAGTGACATTATAAAAAATGAATATCAGTATTCATATTTTTGAGACAATAATTGACCCTGCTGTAAGTTAACATTAACAAGTCATGAAAAATACTACTGTACTATGTTTCAATTAATTAATTATATACATTTCCAAAACACACTACTTTTGCTTGCTCCATGCCTTAATTAATTATCATCATTCAATCACAGTCAAAAAGTCCAGATTTTGCTAAATACATAAATGTTATCAAACACATTCTTACAAGTTTTCGAAATTGTATTTTCAGATATAATTTATAAATGTTGAAGACGTGTAGCGTAAATTCAACATTTAAAACCAGTCTATAAACCTTATTTTAAACTTGGCAAGTCAACATTTAGCTAACATTTCTAACAAATAATTCAGTGAGAAAATACATAAAACTTGAATCTTTTTTTTTTTGTTTACACTTGGCGATTCAACATTTACTTAACAGATACATCTGAAAAACATAAATCTGGGTTTTCACAAAATAAATATTTATTTTGCCAGCTAAATCTGAAGCTAAATGAGCCCTTTGAAGCATTTGATTTGGCATTGTATGCTGCAGAGCTACCCTTACACTCCGAAAGCCAATGTCTCTGCTTCCCCGCCTCCTCTGCATACTACAATTGCAAAACAAAATTACACATTTCAAAACTTTTAAGAATGTGCTTGTTAACTTGTATGTATTAAGCTAAATCAGAACTTTTTTTGGTTAAATCTAGGAAAAAATACACGATTTACATTAAATCCGGGAAAAACACTGTTCAAATATTAGTACTGTTTTATTTTTACACGTGGATCTGTTCACTGAAGTTTCACTGACACTCGCCACTTCAAACATAATTTCTCCGGTTGTACAAGTTCTAGAATGATTGTCAAGGGCTCATTTGAAAGGTAATAACTTGGACTTGTATAACTTTTTTTTTTTTTTTTTTTTACAGAACTGCCTCTTTATTCATACCCGGGGGGCGTGCTCCACACTTTGCACACCACAGTTGTGGTGTAATTTTGTTCATCTGTTTCTTTTGCTAATATATATTATTCAGGGATAAACCAGGTACATGAAAAAAAAGAATGTGTGTTACCCAGGTGACTGAGAGCTTCTTTAGCCCAGGGCCAAGTGGCAGCCCCTGCCAGCTCCTCTCGGACAGAGTTCTTTGCGAAGAACACATTGAGATTCTCAGACCCACTCAGCTGCAATGCCTCCTTCAGCTCCTTCACACTCATGTAGGCTCTGTGGCAGAAAGAAAAAACAGACATCTGTTATCATTGACCATCATTTTAATTATGCCCAAAGTCATCAAAATTCAGCTGACACAACCCTTTAGTAGAGATCTTGCATCGACGATGAAATTCAATGTGAGGTGTCAATGAGGATACTGACCCTAGAACGAAATGAACGAATGAATGCAAGCTTCTCACTAGGGTTAGACTTCATTCCAAGCCTTCAAAAATTACAATGTTATTTAACCGCATTATATACACAGTATATATATATATATATATATATATATATATATATATATATATATATATAGGAGGACATAGACCGATAGTGGGGATCGAATTTATTGGAAATACTGTAGCTGGCTAAAAACAAAAATTGTACAGCACATAAAAGTTAATTGATATTTAAATGAAAATTGCTTAACAAAGATGACGTCAAGTTGATTTTTTTTAAAGGTTTTTATTTTTCCCTTTTTTGTTTAAAAATAAATAAAAAGAAGTGGCCTTGTTGTTTTTGGCCTTTTTTCCTTGCTCCTGGGAGATGGTGAGAGATCTTCAGATGGCGGCAGACTTTGCTGCTGATGGCTCTCCACTAAAGTGTTTCTGACAGGGAGGCACGCAAATGGAAATGTTGAGCATACTTCGCGCTGTTAGCGGGGAATCTAAAATGAAGCCATGGTGAAATTGGAGAAAAGGAGCTCCAGGAACAACTTCCCAAGCTTTTCTTTCAAACCCTACAGGAATTAAAGCAAGAATCAGTCTGAGGTTATTACACCCCCTCTCTACATGGAGCCATTAGGATACTGTGCTCAAAGTAGACATCTGCTTTTATTTCTCAGAACCATGAGTAGTACAGTGCACACAATTGTCATGCTGAAGCATGTAGCATATAAAAGACAACCTCCACTTTCTGCAGCACCTGGTGTTCCTTGCAGGTCCTTCATCCAAGTCCACCAGACATTCCAGGCGCCAGGAACTGCACCATAGGGGAGCACCATGTTTTCTGTGGGGGGTCTTGTTTATGATGTCACAGAGCCCCTCGATGAAATGCAGCCCATACATTATTAGATAGATAGATAGATAGACAGATATGTGTGTGTGTGTGTATGTGTGTGTGTGTGTGTGTGTGTGTGTGTGTGTGTGTGTGTGTGTGTGTGTGTGTAACACAAATATTGTATAGACCTATAAAAGATCAGGTGGCATAAATAAGCAAATAACAACTATCAATAGATCAACAAAATATAAAGGCAAGGCACATTAATCAAATGCAAAAAATAACTTGTCAATGTCGTGAAGTAAATGTCCTCAGTAAAGCTGCAACCTACGCTTTCCTTTTGCATTAAATTTCATTATAACTTCTTTCCACTCGCCGCGGAATCATCTGGGGGAGTTGTTGCTTCAGCGTCCTGTGAAAGCTGTTTGCGCTGGTCACTGGCTGTTCATCAGGAATCCCTATTAACTTCCTTGCCTGTACTGTCGTATACGAATTTCCAACTAGTATCAGAATACGTTTTTATTTGTCCATTTTGTAATATCCACAATCCATCGTTGACGCTTTTACAATATATTTTTATATATTTAAAATACGTATTCTTTCAACTGATCAATTCGTGCCGCACAAGCCCCACCCCTATTTACTGAATGTACAGCGGTTATCTATGTGGAAAGGGACCGTAAAAGGGGGGTTAAGGTCAATTCTGGGCATTGCAAATGGAAAATACATGTTTAAATATTGAAACAGACACTTACATCACAGCAGAAATACAAAGTTGACCATAACGCATTAATAAGCTCTGAAATTTGTACTGTAAATTCATGATTTATTAAGGATGGGAGAAGAACAAACTTCTGGGGGGAGGGGGGGGGGGCAGAAACTGGCTTGGCAATGCCTAGTGTGCCCCCGAGGCGATGGCCCTGGGTCTAAGTAACCCATTTGTTTCCCTATCATACATCTGTTGTACAATCACCTAAGCAGTGTAAGGGCTAAAGTACAAAATAAAAAAAGTAAAAAAGCATTTATAATTTTTTTTTTTCTTGTATTACAAAAAATTGTGTACTCTGTTTCAGCATATATTGTTTGTAATCCATCCAATCGAAACCAGTTCAAAGTCTGAAGCATATCAGGTAAAAAAACAATTAAGATAAATAACATTTGAATTAATTTACCCTAAAATTGTACTGGATGTGGACCAATGGACAGCTAGCTAGCACCAACCTATTATGTCATCCACCAGCATAATGTGTTGGCACCAAAGCTCTGAGAAAAATAATTGGTTGAACAGTGGCTTTACATAACAAATACAATTGGAAGTTTAACTCATTTGGTAGTAGATCTCCACTGAACAGTGTCGTGTATAAAAGCCTTGTCTTCGTATGCTCACTAACAAAAAATAGACATGTGTATTCATTATTGCGAAAAATTAAAGCAACAATATGTTCTTTATTAGGATTATGTTTGTCTCTGAAGGATTCATTTTCTTTTAACAAAATTACACAATTTCCTGCTAGTATTTCTGGGCATTTGTGGGGGTTTGGAGAGCTTAGAATTGGTGTCTTATCAATGCCTGTCCATTGCTTCTCTGGAGACCCAAGACATAGTACATGAACCGGGGTGTCTTCTAATTTCCACAGATACAATAAAAAGTTACCAAAGGCACAGGCAGGATTTTAGTAAGGTGTATTTATTTTGTTCAGACATGAAAGACATAGAAAACCTTTACGTCAAACTTGATCTAATTACTGTATTTACATAGCTAAGTAGTTTAATATGCCGAGTACCATTTAAGGTACTACTTTATGCTTAGAAGACAAAACAAATTAGGAAAAGTACCAAATAACTGTACAACACAATCAGGCTTGAAATACTATGAAATCAAAATTGTTTTAGAACCAATTAGGAGTAAGGGCAGAAGGGAATGAAGGATGTTCGATGACTTAATAAAAGGTCTTTAACATGAGGAATAATAATGATAAGCTAGGAGAGCTGTGTTTAGCTGTTAAAATTTCTGGTGTCAGATATTCACGTCTTTAATAAGCCTTGATTCTGACTTCAAGTGGTGTGTTTCCTTGTGTTCAAGTGGTGTGTTTCCTTGTGTTCAAGTGGCATGTTTCCTTGTGTTCAAGTGGCGTGCTTCCTTGTGTTCAAGTGGCGTGTTTCCTTGTGTTCAAGTGGTGTGTTTCCTTGTGTTCAAGTGGTGTGTTTCCTTGTGTTCAAGTGGTGTGTTTCCTTGTGTTCAAGTGGCGTGTTTCCTTGTGTTCAAGTGGCGTGTTTCCTTGTGTTCAAGTGGCGTGTTTGGTTTTGGCGCTACTTTTGCTTCAAAGGGTATTTTTTTATTAATTGGTTGATTGAAAAGTTGTTCCTGCATACAAGACGAGAGCATGGTTTCACTCACAGTTTATGAATCAAGACTACTGGCATAGGTTGCGGGCCTCGTGACAAGTCCAAGCCAGGAATTTACTGTGAGTCAGACAGCTATTGCAGTCAAAATCGGGTGTTTATGGGCACAGTCTAAAATGATAATTATTACTGGATATTATTATCACGCTTTACTGTGTCATTTACATGAATTCATTAATATTAGATTATGTGCTGGAAACTTTCTATTGGGTAATTTTATTAATCAGGTTTATGATATATTTTAATAGAAACTTATTCTTGTGTGTAAAAATAATTGAGTGACTGTTAAATTTTCCCTTTTGAGTTCTAATGATATTTTTGCATTGTCGATATCACCACTGGGGTCCAAATGTTTCTGCGGTTGTGATATTAACAGTTTGGCCAATTGCTGTAATTGTGGCAATGATATGAAAGGAAAAGTGAAACCCCCTAAAAACTGCAGTGTTTACACAGTGTAGCCAAGTCATGTTCAACTCTGACCATTTTTTTTTTTTATCAAAACCGGACCGAAAGGAGATAAGCAAATAACATGGTCATTGGCTAAATGTAATTCAAACCAAGATATTTCTTGGATCTTTGTCTTCACCACACTAACATGCCAAAATCCATACTAAACATGGTGCATGGTATAAACTAAAGCACCACATTTAATAAAGACTGTTTCTTTCAATTCAACTGTATCTTAAAATAACACTCGACAAGCAAACAGGAGATCCTTAAAGTAGAAGCTGTTCCACAAGTTGTCAGCTCTGTCTGTTAAAGATTTTCAAAATACCAAGCCATGTTCAAAAATAGTTTCACATAATTCTTTTTTTTCTTTTTCTTTTTAACCGAAGGTTTCAAATGAGCCACCAGTAGCCAAGAAAAATAATGCAGCCCCAATGTTTCTCCCCTGGCTCGTGAAAACAGCATTTCTGAATAAATAATTATCAACCTGAAAGACTTAAATAAATAAATAAATGTTTTTCTTGCACGTCTGCCCTGGATATTAGTGGTAAACTACCAGACAGGTTATTTTTCAAGCTTGAACCCCTCTTTGAGGCCTACTACAATTTTATGAACAGCTTAGAGCTACTAGTGTTTTGTGGAGGAAAAAACAGGCAGCATCACCCTTTGTTTGAAATATGTATTACGTGTCCTTACAATCCCTCTTCTGGTGTTTTCTATGCCATTTGTAAAAAATATGCAGTTGATTAATTAACCATGACATGTTGTGAATAAAAAAAAAACATTGGTGATTATATTAAGGAAGCAAAATTGCAACAATATGTAGAACACTAGCATGTTCAATTTAATTTACAACAACTTGCAATCTGCACATTCTGACAATTGAACAAAGGTCAATTACAGAGATATGCAACTGCAAACATCTATTAATCAATTCAGCCAAGTGGCAAGTTCTTTTTAAAATAAAATAATAATATATTATTTTAAATATGCTAGTAAAATCAGTAATGCTAAAAATGAAATGTCCGCTAGTAGAAAAGTTTATCTAATTTAGAAACTTTATTCCCTTACTGTTAAACAAGGATGCCGTTTACACGGACGAGTCATGACAGTTTTCCTCGTACTTTTCAGGAAAGGCAGTTCTATAGGTGGAGTAGCAGGCTGAGCATCCTAATGTTCCTTTACACACCTGCCGGTCCCTATACCCTGCCTCTGCTCTGAGAAGCCAGTGACTGCTGGTCTGCAGCTGCAGTAGAAGTGGCAGGCGCTGAATCCGCTTAACACGCACACATTATAATGAAACATGGATGTCTTGTAATATTATAAACATTCAAACAAAAGTCTTTATTTAAAGTGATACAGTACATTTGTTATTTGTTAACAATATGCCAATTGATGCTAACAATTCATTCCAGTTCTGTGCGGTGGAAGAAGAGGTGGAGCTCTGTTGTTCCTGGGACATCTTAAAAGAATTATAGAAAGAAAATACGACTACTGCTACTACGACTACTACAATACTACTACTACGACTACTACTACTAATAATAATAATAATGATAATAATAATAATAATAATAATAATAATAATAATAATAATAATAATAATAATATTGAGGCTAAAAGTTTGGTTAGTTGTGCTTAACAACATGCATTTATACAAACATTAATAATAGGCTATACGAGAGGATTACATTTGCAGCGTCTTTTGCGTTCTTTCTTGTGTGCGTGTGTGTGTGTGTGTTTGCGTGTGTGTGTGTGTGTGTGTTTGCTGAGATTCCGCCAGTTAAACGGGATCTTGACTGCTGAAACCTAGTGAGCCACAAGCACGATTCCTGCTCAGGTTTACACGGGGTTTTACAGCTATTTTTATCGTGAGAAAGTGATTGACCCTGCCCTAAAGTTGTGCTGACCAAAGGACGTGTTTTTGCTGTTTCACGATGTATTCGCGTGACAACGTCACACAGTCATGACTGTAGAGTCCATTTTCACGTGCATGTAAACCTAGCCAATGTCAGTTAAGGAAACAGACTACAAACGGCTGATGACTTGACTTGCCTATTAGTACTTGCCTTTATTAACAGTAAATAATAAATAATAAAGGTATGTAAGAAATATATAACACGTATTAAATTTCAAAATAACATATTTTCATTTTATAAAGTCTTGTTGAGAGAATATTAAGTTATGTAATGTACAGAGTAGATAGATAGCGGGTAAAATAAGAATTCAGAATGATTTTTTTTTTTTTTTTTTTAAAGGAGAGTGTACAAATCTGTCTTCAAACTGTAATTTTCACATGAATGCCTCTTGTGCATTTGGACTGGATAAGTTATGGTTGGCTCTGAAGCTGGACCGGCCTAGACTACAGTCTAGAATGGCTACACACACCTCCTTATTACCACCCCCGCCACAACTTAATAATATAGGGGGTCAACTGAAATTCAATGACACTCCACTGAGAAGTCTGTAAGTATTGAGTTGTTTATTCAGGGCTTAATTTGAACTTTATCATGGCCCTGTAAAAAAGAAAAAGTGCATCTTTAGGTTGTGTAGTTTAATGCCAGGAATGAATACCTCCATTTTGGCATTCATCTCCATCCCCCTATCCCCTCTTTCCCCTGGACAGCCTGGCTCTGGAGCTGCTGTTGTAGTCTTCAAAGGATTAATACAAGGCAGCGGTGGTGCGGCCAAGTGTTTTCAGACTCCTGTCCAAATGTATCACTGGGGCCCAATTCATCTCAGCAGGAATTCTTTGAGAACAGATACAGAACACGGTGCACTGGCTTACTCGAAAAAAAAAAGAAAAAAACTCTACCAAAGCCTTTTTAATGGGCTATGGAAACAAGCACTGGTGGCAATGGCTTGAGTTTCTACCAGATTATCATAGATTATTATTATTATTATTTATTTCCTAGCTGACGCCCTTATCCAGGGTGACACACAATTGTTACAAGATATCACATTATTTTTACATACAATTACCCATTTATACAGTTGGGTTTTTACTGGAGCAATCTAGGTAAAGTAAATTGAAAAATCAAACTGCAAAAGTGATTACAGGAAAAACTAATTTGGAACACATCGCCCCTGTTGTTAAATCCTTAAATCAATCATGTCAAGTTTTCAAGGTATTTGCACAATGTCTGAGAAGAAAAGTTAACACCTGTTGACCAAAAAATAAATACAAAATTAAACAACTCATTGTGAAGCTCTTACCTGTCTGGCGATTCAGGATCAAAGCAAGTTTTCATGACATTGGTCACCTCCGGGTCACAGCAGTCGCCATCATCAAAATCATTCAGCATGTTATTGCACTCCATGTTGCAGATGCCATCCCTCCTCTTCCAGGTGTAACAGCGGCCTTGATAACGGCAATCTCCCCCATCATAGCCGGTCAATGGGTGGTCACACTCAGGGTCGCAGTGATCATTTCCAATCTTGCTGGTCTCGCAGTTGCCCAGGATGATGCGTTGCCAGAGGGTGGAATTGTGCACCTGGTGCACTGTAAGTTCCCAGGTTATGTTGTACAGTCTGAAAGCCTGGTTGAGGGCCTGATGCTGGTGGGCAATTTGCTCTGGTGACACAGTAGGATTAGATCCATCATCCTCACAGATGTTAACCACTCTGTAACGGATATTTTTTTCTGTTCTGAGTGACCAGTGGCTGTTGTAGCTCAGGATGACGTCTGTATTGTCGCAGACTGTAAGCCCACATGGTGGAGGAAGGTAGGGGGACACAAACTCTGTTCCTGGATATGAAATGGCTTCTATAACTGGATGGGCACCATCTTTGTAGGAAATCCATTGCTCTTCAGCTTTAGAGAAATCGGCCTTGAGGACCAGAAAGGGTTCATCATCCCTTGCTTGGTAGTAGCCACCAGACAGTTCATTCTGGGGTCGAGTCATTGCCCAGAGAAGAATCCCCCCAAGATGTCCACGAAAGTTGTGTCCGAGATCTGAGTGGTCGCCCCCCAGAAGCAATGTCCGGCAGGCACTCATGAAAGGGCTGTAGAGGTCGCCGGACTGGCCAGAACTCTCACCAACCTTGGCACCATCCACATACAGAGTCATCTGCTGGCCATTGTAGCTAGCCACCAGGTGTGTCCAGGTGTTGGCGTGGTAACGCTTATGCCCAATGACTGTGGTGGCTTTGCGGGAGCGGTCAGTGCGGATGGTGAAGAAGAAGCGGGCATCTTTCCTGCTGGAAGGCTCCACCGACTGGATGCCCACTGACCAGCCCTTGTCACTCAGCGAGTGGGAGCAGTTGTCGAAAACCCCTGAAATACAGAGCAATGAGGTCATTAAGCAATTAGCAAACATCTAGCTATCTATCTATCTATCTATCTATCTATCTATCTATCTATCAATCTCTCTCGCTCTCCATATATATATATATATATATATATATATATATATATATATATACACATACTGTTGTAGTCAAAAGTTTACATATATATGGCTTATAATTCCTGCTCTAACCAATTGACCACACTGCCTCTATAATAAGCACAATACATCCAGTATGTAGCACTGCCACTGGTTTGACTATGATAATTTTAGAGCTGATGTTTTTACAATAGGTTTACTGTAGAATTTTGTTTCCTGGATGTGCCAAATAAAAGACAAGTGAGAAAAGTGCAATTTCGTAGATCTCGGCCACAAGGTGAGATTCTGCTGGGAGTCTGGAGAAGCAATCATCTCTCTTCAGGTGGACAGGGCCAGGAGGGATGATGTCATGCTTGTTATTTTGGAATCCATTCTCCACAAAGACTCTCCCTGGAGAGACGGGCTTGCAAGCTTTTTTTTTTTTCCTTTTCGTTTTTTTTTTGTTGTTTTTTTTGACAACCAGGCCAAGGCCTCTCACAATCAAAACCTCCCCTCAGCTCCTCACTCTCCCTTTGGAGATAGTTCAAACATCAGGGAGATCTTACATTTTTTTCTTTTTTTCTTAATGATTTATAATTGGCCTCAGTTAAGTAGTCTATTCACAGATGCCAGAAGGTCACAGGTACAGCTGCTACATGGCAATACCCTATGCAAACTGTGTTTGCTGAATAGCATGTGTACATGTGTGAAATATTTCACATATTAAGTAATACCCAGTAATTTGAATTGTGTGAAAAAATGGTAGAAGTATTTAAAAAGCAATTTGCAAGCTTTAATTTGAACCTAGTTTGATGTTTCCTTCTCCCCTGTATAGTTAGCTGTGTACAACAGCTCTTTTCATGGGCTGAAGAGAGGTGGTTGCCATGTGGAGACCCTTTGGTAACTATGCTTGCACTACACGGCTTATTCTGTTAATAAAGATGTTTGTTGTTTATTTTATCTATATTTTGCTTTTTGTGTGGGCATTAATACACACTTGAGTCTCATTAATTAATGGAATACCTTGTAAATGTGAAAGCTGCTGGACTACCGGCAATGCAGGGTTAATTGCTCTAGTCATTTGCAGAGAAAGTAGAGGAATGCTGAGTTTATAAAGTGAGAAAATGACTAGCTAAACGTTTTCTTTATTTATGGGGATTTACAGTATTTGCACAGAACCAGTAGCAATGGAAAAGTGGCAGGTTTCTTCGTACACCAAATGGACTACAAAGGAGATTTCTCTCAAGATTGTATGTAAAAATGTATGTAAAAATAATGTGATATCTTGTAACAATTGTAAGTCACCCTGGATAAGGGCGTCTGCTAAGAAATAAATAATAATAATAATAAAAGACTGTTTGGTGTGAGTACAAGTGAATCAGAAACTAGTATTATTTAAGGTGGCAAAATGTTCATTCAGTTATTCTTGGAACATCAGACAACAATTATAAACTAAAATGCAAAGACCACAATGGGGACTATACTACTAAGAAATTATTGCTCTTTCATGTGTCCTCTCCATCACCCCTAAGGGACTCTTTGGTAAATAATTCAGTACATGTAAAATCATTTTTTCATACTTGTAACTTACCTAACCTTTTTCCTGCAAAGCTAAATAGAACAGTAGTGCTACTGCTTTGTAAGGTAAAACATTTACATGTTCCCATTAAAATCCTTATTTAAATATTTTTCAAAGATACAATTATTGATAGAAATTGAGAGATAACACTTTTATGTAGTGATAAAATGTTGATTTTAAACAGTAGTTGACAGGGACTTTTTTTTTAAATAATGCTGTCAAATTCACTTACACATTATATTGTAAGATAGCAGATTACTAAAAAAAATGTTTCACACTGGACGTTTATAATACCTATAGTTACTGTCATATATGTTTTATTATTATTATTTATTTATTATTATTTATTTATTATCCAGGGCGACTTACAATTGTTACAAGATATCACATTATTTTTCACATACAATTACATTATTTTTTTACGAAACAGGCCACTTAAAATGACAACCTCAGATAAGACACTGCAGTTTCCTCCCTATTTTAAATGTGTTTTAAAACAATAACAACAACAGTAAAAGAACAACAGTAAAAGAACTGTACTTCTTGTCAAAGGCACTGAAAAGCTTTCTGTTGAACAACAGAAGAGCTAAAAAAAAAACTGGGTACATTTACTATTTAGTAAATCTCTTAAAACAAATTAAGCTATGCAGACCAAAAGAGAAATTAAGGTATTCCCTCTTCCGGTACCCAATGATTCACAGCTGCTCCTCATAGACGATATTCCTAAGGTTGCTAGATGTATTGGCTTGCCTGGGACAACCCTAGTTCAGGGAACCCTGCCCCCCCCCCCCTTCCCAAAATAACACCATGGGAAAGTGCTTTACAAAGTCTCTACCAGTGTAGCCGAGGAACACTGACATTTCATTCACTCATTTCAATGAAGGCGGTAGCCTTTGACTGCCAAAACCTTCATTCAAGAAGGAAAATAAGAAGAAAATAATACGCTAAGCTGCGACATTCTTTGATCTGAAAAAATGCAGTGGTTCAAATCGGTGCTCTCCTCAGTAATCAGAGCAGCTGTACAGGCATCTCGCTTTAAGGCATGAGATGCTGGTACCGCTACTGTGTCTGATAAATGAAAACAAACTTGTATTTGTATTGTGATGCTGCACAGTAGCTCCTTTAGCAACAGTATAAAAATAGAAAGTAATCCAATTATCTTTTAGCTAGAATGAAACGTTGAGGGAATTTATAAGGTCATGTGATCAACAGAGTGGAGGAGAAATACTGTATTTATTTGGAAACTATTTACACATCATAGATCTTGCCAAAAACACGCTTAACGGTTACAGCACTTGATAATTAATTAAGTAACCACTGATGTCAGCAAACAACAGGTGTCAATTTAGAAGTTCTTATTATACAATGCTCTGCAAGTAAAGGTTAGTTGATAAATCTTCAAATGATTTTTTATGAGCCTGTACCATTTTCTCAGACAGTCTGAACTTAAACCTCTGAAATGTATGTGTCATTTTGAAAAACAGACTACTTCCAAGAGGATAGATGCCTAGTAATTTAATCAGAAGTTAATTCTGAACTTTAGCTTAAGAGAGAAAACGCAAATATCAATGTTACAAAAAGAAGCTCCAAAGTGTTATGTTTTTCTTCACCATTATGAATAAAACCCAAACAATAAAGGAATGTCAAACATTGCAAAGACATCTGAAATAAATTGTAAAACAAAAACAAATCTTCAGCTACAAATGCTGTGGGTAAGGCAGACCTGGTTGGTGAAGGCAAATAAGGAATTGTCCAAAAGTCTGCCATTAATTTGGCAGACAGGCTCTTTATGAAATCAACATACTGTATAACTGGAGAAAATATAGAACAAACAACCAACCATTCTACCACCTACAAGTGTCAAATTAGTCTATTTTTCATTCTTTCTATTGGAGTAGATATCCCCAGAAAGTTTCCCAGCTAATATTTGTATAATATCAACATCAATTCCTTGAGCTCTCACAATCATCTGGAGTCATAGTTGTCTACAACACCGACCTACAGTCACTGTGCAATGTGAACTGCAATATAGAACTGCTTCCGCACAGGCATAAATTTGCCTAAAATTGTATTTAAAATAGAAAAAGGATTAACAGCCCTGCCTTTCTGACATATTATTGCCAAGCACTGATTTAATACTCTATGAGATGTGTGCCTAAGATCCCTGTGAATACTAAAATTATATCTAATTATAGCACAATGGGCCTTGTTCGATTTCTAGCACTACAATTGCAGGAGAACAATAATGCAAATGTTTTAAAACTTGAAAGAAACAAATCATTCTTTCGTTTAACTGCTTGTACTTAAACCTAACATTAACTAATAGTTTTACAGCACTTAAACCAGTAACAAATCTTATAATTTTACAATTGTACTCAGTGGCCATGATGGGAAGCAGCCATTCAACTCCCACTATTCCAAAAGAGGCAGGCTTCTTAGGTTGAGGAGAAGATTGTATTCCAGTATTTTCTATTCATTGTCACATTTCAGTGTTTTAGAATAAATCTGGTATCGCCTTTGTGAAAGGACATTTCATATCTGAGAGGGCTATCTATAGCTTATAATAACATTTCCCAATATCGCAGCACATTCAGTCGAGATTTGCGGTTGCAATTTCTGCCAAGGTACACAAATATTTCATTATGATCTATCAGGTCCCAAGAAAGGTGTGCGAGGAGTCTGTTTTGTTAAACATCTAATTATAGATGAGATACTCTTTACTTTTTTGCAGACTTTAATATCTTTGGAAATAAGCAAGCTGGCTCTACTAGCTATATGCTAGCGATCAAACTCTCTTCCAAATAAAATAATACTAATACAAGAAAGGGACTCTAAAAATTACATTCCCAATGTTCCCCCGAAGAATGTATATCTCCTGTCTAATTGTTTAGTTATATTTCAAGTGAATTAACGTGTGTTTCTTCAAAACAAAACAATGCTGATGTAATCTGGAAAAGTCATTGGCAAATAATAAGGCTCAGGAGAACATTCTGCTGCTCTAAGGTACAACACTATTATATGTACCACGTGTAGCACAAAGATCTGGAAAATATAGGAAACAGAATAGGTTAATCTAAACCAATTATAGGAGAAAGAATAGGATAACTGACCAAGGGTTCTCAATGATGGGCAGGAGTTTGGGAATAAAGTTTCACAAAAGGAGCCTCAAAAGAAAAAGGAGCAAGTTATGTTTTCAAGCAACACGAGTGGTATAAAAATGATATACCTCATTATAAAATGATATTTTAACTCTGACCTTTTATGATATTCTATATTATATCTGTATCACATACACAAGATCATGCTGCACAGATTCCTAGGTAAACTCTTACATGAGTTATCTTCAAAGACAAATCAGACCATGTACACTGCTCCAATGTTGTGCTTGCTGTTGCAATAACCGCTCATTTTTATACAGCACTTCCATAGCAAAGAATCTGGGATCAGATTACCTCTTGGTTAGCTGCACACATTTTCTCTTTGTTTTTTAAGAGTGATTTTGAGACTGACATTTGGTTTTCTAATGCCAGCAATTACATTGTTTGCTAATCTGCCAAAAATGCCCTTTTCACAATCACCAGCTGTAGCCAAAAAAAATTAGTTCATTTAAAAAAAAAAAACCCTGCCAAGTACAGGGCACCGGAAACAAATGTTAATTCTTGCATTACTTTTGCCAGTTGTTAGCTTCAAATGGCAAAGAGGTTTAACCTATTAAGGACCAATTATTTTGTCATACTGGGGGGCACTCCAATAGCATTATAAGAGGTTAACATGGGTTATGTATACACTTGTGTTTTACAATACTGATTTTGAAAGGCACTAAAGAGGGTTTGTTCATACACTGCATTACGTCATTTTTTTTTTTTTTTTTAAGTCAACATAACCATGACAGTCACACTTACAATTACATCATATATTTTGCTGGTTTTGGTTAAGAAAGCACAGTTTAATGACTGTCAGGACTGAAAAACATATATCATGATCTGGTTCACACTGCCAATCTGACACAGAACTATAGCCTACTTCTTCCATTCCATCGCTTTGTTACTCCCTGAAACATGAACAATTTCTACGCTTTATTAAGATGTGTCTAGTTTTAAATATATGTAACTGGAGTGTAAAAAGTAATATTGTACTCCACTGTAATATGCAATTGTGTAGAGTCTAACGGTGTTAAATGACATATACCTGCTACCTGTAAGACAACATCATTTAGTGAGGGGGAAAGAACACAGAAATAACTCATATTTATTGTTCAGAAGCAAGTTATGACCTGTTGATTAAAAATTTGAAAGGGTAGATGTATTAAAAGATGGAACAGATAGAAACTGATTGGAAACCAAAAACTAGAAATAGCTGAAAGTTAAGGTATCAGGGTACACCTTTATCCAAAGGGACTTTTTATTCCCTGTGCTGTTTTATCTATTGGTTATTTGTATGGCATGCTGATAAAAAATTCCATTATAATCAAATGTAACCATTAACATCATAAAGGGGAGGATAACATTCAGTGGATTTGCCCTTGCCTATTTTGTCCTTTATTGAGCATAAGGGTCAAGGAAACGAATGAATTACATAATTGCAAGTAAAAATGAAGATAAGAGGAATATATCATTGGTGAGTGGTGTATTACCTGCTATAATGGCTGGGTTGTTCTGCCCTCCCTCTGGCTTCACCCATAGTTCCACAGTGAACTCTGAGCGGGGCAACTGCAACTCTGAGGCGGGGTGGAGTTTCACTTGCTCCTTCTTGCCCGAAAAGTACATGGTTGTCAGGTGCCTCTGGGATCCTGCACTGGAACCCGGGCCCCAATACTCACTGCTAGGGACAAAGGACTCTTCATGCTCTCTTGAATAATCCTCCTTCTCTGCAGAGTAATCTGTGAGTCTGAATGCGTGCCGTCCCATGTGGGTTAATACCCTGCTCCTAGGATAACCTTGTAACTCATTCTTCACAAATTCCCCCACTAGACTTCTGGGCCTCCTGCTGTGAGGTACCCTTGTGTTCCTTGGCAGTCTTTTCTTTCCTGTCCTGTACAGAGATTTAGGGTGTTGTTCTGGCTTTGCAGTGTGGGCAAGGGGATCAGTATTTGTTTTTTCTTTTGGATCCCCCAACACCCCAGTAGGTCCACTAACAGCGGCTTGTGATTCAACAGCTGTAGCTGTTTCACTAGAACAGGGGTGATTATCTTCACTATTGTATTGGCCTTGCTGTTCAGGGGAAGTTTTTGCCTTCCCAAACCCAAGGTATAAACTCGGGACTTCCCTTTTGGGTCTCATCTCACTCCTAACTCCAGATTTAGAAGTGCCTATTTGAAGTTGCTGGGCATCCATATTCTTCTCCATCTCCAATGGGCTGGACCCCCTCACCTCTCCAGCAACTAGTTTGTTTTTGTAGACTCCTGGATCTGCGCGATTTCTCAGATAGGCCCCAAGGGGGTGATGTTGAGACACAGAACGTCGCTGCCGGGCAGTGCTAGCCAAACAGCACTTCTCACCTGACATGGAGGCATGGATTTGATCTGCTCTCAAAGCTAGAGCCCGCTTGTACCTCCTGACACGGTCTGATTGAACTGAATTTAGCAGCCATATATTCATTATCACCAATGAAACGACCAGTAGTTTAAGACACAGCATTTTCTCTATTATTATTATTATTATTATTATTATTATTATTATTATTATTATTATTATTATTATTATTATTATTTATGTGTCCACTATATACCACCTGTATAAAATGTTAGTTGCCTTTTTCTAGTGTACCGCTAGTACAATCCAGCCTTAAGACGTTGTTCATTTAAACACTTTGTTAATCAATTTGTTATACTGTTTCCTTCACGTATTTCATTGCTAAATCTAAATTGCTAAAGCATGCACTGCATAATTAAAAGCCAGTTGTACCGTTTCTTTAGGTAAAAGTTCCGTATACAGTAACAACGTTTCACTTCTTAAAAGCTGGCACGGCACTATTAAAATGATAATTCTGTAGTAATGCTCTAGCACTGCACATTGGCGTTCTGTACCCGTGCATCTTTATTTAGGAATGCTTAAGGTTTTATTATTATTATTATTATTATTATTATTATTATTATTATTATTATTATTATTATTATTATTATTATTATCAATAAACTATATATATATATATATATATATATATATATATATATATATATATATATATATATATATATATATATATAAATTCCTATGCTACAAGTCTCACTCTTGCTTCGCCGAGTTTCCTCGTTTGCACCTTGTGTTTGTGAGAGCTTTCTTTCAACGCAGATCTTACAACTTTAAAATACTTATGAAGAAATGTTACGCTGCAGTAATTACCGCATACGAGCATGCAGAACACGATCTTTTTGCTTTTAATCGGCTCCTTACTTGTTTTGTAGAAGTAGTATTATTGATGCAGGTATTTTCTTACTTGTCAACATCTAAGAAATCCTAGTGAATAGAAAGCCTCCCGGGCGAGCATCACCTCCTCTCGCTTTGTGCTTCTCGGACAAAACCTGCTGATGTTCAGCTTCTCCAAGATGAAAACAGCTTCTCCTCCTTGAAACCGGCAACAGAAATCAATAAGACATGACTTTCCTGCCCGCTCCTTTGCTTTGGTTGAGCAGATCAATGAAAGATCTTTGGTGCTTTTATAGCTAAATCAATAACGCTCAATGGTAGCTCATGTCTAAACAATCACCGTGTTTTGTTTTTTTTTAAATTAGACTCCATGCTGTTTCTGCAGTGCAATTGTCTATTTCAAAATAATACGACACGTTATTTTCAGTGATTTTACAGTTGGTAAATGTTACCTACGTGAAGCCTCCACGCCACCCACCCCCCTCATTCGGGTAAGCACAGTTCATTTAAGGTCTAGCTTTCACTCACCCATCTTAAAAACATTGTCCTAATGTTTTCTTACTGGGTACACTCAGTTGCTTCATAATATTTATAACAGTTATTCATAGTACATTAATTTAACGTCGCAGCGCAGGTTAGAAATGAAAAAGTATATTATTTTAAAATAGTAAAAAGACAAGATAAAATACAAGCGTCTAGACGCAATAGTTTCAATGACCTTCCCTCCACTTTCGATGCTATTTAAAAGAACCTCAAAAGAATTCGCTCCACTGTTACAATGTCCCTTTTTGGGCAGGTTGGTAGACGAAGAAAAACAACGTGAATGTTGTTCCTTTGGAACTTCAAATAAATTGAGCAAAAATCCCTCAGCTCTCTGTGCGTAAAACCCCAAACCTCAACATCATTATTCTTAAAAATATATTTATTATAATAAATCTCGTCTCTCAGTAATTCTCTTGCTTCCCATTTTCATTCAAAATAATTTGCAGATCAAACCAAGGCGCTGAAACGTTTTATCTATTTCCCTCACGGTGACATCACTCACAGATCCAGCCCCTATTCCCGTAATTACTGACCAAAACTTTACTCAGCTCAAGAAGCTCTCTCCACTTTTACGCTCTGTTTTTGTAAATCTGTAATGTGTTTGACAGCGGGGCTGTCCCCCTTTCTCTCTCTTAACACAGGATCTCAGTACCATAAACAAAGATCACATCTGTTGGACATGTGCAAAAAAACTGTTGTGAGGAAACACCATCCATCAAAATCAACCATCAAAAAAAAAGAAAAAAAAAACTAAAACTATAAGGAAAAGTGTATTTAGAATAAATGTATTTAGCAAATTGTAGGGATATGAAACATCCAAGATTTATTATTATTATTATTATTATTATTATTATTATTATTATTATTAGTATTAGTATTATTATTAAGAATTTCCCTCACGGTAATAATAATAATAATAATAATAATAATAATAATAATAATAATAATAATAATAATAATAATAATAATAATAATAATAACTATTAAAAACCTTATCCCTGTGCATGTAAAGAAAAAAAAAGGGTTCAGTTGTAGCATGCACTTGTATAGTGTTCTAGGGAAGGCTGCACTGAGTAGCTGCAGGTGTCTTGGATATTTTACTGAAATGGGAAGGTCCCTAAACATCATATAGAAAGCTATGAAATGGATGTAATGTATAGCATAACTTATCCCGACAGTTAAAATATGAACATCTCATTATTTGCAATATGCAGACAAGTTCCTAAAGAATTTCAGGTGGCAGTTTGACACATTGCATAGGGAATGAAAAGGGTTTGCAGTGCAGAAAATAGTTTTTACACATTTCTTAACTTAAACACGCATTTCACAGAAACAGGAGTTTGGCATTTAGTAAGAATTTCAAAATTTTGGATTAGAAACAAAAAGACTGGGATTCTACGGTGGAATTTTCCTCTGGAGATAAAACAAGGTTTCAGTTACACTGCAGACGAACTGCGGCTCTATGAAAAGAGAAGCCAGCTGGTTCTGCACTGCTGATAAATTAGACAGCCATCTCGTATTATTATACCTGATTTAAATCCATTTAACTTAATTGAAACACCCTTTAAACAAACGATAATAAAGCAATCATTGGTTGTTTTTTTAAATACTACGTGACCCCTTGACTTCTATAACTGTCTATTTTGGATGTGTTTCCTCCTGCATCTAGAGTACTACAAAAAGAGTGCCAAAAAGAGTCACTTGTGTTGTAGTTCAAACTAACTTCAGTTGCCTAACAATGGTCAAGACAGCATGTATCATTATCACTGTCACCTTTTATTTGGAGATGTTCGGTGGTTCCCTTTCAATTCGAAGATGACCACCAACATACTTATGGGATATGCAGTTTAAAAAAAAAAAAAACACAACAGCTAGTCAGCCGTGTAATTCCTCCACATTGGCTGTGTTCTAACCTGCCTTGCTGTCGAGTAGACCTCACTGGCTAACTCGGCCACCCCGGTGTGTCGGGCCTTAGTGCACACCGTGCTCAGTGCATGCGGTGCACACGGTGCTCGGTGTGCACGGTGTTTAGTACCTCAGTGCACATATTGCCCTCGGTGCTCGGTACATCCAAAGCATGCGTTGCTTGGTGCTCGGTGCACGCAGTGCTTGGTGCATGCGGTGCTCGGTGAACACACCGCTCGGTGCACTCGGTGCAAGTTGTACGCGGTGTGCACGGTACTCGATACACTCGGTGCGCAAGGTGCTTGGTGCAGGCTTAAATACCAGGCGGTATTAAAAAGTCATAGTTCCATGCTTGCATGTCCTGCAGGGCAAATATGACCCAGGAGGATGGGCACACTTTGTGGACATTTTGCGACATCTGCGTGGCTTTTCAGCCCCTGGTGATTCGCAATAGCCTTGCTAGGGCCAAGGTGGCGGAGGCTCCGTACCCTGTGGCCAAGCCGTCAGTGGCCCTTGGGGCCCCAGGTCCCCCTACTCCTCCAATTGTACCAGAGCACCTTGCAGGATATTCCCTGTGCACAGGCTTGGTTGTCGACCCCTCGTAGCTGCTCCCCAGCTCCACAAGTGAAGCGGGTTAAGCACTCAAGGCAGGCGAGGGACATAATGGACCTCAAGGCACAGATGGCCCTGGTCCTGGAGGTATTGACGTGGCAGCAGGCACCTGCTGCTCTGGCCACAGCCCCAGCTCCACCATTACCTGCCCCAGTACCAGCTCCTGTCTCTCCCAGGGGAGCTCAGGGTAAGCGGGAATCACCGACACTGATGGCAGAGGAGGATGCGCTTTCGATAGCAGCCTCCTGGGGTGAGGGCTCTTTCCCCACCGAGATGGAGGAAGGAGAGGAGCCTGCACCCTCTGCCAAGGCAGAGCCTAGTTCCGAATTTGCCTCCTAAGCTAGTTTGCCCCTGCTTTCGAGCTCTATGTCGGCACTGAGGGGTCGAAGGTGACCTTGGTGTTGTGTTAAAAATTATTGGGTCTGATGGCCGCAGCCATATCAGCCATCGAGCTGGATTTACTTCGCATGCACCTGCTGCAAGCGTGGCTCAATGTGCATCAAAAGCACAACAGACACAGTCGGCTGACAGTGTCTTGCTCGTGTTCGGCAGCCTTCTGCTGGTGGAGGTGTGCCTCTTACCTGCGAGAAGGCGGGCGGATGGGAGCAGTGGTAAACTGGCAGGTGGTGACAACAGACGCTTCCAACTTGGGTTGGGGGGCAGTCTGGAAAGGAAGAGGAGTCTGCGGCACCTTATCGGGGCCGTTGGACAAGGGGCACATGTGTTAGTCCGGATGGACAACACATCACTGGTGGCATGGTGGACTTCGGTCCCCGGGGGTTGCATCGCATTGCCTTCCGGCTCCTGATTTGGACACAATGGAACTGGGCAGCGGACCTCCTCTCAAGGGAGGGTACATACCTGTCAGAGTGGCGGCTCAACCCTCAGGTGGTGGAGCGATTTTGGGAATGGTTTGGGAAGGCGCAGGTCGATCTCTTCGCCTTGGGGTGGTACTCCCTCCACCGCTTAGGTGGTCCACGAGTGGCCCAGGACGCTCCTTTGTGGGTTCCCGCCAATACCGACGCTCCCAGCCTTCCTAGAGAAGGTCCGGTTAGAGAAGATGACAGTGGCCCAGGAGAATCTGGTTTTCTACCCTGTGCCAGCTCTTACAAGGCCAGCCGTGGGAGATCCCGCTTCGTCTGGATCTCCTCAGTCAGACGAAAGGCACTCTCTTGCATCTGGAACCAGGTTCCAATTATGGGTCTGGCCCCTAGGGCTATCTGATGCGGTCGTGGGCACGTTGCAGAATGCTAGGGCAGGCTCCACTAGGTCGTTATACAACTATAAGTGGAGCTACTTTCAGAACTGGTGTCTGACTAGAGTTCACGACCCTGTATCTTGCCCTATCCCAGTTAGTTGCAGTTTCTGCAACATCTGCTGGATGCTAGTAGGTCACCTTCTACTCTGAAGGTGTATTTAGCAGCCATTTCTGCATGCCATGCCCCTGTTGATTCTGTATCCCCAGGTGCACATTTCTTGGCGACCCGTTTTCTCATGGGTGCTCGGCAATTACGCTCTCAACGGAGGGACATTCTCCCCGAACGTTGAGCCCATACACTCCATAGAGTTGAAGTATCTGTCTATGAAGTCAGCCTTCCTCTTGGCTATCACCCCTGCAAAGCGGGTCAGTGAGCTACAGGCACTGTCGGTACACAGCTCCTGCATGCGTATTTGGGATGATGGCAGCAGAGTGTCACTACGTACAAACCCTGCTTTCCTCCCTAAGGTGATCATAGCCTTCCACATGAACCAGTCTGTGGAACTGGACTCTTTCCACTCTTTGGACACCTCCGTTTTCTTTGGAGGAGGATAGGTGATTGAACTTCCTCTGCCCGGTGCGGGCATTGAGGTATTACATGGATAGGACATCTTGGGCCCTCTCTGGTATGTTGGTGGTCGTCTTCGAATTGAAAGGGAACATTAGGCTACTTACTGTAACCCTGGTTCCCTGAAAGAGAAGACGACCACCAACCAGCGAGGTTGCATCGTCGCCCTCACGGGTTCATTGCAAAAGAGAAAATGGCTTCCGTGGGTTGACTGTTTAATCCCTCAGTAGGCGGGACCGAAGACGTCACCCCAGGAAGGGGCCTATCAGCATCTCTGACATAAAATGCTCAGCATATACCTACCTAAGGCAGGCATATCCTATAAGTATGTTGGTGGCCGTCTTCTCATTCAGGGAACCAGGGTTACAGTAAGTAACCTAACGATATGCTGAGTACTGCTAGTCTCTAAACTACGATCCCTTTGCATGTGTCAGCATCCCCAGACCATTATTGAAACTAGAAATGATGCACAGCTTTGTTTTTCAGTCTTAGAGCCTAAATACAAAACTTTAGAGTTTTAATGTTGTTAAGGTTTTGATAATATTCTAGCCCAATGTTGTTTTCAATTGTCTTCAGGAATGTATCTACTTCTCTTAGGGTTTACCTAATAAGTTGTGATTCAGTTGTGTTTAAAGTTACAGATGGTTTAAGAAACTGTAAAGATGGTGCATAAATTGGCCATGAATTATATTTCCACTCCAAATCGCAGTTTTTACTGGAGTTTTCTGGAATTTGCAACCAGGTAAATTTGGTAGAAACGCGGTAAAAAACGAAACAGCAGAAGATAATACATATATAAATTTACAATACATTATCTGAGAATAGTTTATACTTGTATAATACTAAAAATGATGTATGTTTAATACAGTTACACCCCTTTTTTACTTTAATAATAGTGTCCTTTTTATGTAATTGTTCAAGGAAATGTAAGTCTTACCGTCGTTTACGACAATTGATTAAAATAGTAAACTAAACCACGATTGGTATAGACATCTGATATGGAACAGACCCCACTCTAAAAGGTTGTTATTCACTGTTTTTAACAACAAGTTTTAGTTTTATTTGAAACCAGATATATTATAAATATTTGGCACTGGAACGGATGTGTCACTGGTTTATAAGAACAGTGCTGGTTGATAAAAAAAAAGAAATTAAATGGCAAAACAGAAGTATGTTTGGGTCACTGCTACAACACACAAACATAGAGCTACAATGATGGAACACTTTAAAAAACATATTTATTAAGTGTACATAGAGTAGTACTTTAGGGGCTCACATTGACCTGACTTCCCTGGAATATTCATAGGATACTGTATGATGCATACTAGTATCAACACCACAACATTTCAGAGCAGCTGGCCATTTAACTGGACCAGTTAGACTGTATGCATGATTCAGCTGCTGTTGAATTATAGTACTATTCAAATGTTCATTCTTATTGTTATATACGGTATTAATAATGTTTTTTTTTTTTTTTTTTTATGATGTTAAAACAATTCAAACTAAATAAGACAACTAAATCTGTTATCTCATAGCCAAATTAAAAGAATGATGAAATTGCTCTAGAAAAGGGACAACATGAAAAAAGCATTAATGTGCTGGGAATTGAATCAAGCTGAAGTGCATTTACTGGCATTATGATGCTTAATGAATATTCAATAAATACACAGACTAATACAAAATAACTGTAAAATATCTTCCTGTATAAATAATACTTGTACTGTCCAAAAACACTGTCATTTCCAATGGTATACTATGGTATTAAGTACAGTATTATAGAAAACTGAAAGTGGTTGACCTGTACCTAGTATTGGCCATTATGTTTAACAGCTAACAACATTTCATCTGTCAAAGGGGATCCTTGGGCTGACTCTCCTGCATCAAATACAGCTCCTCAACACACACATACTGTGATGACAGTTTTGGAAACCAGCCCCCACTCATTACAAATGTTAATAGATATTTCACAGGTCATTGTTGAGGACCGATTTGTGGGCTAGCAAAATCAAAAAAGGTGACCGACAGTCAAAGGACAAACAGACTGTAATCTATGAAATTACAACAGATTATCGAAAGTCTTCTGGGATCTTGCTTTTTTACAAAAAAAAGAAAAATCTTCTGCTTCCTTTCATACATAACCCAAGCTAAAATGTGCTTATAATGTATAGAAATTGTGCTTATTTTAAATAACCTAATAATTTTTATTTTATTTTAACGACAACATATTAAGAAAATGATTCACTTTTAAAAAAGGGAGATGTTCAAAAGGATCCCTCTAAGTAAACAAAAACTAAACTGAACTAATCCCAACAACAGTCACTCAGCTGGTTTGATCTTAGACTTTTCTCTTTTTTTTTCATGCACAATCTGTGAGCAGCATAAATACTAATGGTTGGCAGTTAATGCGGGGGCCCCTTCAGGGGTAAAGGTTCCTAGCGGCAGGAGGCAAGAATTCCACACAGGCCTGTGGGTCTGTCTGCAAAACATTCTGTATTTATCAAAGTGCTTTTAGATCCAGCTACCCCTACCCCACCCCCACTGCCAGAACCATGAGACTACCTTCCAATCTAGCACCAATTCAAGTGACAAAGAGATGAACAACCGGAGGAACAACTGGACCTACCGGTAATCGGGGGGTGGGGGGAATGCTGGATGACTATACAGTACATCTTTTCAGTGCTAGGACCTTTTGCTTATCATTATACTCAGCTATGAATTATCTTGTTATTATAATAATAATAATAATAATAATAATAATAATAATAATAATAATAATAATAATAATAATAATACATTTTCAAAAGTTTATTCAAATAAACTTTTTTCTTTCATTTTAAATAAGAAGAAGTCGAAGGCTCTAGCTTCAAAACATACACTGTTGTGCAAAAGTCTTATGGTTTTGAGGCAGGTTGATTCTATGGTAGTATACCCCCCCCCCCCCCCCCCCAAAAAAAATAAAAGTGCAAAATATCTAAGACTTTTGCACAGCAGCGTATATTGCCAGTAAAATCACTTAGCGGTTAGCAGAGCAGCACAGGTCCCTTTTGACATATGAGGCTGTGGTTCCGTTTCTAGCTGGGGTTAGCCTGGATATATATATATATATATATATATATACAGCACTCTGAAAGGATAGCTAAGTGCATATTGGACGAGAGCGGGAGGTTCCAGCAATGGTTAGAAGTAGAAGAATGCCAGACAGTAGCTGCCAGGAGACAAAGCTATTCCATTTCTCAATCTCCCAGCAGGGAAGACAGCAAGACTGTGGCATGTTTAAACCCATCATACACATGTGGATTATCATATTGAGCACAACCTGTGACATATTTTATAAGTCAAAAATTCTGTTTCCTTATAGAAATAATATTACAATATAATGTATAGGATAGATTTACTAAAGTGTATTATACACTTGCCAGTTCAGAAGTGGATTGTGGTGGTTCCAGAATGGCTTGACTAGGTTTAAGTCAGGGCTCTGGGCTGGCCACTGCAGATTTTCAATGCTAGTATGGCAAGGCATTATTGTCATGCTGGTAGAAGTAGGGCCCTTCACCATAATATTGCATCAAAGCCGGTAGTGCAGAGTTGTCCAAAATGTCACTATAAGATGAGACATTCATCCTTCCCTTCACTACAACCAAATGACCCAGCCCATACCATGAAATACAGCCCCAAACCATTCTGCTTCCTCCACCACCTTTTACCATATAGTCATATGTGACCTGATCTGTCAATAATTTTGGCCTGCCTGTCCTATTTTGCACATGTCTTCAATTACCTAAGGACCCACACTTGACTTGGTAAGTGATGGAAATGACACCCAATGTTAAAAAACATAGCAAACTTTAAATATGCACTATCATATAATAATTATTGGGACATATGTAAAAATGCAGAACAAATGAGGGGGGTGTTTCACCACACCCAGTTCCCTTTCTTATTAAACATTTTGGTATCTCTGAATAGAAAACCTCCTTTTGAAACACAAGCACACTAGTGCAGTGGTACCCCCAACCATTTACTATCATATAATGCTTTTTTTAATGTAATTATTTTAACACTGTGTAGGTTGCTACAAGAAGACCCTCAGTATTTATTTTAGATGCCATACAATGAATGTGTAACATTTGCACTGTATATGCATGCATGCAACTTGCTGCATATCATTTTAATTACTGTGAATGGTGAGCTTCAGGTGACAAACTCAGAATAAGTCCATAACAAAGGGAAAAAGTTGAGCATAGACTTCAGTGTGGTTGTATAAACAATACACATTTGCCAAGATTTTACTTTCATAAGGGGGTAGGGCTGCATGTTTGTAACTGTTAAGGCTTTTGGTGACAAACTTGAGATAAGACAATAAAAAGGGGGGAAAGATGAGCACAATCTTAAATTCTTATGCAACAATGCACACCTGTCTCATAGCACCATTAACATCAAACATTCATTATACCATTAAAAGCATGACTACCTTGGAAATATACTGCCGGTACTTGTCCAAATGGAAGGGACGCGCTGGAAACAATACAAGTCTGTTATGGTATACACTGTTTCAGTTGCAGCAAAATGTGACAGTCAAATCCTTGCATTCCCTGAATTCTATGCGAAAGAGACTTGATGTTATCTATAATTCAGTGGCTGAGGTATATTGGTGCCAGTCCTTCTGTATTGTGTGGGAAATCAGAAGGGTTTCTTTGAAAAGTGAGATGGAAATTGGAGTGGTTCATCATTGTTTAAAAGCGTTACTGGTAGGCTTCCAGGACATTTGTGCAAGTTTCAAAAACTCTACATTAACTGCAATCAAGGGATCAATTGTTAAGTTCTGCACAAATGATGGTAAATATTCATCTACTTTTACTGCATTGGCATCTTGTAAAGTACCCTGAAGCACATTTAATGAGCCGCTCTATAAACTTTCAATGGACAATGTAAGTTGTACTTGCAAGAGGAAATGGGGGCATAACCTAACAAAACACTGGTACCTTTCAGTTCCAAATGTAAAGATTTATTGAGTTTGTCTGACAAAAAATAGGTCTTTGTAAAATGCTGACTTTATCATTTTAATCTGCTGTGATTTATAGAAGTGGATAATATGACCAGTGCTACTGTGGCTGTTTAACCAGGACCCCCGTAAGACATTCTTAGTCACGCTGTGGGTCAAACACATACAGAAAAAGGGTCAGACAAGGTCTCTCAGTTTTAGGCATTAGAAAGCAGATCACTGTATGGAATTTCGTCATGCAATCAATCCTTTATTATATCATGGAGTTAAAATGACCCCTATGGGACACCATCAATCAATAAAGAGTACTTTAACTTATACATCATGTACCTTTTAACATACGTTTTTTACAGTACTGTACAGTATATACTACCTCCTGTACACGTATCCCACTGTACACATATATAAATTAAACATAACATAAAAAAATATATGCTTTCTTGTGCATGTAGGAAACTAAGCAATTAAGTAGTAAACCACTAATTTTCATAACAGGCTGTCACTGCTGTCTGGGTATGCACAAATAAAACTACATCTACATCCAGCCTTTGCCCCAAATCCTGAAGATCACATACACAGCCATAAACAGTGGCGTGGCAGCACATTCTGAGGGGAGCCTATATTTCACAAAACTCCAACCTTGCAGATGTTTCATATACACTGTGTGACCTCGAGCAAGTCACTTAACCTCCTTGTGCTCCATTTTTCGGATTAGACGTTGTTGTAAGTGACTCTGCAGCTGATGCATAGTTCACACACCCTAGTCTCTAAGTCACCTTGGATAAAGGTGTCTGCTAAATAAACAAATAATATATATGGTCCTTTAATTTATGGAACCCCTTTCTGTAAACAACCCCTGCCTATCGCCTGAGCTGAGCAGTGGATGTTTTGCTTTTGTATTTATCCAGTCAAGGTTCCTCTTGCATGCTGAGAAAGACATAAATGATTCAGATGGCAGAGATGGTGTTCTCATGTATAATTAAAAGGTGTACAAAGAGAGTGGAAGCCGGGAACTCAGGAGTCTCTCCGTTATGATAAAGCACATTGTGAAAACTTTGCTCATCATCAGATGACAAAGGAAAAAAGAGTTGGGTCTGGTCAGGTCATACATAGGATGCTTCAAAGGAATCGCAGGTTCTGCAGGTGGTGTTCAGGGTTCAATTGGGCATTGTGAACATGTGGTTTGCAGTGTGCAGGTGCAGTGGTGATGCACTGCTGGTCCGCTTACACCCAGTCTCCTTTACAGGTCCTTGCAGTAACCATAACAAAGGAACAGATTGCTTCATCACATCCTCTGAAATACCCTTAGTCACGCCCCCTTTGATAGCTAGTGCAATCACATATCCTTCAATCCATCACTGATACATCTCTTACCGTATTAAGGCAATGACTTCTGGTATTGTGACTCCGCCCCCTTCCTGGATGGCCGGCTTCAGACTGACCCTGGAATGAAGTGCCAAACCAAACAGTCCGGAGCACACTGTTCCTGTTATACAGCACCCTCACAGGTCAGGAGGGAGATTGTTGACTAGGATTCATTTGCGCTCTGTCACAGGCATGTACTCTGTTCCCAACTGGTTCAAAATTCAACTAATGCTCCGTGGTGTTAGAGGGCTTTGTTCCATTTGGAAAAGACATTTAACTGAAATCCAGATTGCTGGGTCTGTGGACATTGTTCCATATTTCAGTGTTCTATTGAAAAACAGAATAAAAACATTAACAAACCAAGGTATGGATTTGATCGCCCAATAATCCTGCTGGGATAAACCACATCTGGATTGTACAGTACTAGGGAACCCACCTAGATTGGATCAATTAGTTATTCTGGGAATAGGTTTATTAAATCAACCCCAATGCCAAGAACACAAACAATTTGATTGTGATAGACTTCAGTGTGGTTGTATGAACAATACACATTTGCCAAGATTTTACTTTCATAAGGGGGTAGGGCTGCATGTCTGTAACTGTTAAGGCTTTTTTTGACAACTTGGGATAAGACAATAAAAAGGGGGAAAGATGAACACAATCTTAAATTCTTACAATGCACACCAGTCTCTCAGCACCATGAACATCAAACATTCATTATACCATTAATAGTCAATTTCCTTACAAAATGTCAAAGAGCATGAATACCTTAAATATACTGCCGATACTTGTCCAAATGGAAGGGACATGCTTGAAACAATGCAAGTCTTATGGTATACAATGTTTCAGTTGCAGCAAAATGACTTGATGTTATCTTGATGTTATCTGAAATGCAGTGGCTGAGGTATATTGGTGCCAGTCCTTCTGTATTGTGTGGGAAATCAGAAGGGTTTCTTTGAATCAATTGTTAAGTTCTGCACAAATAATGGTAAATATTAATCTACCTTTAATGCAATGACATCTTGTAATGTACCCCTGAAGCACATTTAATGAGTCACAATGCATAATGTAAATTGTACGTGCCAGAAATAATGGGGACATAACCTATTACAAATGTCTTAAACTTTAGTTTAGGCGTATGTAATCCAGGTACAGTAATCAAATCAACAGTAAATTGTATTTGAAATAAAGTAGTTTACTGCATATAAGACTATTCTTTTTTGGTTTAATAAGTACTTCCAAGTAATTTGATAACTGTCCTAAGAATGACAAAAGCATTATTTTAAATATCCATCCAAAAATGATGTAATTCAAAGTGTTTTTAATGCTGCTCTGATTTATACTAAGGCATTACAGACTTCACAAAAATGTGTATTTTCTCATAAAGGATATGTAGAATACAGTATAAAAATTAGGACCACAAAGTAGCTCTTTTTAAAACTTTTAATATTATTTAAAAGTCTTTTTTTTTTAATCCAAGAGTCATTGAGCCTGTCAGATCTCATGTAATATTTTGAACTGATTGTATAATCAGTAGTCTTTTATGTTGTCTTTTAGTTACAGATTGTTTATGAGTTTTAAATTCCTTTCTAGTAACACACACAAAATCATGTGTTATAATTGTAAAATCCTTTTTTATGACAATTCTAGCCCAATATTCACTAGGGTATTTTTGACACTTTGGCAAGTTGATGGAATAGTTTGAATACTTTTTTCAATTACCTGGACCCAACTACAATCAGCTGTAATTCTACAATTATCAATACGTGGATGGCTATTTCTCATTCATTTTATAATTATTATTATTATTATTATTATTATTTATTTCTTAGCAGACGCCCTTATCCAGGGCGACTTACAATCGCAAGCAAATACAAATACATTCAAGTGTTACAATACAAGTAATACAATAAGAGCAAGAAATACAATAATTTTTGTTCAAGTGTGACAAACCACAATTCAATAATACAGCAGATAATAGTGATAGTTACATCAGGATATGATTAAATAGTGATAGTTACATCAGGATATGATTAAGTACAAAATACTACAGGTTAAACACTTGGCAGATTACAGTATTCTGAAGTACAGGATTAAATGCAGTAAAATAGGGGGCAGATAAGAGCAAAATAAAGCACATTTAAATGAAGGGTGATAGTGTCCCAGGATACTACAGAGGAGTTCTACAGGTGCTGTTTGAAGAGGTGAGTCTTAAGGAGGTGCCGGAATGTGGTCAAGGACTGGGCAGTCCTGACATCTGTAGGAAGGTCATTCCACCACTGCGGAGCAAGGGTGGAGAAGGAGCGGGCTCGGGAGGCAGGGGAGCGTAGCGGAGGTAGAGCCAGTCTTCTAGTGCAGGCAGAGCGGAGAGGTCGAGTGGGGGTGTAGGGAGAGATGAGGGTCTGGAGGTAGCTGGGTGCAGTCTGGTCAAGGCATCTGTAGGCTAGTACAAGAGTTTTGAACTGGATGCGAGCGGTGATCGGGAGCCAGTGGAGCGAGCGGAGTAGTGGAGTAGCGTGGGCGAAGCGAGGCAGAGAGAACACCAGGCGGGCAGCAGAGTTCTGGATGAGCTGGAGCGGACGGGTGGCGGACGCAGGGAGGCCAGCCAGGAGGGAGTTGCAGTAGTCTAGGCGGGAGAGTACCAGGGCCTGGACCAGGAGCTGGGTAGCATAGTTGGTGAGGAAGGGTCGGATTCTTCCGATGTTGCTCAGGAAGAATCGGCAAGTGTGTGCCAGAGTGGAGATGTGCTGGGAATAAGAGAGGCAGGGGCCAGGGTGACTCCAAGGTTCTTAGCGGAGGAAGAGGGAGAGAGTGTGGTAGATTCCAGAGGAACAGAGATAGAGAGATCAGAGGAGGGGGAGGAGGAGGGAAAGAAAAGGAGGTCAGATTTAGAGAGGTTGAGTTTGAGGTGATGCGAGTGCATCCAGGAGGAAATAGCAGACAGACAGGTAGAGATACGGGAGGAGATGGTGGAGTCAGAGGTGGGGAAGGAGAGGAAAATCTGAGCATCATCAGCATAGAAATGGTATGAGAAACCATAGGATGCGATGAGGGGGCCCAGGGAGCGGGTGTAGAGAGAGAACAGGAGAGGACCCAAGACTGACCCTTGGGGGACTCCAGTTAAGAGTGGGTGAGGTGTGGAGGTTGCTCCACGCCAGGTTACCTGGTAAGTGCGGTTGGAGAGGTAGGAGGAGAACCAGGCCAGAGCAGTGCCAGAGATCCCCAGGTCAGCAAGAGATGATAGTAGAATAGAGTGATCAACAGTGTCAAAGGCAGCAGAGAGGTCGAGGAGAATTAGGACAGAGGAGAGAGAGGCAGCTCGGGCACACTTAAGTGAGTTGGTGACAGACAGGAGGGCGGTTTCAGTGGAGTGAGCAGATGTAATGATGTAATGTGTTATGCATCCAGGAGGTGGTGTGTATATGCATTGTCAGTGCTACCCACATAAGTCAGCCCCCCCTCCAGCATTAGTTTTTCTTCACAGCTGTAAAAACAAATCCGCCAGACTGGACCCCTTGGAATGCCTGGGCCCAAGACAAAATTTCCCAGTTGCCCCCTGCCCCCCCCCCCCCCTCCCCCACACACCCCCGCCGCTGTGGACGACACTGCGCGTTGGTATATAATGTAGTTTGTGACCATACTGGCAGTTTATGACATACAGATGCAAATCACTGCTCTTGGTCCACCTACTATCTGTTCGAGCTAGGCACATATTTTTATTGAAAGAAAGCAACTTAATTATATATAGCTTATTTGTCATTTAGAAAACGGTCCAAAGTTTGCACTGGGTCAGAAGCAGCACAAATCTGGTCTTATAGAGTTTAAATCTAGATTGTTCTTCACAGGTCACTTTGGCATTGGTGGATACTTTTATTTATTTAATTAGAAAGCGACTGAGTGCAAACAGCCAATCAGCTTCCAGATTTAGCGGGTTTTCTATTTTGCATAGATGCCCGCTGGAACGTTTGAGTGCTTAACTGTGAATTACATTTCAAATCAATCCGCACATAAATACTGTCTTTTCCCCTTAACATTCTAATCTACAATTACTCTGATAACATAAAAAGCTATTTAAACATTGATACCATGAATGTCAATTTTGATTTACGACTCGGGACACATAACTCCAGTCGCGGTCATCAACCACACGGTGGGCTCTATCACTTAAATAATAAATGTTACTGATTGCTTTGATTTATGTGATATAAATGGATTTGTGTTCATGGCTCTGTAGCCAGTCTGAATGTGTGCTCCTACTGGTGTAATCAAATCAAATTGAACTGAAAAGAATGGACTTGAAGGCAGAGCAGCACTTAATAGAAATTACTTTTATATTAAATAAAAATTAACTGACTACAGGACAAAACATTCTAAACAGCCAGTAACGCCCCAGCCAAGGCTGGTCTGCCCCCTTGAAAATAATACCCAGACACAATAACTTGCAGTTAAGCGCTTTTGTGCACTTTTATTATTTACAACATAACAAAACCATAACCAACAAAATAAACCTTATTTTTATAAAAACTCTTTCCAAAGAGTCCTAAACTGTACACCATATGGTCCCACTCAGTCCTCTGTTTCCCTGACTAACAAGGGACAAGCTAAGCTTGTTTACCCCAAACCAAAACCACTGTTCTTTAATCTTCCTCTGTTTTTACCTTCACCTCTTCTTACACCCAATCTCTGTCCGACCACCATCATAAAACAAACTAACTGTGGTTTTTTTTATTTCGCAGCTTATCGGCATTTATCAATTACCGGATTTCCCATACCAATCAGCCCCCTGGCTTCATGTTGCCCTTTTAAAAGATGAACTGCATCAACCCTTATTCCCCAGGGTCCTAAAGCCCTCATATTCCTGAGATATACTCCATCACTATATATATATATATAATAAGACACTCACAATAGTTCAAAATTGTCTAACAACAATATATATAATACATGTATAGTGGCTGTGACCCAGAGATGATAAATACAGGCAAGTACAACAATTCACATATAAGTATATGCAGAAAAGCATGATAAAAAGAGGCCTGTAGTGTTTAATAAAGGCAATTGATTTATCTGTTATACAACACATTCAAATAAAGATCCATAACTACTGTACACTGTCACTAATAGGGTATCAAAACATTTAACAGAATGTTACTGCAGTACATTTCTATGGTAATGTTGCAGTTTTGTAGCTTCTAGCATGTTATTTATCTTGCTTTAGCATTATCAACCATGTTCTCAAATCTGAGACCATGCTAACCTATAGTTTACCATGGACTATCACTATGCTTTAACTAAACTTTCTTTGCTTTTTACCCTGGTCCACTGTAAACATTTATAAGGGTTACTTAAGAGTAAAAGCTATTATGTCTTCTCTTTTTGGCATACCAATATAATATATACTTGAACTTGATACTTGAACACAAATATGGTAATTTTTAAGTTCAGATACAATTTAGATCATGTTTTGTAGAATATTGGTCCCAGCACTAAAGACAAGAATTTTTAAGATATTTTATAAGCATATTTTAAACACCACCATTCCTTTCTTCTCAAAAACATGCTCTCCATGGTCAAACTATGGAAATGGGGTTTCAGAGGGAGATAACACAAAGAAAGTATTTTTTCCACTTATCCCTTTTTAGGTGGTTTTCAATCTTTTCATTGATTATAAGAAAGTTCTGCATCCACAGTTAATGCAGGCCAGGTAGTGAAAGTTTTATTTATTTATTTATTTATTTATTTATTTATTTATTTATTTTAAGGATAAGGTGACAGATTAAAGAGCATTGACTTTTCTCCCCTGTCCTCAGAGGGAGGCAGTTTTATGAGTTCATTCTGAACACCTCTATCATTTACACCATTTACCGGCAGGCCTTTTTATCCTGACCTGATTTACTAGTCCTCTGGGAAGTCTGAAAATAAACCACTGTAGGTACAGCCTTTCTTCTGCAGCCAAAGAGGCACTTACATTGTCAGTTACCAGCCCTTTAAATCACAACATTCAAATATCAATTCGGAGAGCTGAATTGTGGCCAAAAGCTGAATATTTTTTTTATATAAATATCAATAGACAGTGGAGTCCACTATTTATTGATTCTTTATTTAGTTTTCAGAATTACCATTCCACAGTCCACATTACTTTGCATTCCTGGTACCGAATAGTACCTTTAGTTTATTCCTGGTACCGAATAGTACTATTAGTTTAAATAGATAAATAAATGCATTTTGAGGTTGCACTGCACTAGTGGGATTTATTTCTTGTCCCTATTTCTGAAGAGTGGAAGATAACTAGTGAACCAGGGTGTTAATTGTGGTTAATGAGCAATAAACACCTGACCCCTAGTCTGACTTAGGCTGAGACTAATGCAAAACTTTGACAACCCACTAATCGCACTTAACAAAATTTAATAGCGTTTTCTTTTTATGAATAGAAGAAACAAGATACTTACAAAAAAAAAAAAAAACACTATAAATACAGTTTTGTTAAGTGCGATTAGTGGGTTGTCAAAGTTTTTATTTGGTCCCAGCCTTAGTGTGGGCTATAAAGAATTGAAATGCCAAAGGGGTTATTTTGTCTTTAACAAAACAAACAACAACAAAAAAAGAATGGTAGGGAAAATGCTAATTAGAATAATACTTTGATATATAATGAAAAATAATGAATGCAATTATAACTAAAAGGAAGTACAGATATTATCGTACTGGTAAATACATCTGCAATTGATGGTGATGAATTCTTAATTAACATTTTTAGAAAGATTATTCTCTTTATTTTAATTTTTTTTTTTGCACTGTGCCTTCTTGTGGTGCTCTGAGGAACTTCCTCTGCGTTGAAATATGTTCTGTTTAAGAGGGAAACCTGGGCTTAAATCAAAACAAGAGGATCATATCAGCTGAATGACATTTAAAGGCTAACACGATATACAGTGTTGAGCGTCAGTGTTATTTTTTTACTAACCTGTGTTTCCCATTTTGTAGTTTCCTTTAACTTGCTGCTTCTTTTCATTGGCTTGGTGTACATGCACTTTAGAAACTCAAAATTATCTATTTATTTTGTCGTGAGAATTCCCTATACAACACTAATTCCGACATTTTCTAAATGGAACAAAATACAAAACACAGTAAGTCACAGCACATACGGTTTGTTTTATAGATGCTGTGTATGAATGAGCAAATCGTTCTTGATACATTTTACATCTTATGTGGACGTTTGTAGCCTTGTATGTATTTATGTATGTGTGTATGTATTTGTATTTGTGTAACGCTATGTATGGTTTTTTGTTTCCTTTGCTTTTTTATTAGATATTTTTGGTGGCTAAAGGAGGCAGGCTGCACTTGCGGTTCTTCAGCACAAACTAAAAACTTCTTGTAATTGGAACACTGACAGGAACTTTTAATCTACCCTCTCATATTTTAACACGAATGACGTCATTTGGACTTGAATGAGAATGTCTCTCCCTAAAAGAAAACTACATGTAAACCTGCATTGGTCGAAAGGTACTATCAAAATAGCGTGGCAAAGAAAAGGTGAGACTTATGTTTCGTTTTGCACGTAAACCGTCATCATGGGTTGTGAGAAGTGCATTGGGTTGCACTCGATAAAGTTGTAAATAAACAAACAGATGATATAGTAAGCGCTATACATCACAAAACCCAAATTACAGTATGTTATGTCAGTAAAGTAAGCAAGATTTGATCATCCATTGAGAATTTTCTTTAAAGAACTGTTAATAAATACGTAAATAATAAATAAACCATGTTTCAAAGAGATGAAGAACACACGTTAATTGCTGGTTGTCTGCAGTGCCACTAGTGTGAAGCTGGTCTGACGCTACACCGGTAACATAGTGGAAGGCATTAGTTTCATATATTAATTAGGACTTATTAATTTATGTATTAATGTATTACTCTGTATCATGTCAATAAAATCGAAATGCATATTTTTGTCTTTTTTTTCTTTCTGTCTTGAAATATATTTTTCCAAATTCGTATTTATTTTGCTTATGTTCTTATGTCCTCTTGTGGTTGAACACTGCAGCTGCCGTCTAAATAAATAAATAAATAAATAATAATAATAATAATAATAATAATAATAATAATAATCTGTCAACAAAAAGTATGATTAACAATAATTACTTGTGTTTATTGCTGTGATAATGCAGTGTAAGGTCATTCTTTTTTGGCTCTACATTTCAGACCTGTGATACACTGTAACATATAGTACATAGGCAGGGTGTTTTCCATATATTATTATGAGATATCTAGTTTTCTTTTATTGTTGTTCAGTGTGGTTATGCCATGTTAGTCACAAAGGTCCATTTATTAACACATTTCCCCTCTACATGATATGTTTCCAACATTTGAATATATATATATATATATATATATATATATATATATATATATATATATATATATATATATATATATATATATACAGTATATATACCATAAGGTTTAAATTATTAAAAAAAAAAACATTTCTTTCTCAATGTTATATATAATACTCTATATGTGTTTGTTAATTAAAATAATCATGAAACAAAACCTGAAGTAACATTCTTATTGAAAAACTCCAACTCCCAGGTGTCCGTTGTTTATTTTTTTCTATTTTTTTTTTTTTTTTTTTTTTTTTTTTTTTACCTGCACGTACTGGGAGTCCTGCGTGCCGACGTAGTTGCGCGAAAGTGGCTGCGCTGTAATCCAGCCGATCTCAGTAACCGAGGAGATCGCTTCCAGTTTGAAACTCTGGGAATGGCAATATGTCATTGAACATGTTGTATATGTTTTCTACTTTTAAAACAACTATTCTTGTTATTTGTTTTTAGGACAGACGTGTCTCTGTCAATAAAACAGACAAGCCAATTTGGCTTTGCTGCTGTTTATTATATATACATTTTTTAAATTACAATTTGTAAATCTTTATTTAAACACTCCCTTGTCCGGATGCACTGAGCAGGAGACTACGGCCTGGAAGAGCTGAACTGAGCAGCGGCCTTGAATTATGTCAACCAGCCGGCAACAGCAGCAGAACGGCGGCGGAGTGGGGTCGGGGCCTGGGACTAGCAGCAACAGCGGCGGTAGTAGCAGCAGCGGCAGCGGTAACACTAGTAACGGGGACGGGAGTGGGAACGCGGTCTCATCACGGACACTGGGTACTGGGATTGGGGCATTAGCAGTGCCTGTACTGGGGGTTCACTCCTCACGGAGTAGCGCAGTTTCTTTGGGTAGACCTGGCTCGTCTTCAGGCAGCAGCAACAGAAAGCGGCCCCTTCCGACACCCCTCTGCAACGGCCTCATCAATTCCTACGAGGACAAGAGCAACGATTTCGTGTGGTGAGTGATATTGGACTTTACAGATACCCAAGGCCGGTATTCTTAAAATATTTGCTGTTCAAGTGGATGAGGACTTTTGATAGAATACAAATGCATCGCAGTATGTGCGGTCATTTCTCGGCGTCAAAACAGTCTATTATTTATTGTTTGCATCACGAGTATGTCACCTGTGGTGCTACTTTGGTAGCTTCGAAAATCTGTTTACAATTGCAGTCTATTTGTAACTTTTCTAACACTTGTTGATATGGTTCCTGTGTAAGTGGTGCAGGCTGATCTAATAGTGTATTTTTATTATAGATATGAACTGAAGCAAACTTCTAAAACCCATTTAAGTGCAGTGCATTCTGTAAGCCAAGCATTTTCTAAATATATGTTTATACTTCAACTAGTATGTATTTATAAGAAGGACCAAACAACACAGTAAATGGCCAGAGGAGCACATATGTGTAGTTTAACTGTCTTGCACTAGTGTATCTCAAACTGAGTTCGTGGTGTGATGACATAACTTATATCCAGTCAACGTTCTGTTGAGCAGATTGACAAGGCCACACATAGGATTCTTATGTCCTCTTTTAGATTTCAACAGAATTTAAGTTTTTTGAGTTCCTGTGAACAGTTTAATGCAAATTCAAATATGGTATCTGCTAATATTTACATTTTATACTTAACAGTTTTATATCCTATAATATTTTCGGCCATACTTTTTTTTTTTTTTTTTTTTTTTGCTTTAACAATTTGGACTATTTTCTTTATGTAAAATGTACAGTTTAGTGAAGACTCATTCATTGAAAGCAGTTAATAAACACGAAATAAACATAGGAAAATCAATTTAGTGTTCATGCATGCCAATGGGGTATTGATATTATTTCAGTAAATGTACAGCACATGCATTATGTGTATTGATTTGGTATTCACACTTTATAAGTTACTCAGAAAATGTATTTAGTTTTAGGCATTTAGTACTGTAATGTCTGCTAAATGTGCCCGAATGGGTATATATTCAATACAATGCAAATGTTGAGATTACAAGATAAATCATCTCAAGGATTTTGACATTTCAATCCAGTATGCTGAGATCACAAAATAACAAAAACAGTGGTGAGTGGATCAGAATCTGGGGATACATTGTATGTTTAGTTAGTGCTCCAACTGAGAGCTAGGTTTATTTTGTTTATATTAGCGGTTGTTTCCCCACTGCAGTGTAAGAAAAAAAAAACCAACACCAGTTTAAAAGTGTAAATCAAGACTGCAGCCTGATAATTTACACTGCCCTCGGCCACTCTGTCACAGTACAATTAGCAAAAGCGCCTCCACACTTTAAATGCAGTATACAAATGCCAGTGGTGCTCAATCACTGAGGACAAAACAATCAAAACAAGCCCTCATGGGTAGGCAACTTGTTATATGATCACCATTATGTTTACTGAAGGCTGCAGAATCCTATTTTACTACAGTATCAGGGTTTAAATTTCAATGTTGTGTGCTGGGGGGATTTCCCCCCTATGCTGCAGCCAGTGGTTATAAAAAACTATATATATATATATATATATATATATATATATATATATATATATATATATATATATATATAACATTTATTGTACTGCATCATTCACACTGGTGTTGCTTTAAAATAAGCTGCTTTCAAGAGGCCTAACAGCTGTTCATCACTGTGAGACAGAGCACTCTCCATTGCTTTTGCCGTTGCCTGACTTTGAAGTTTTTGCATGCAGCAGAAGAAAAATGTGCTTTTTCTTTTAAACTAGTGCTTCATTTCTTTTTTTTTAGCTCTTTACACTCAGCCCTGTTTCCACCTGTTTTTCACAGTTTTCATTTATGTATGTTTAACTACTGGATAGTTTGTACTGCATGCATGTAACATCAAATGAAAGGCCATACAATTCTTTCATATCTTAAAAAAAAACAAAAAAAAACAAAAAACCGCTTTCCCAAAAAAATCATGTTTGGTCACTACTAATATATATATATATATATATATATATATATATATATATTGTAATCATAGATGGCTAAAAAAAAACACTGCATCATTGAACTTTAGTATGAAATGAACATGAGAGGGACAGGACTGAGCTTCTAAGCTTTCCATCGGAACCGCCCCTTTCAGTCTAGCTGCTGCAATGACGGAACAATAGACTCAAAACGAAACCTAAGCTGTGAACTCTGTCACATGATGAGAGGCTTAACTTCAGGCGATCGTAGTTCCGGCTAGGAGTACCGCATACACACAGTGAATACATCTGTAGGTGGCTTTTACGGTGCCTGAGTAATATGTGCGTAACCTTCGGTGCCCGGGCGCCCCCAAAATGAATGGGGCTGAGTTTTAATAGTTAAAGCGTCCGAGAATCACGTACAAGAGAATAGTCTCACAGCATTTAAAATATACAGCACTATGCAGAATGCGGCTCATATTGCTTTAGTCACTGACACCACCTTCCTTAAAGATTGTTGTAGCATTTCAGGCATTCTAAATTGGGGTGAAAAATACAGTAGCTTGGTGTCTTAAAATATCTCTGTGGGATTTTCCCGCACTGAAAGTTGCAGATATGCGGGAGCAACACGATTCCGCTCTGAAATTCAAGCCCTGAGTGTACTTGAGAAGCGATCGTCTCGTGAGGGTGCCTAGTTTAACTGTCGTGCGGTGTTACGTGTAATGGCCTTTGAATTAAAATTACATTACAGTGCAGTATTTTGCTGTCAGGACTATCACTGCATTTAAGCATCTGTGGCTTACTTATTTCCAGTTGCAATGCAAATCTCACAGTTTTTCACTAAGCAGAGATGCAAAGCTCCGCAATCTCCCCTCCTCACCGCGCAGCGCTACGCCACAATCCCTCTTCCTCTACATGCATATCACACAATAACAGTGCTGTACTCAGTATGTATTAAATGACTGTATTCACTTTATTTAAACACATTTTCACTATCGGAGAACACAAAAAACATACCTGCACAATGCAGTGGCGAAGTCACTGTTTGATTACAAACTTGTCCAGTGTTTCCTGCATCATTGCACGATCTATGCTGTGTACGTGCCTAATCATGCGAGATGTGATTAAATTCAAAAACAGCTTTGCACTTGTCATTGCACTTGACAGTACCATGTTACATGTAGTCAGTTTGCCCCAAACTGATTCTTACAAGTGTTTTAGCATGTTTAGTATAGGAGTGATTTTGTCCCAGTAGTTTTGATCACTATATGCGGTTGATTGTTATATCAGTGATTCGTATAAATGGATTGCACTGTATTACTAGCATATGTATCGGAAGTATGGGGAGAATTACACTGTACGTCCATCTTACATGTACTAAATGTTGATTTATTATCTCAGTTTATACCTTTTCATCAGTGTTTCAAGATTTTGTTTATAATTACTGTGAATCCTTTTTAAATGCTCTGTAAAATATGTTTTTTTTTTACGTTCCTTGACTACAAATTAAAAGTTAAAGCCAGGTCATGTAGAGTAAACACAACTTTTGGTCACCTCTAGTTGATCGTGAAAGTCCTGTGTGAGAGCAGACGTGTATAAAATGGCAGGAAAAGTTATTTTAACCTCCTGAATTGAAATGTTCAGTGCTGGTTCATAATTTGCTAATTCTGTGCTCCTTTTGTCTTTCAGTCCAATCTGTTTTGAGATGATCGAGGAAGCTCATATGACAAAATGTGGACATAGTTTTTGGTAAGTGACCCTGAACACTAGTAGGCCGCAACCTAGTTAGTTTTGTTACAAGGCTTACTATTTTAAAATGTCTTAAGATTTTACTTGAACCAGCTCTTTCACCTCAGGATTCTGCATAGACAGTGCCTTCCAGTTATCATATTTTGATTGGGTGTTCCTTATGAACCAATGGAACTACATTTCTGTACTTATGCACCTCAACCATTATGTTTTTAAATAAATCTGAGCTGGGTCATTTAGAATTTTCCTGACATCAGAGAAACTTTAAGAAACATAGTCAAGTTTCACAAATGATGTATGGTTTTGTGTTCCATTTTTTGCATTTCATCATCCTCTGTTACTTTAAAAGTAACAGTAACTTACTGAGCAAAAAATACGTAACTGTTTTGGGGCTTGGGTCTCCCCTAGCACAATTTATAACAAAATTCAACTGGTCAGGTTCATCTAGAAATTGCTAAACGCCTCATCAAGATTTTAACTTTGGAACACATTAAGCCAGTAATATATCTCCCACAATGCATAGATGAGACATGTACTTAACTTTAAAAACACTAAATAGATCAGGAAAATCGTAAGGTTGATAGGATTTATTCTGAGTAGCAGAGCATATGGCAATATAGCAATATACAGTGAATACTAACATTGATCAATTTTGATGCATGTTAAGTCAGTGTTTGGTTTGCCTTTTGACAGTTTTTTTTTTCCTGTTTGTTTTTAGTTACAAGTGCATTCGACAGAGTCTGGAAGATAGCAACAGATGTCCGAAGTGTAACTGTGTTATTGACAATGTGGACCAGCTATACCCTAACTTTCTAGGTAAACTCTCATTCTAGTTTAAATTAGCTCAAGTAATTTAAATTATGCATTTAAAAAATAAATCAATTTACTGGTCAAAATAAGGTACTATTGAATTATGAAAGGCTTAATTTTTAAATTGTATTATCGATAGTACCGTTGATGCGTCGTTAGTATATGGTAAATAAACTTGAGTTCTCGGGGCAGAACGTACACAATTGAAAGATGTTTTTTTTTTTTTTAGCTATTCAACTGATTAGTTGAGCTTTGGCTGAATAGCAAAAATAAGTATTTTTCATGGGTAAGAAAATAAACAGGAGTTATTGTTTACATTTACATATAAGAAGTGCTGTCAGACTGATGTCTAAATGAAGCCTATTACACCTGTTTCTTTCTATATCCGCTATGCAGGTTTTCAGTGCTTCGCTCCATGTCTGATGGCAAAATAAGATTAATTAGCACGACACGACCATCTTGAAGTAGAAATACACGAGTAACACAAATGACAGGCTTGTTGTTGATTTAGCACTTCAGTCTCTGTTCTGGGGAGGGGAAATGTCTTCACTCAAGGGGTGGTCGCTATGATATCATGGAACACCCGCTACAGTTCAGGGGCTATGAACACTGGGCCAATGCCAGCTCAGGTCAGGGTGGCTCAAATAAGAATCTGATTGACTCTGAACCAGTTCAGGTCCGAGTTGTAAGTGTTAACACATTATAAATATGTGATGTGCTCAGAAGTGTTTTTGCAAAGCACTAGGTGGCACTCTTTTTCTTTAAGAAAGTTGCAATTGTAGGAAATAAACTAAGAAATATCTGACTTAGTTAGGCTTGGATGTTTGTTTTATGGCTGGTAATGTTTAATTCAAGTTGCACTAACGCTTACGATCCAGTGCTGCTGTTCATGCTTGTTTCTGTGTTTTATAGTGAATGAATTAATCCTCAAACAAAAGCAGAGGTTGGATGAGAAACGACTGAAACTGGACCATCCGGTAAGAGTATAAACAATGTGTTTTCTTCGTTTTAAAGCTGAATCCAATTTATCCATCTATCCCCAGGTAAACTGGAGCCTCTTTATTCAAACTCTTCATGTGCTGTGAAGAGTTTGAATCAAAGGAATTCCAATGCACTTCCACTTATATTTTGGGCACATAATTGATTTTATAATAATGCTAATTAATAGTATAAAAGGTATTTACAACAAATCTTGTATAAAGTAATTCAAACTTGTTTGCCTAAATAAAAATGACTTGGTACTGCAGGAGATGTATGTTCTGGGTAAAAAAGCTTTTGCAGTAACTCCCGTTATCAAGCCAATTTAGAGCAGGTGCTAAATATTCTACCTTCCAGACCAACACTTGTGTGTGTTTTTTTTTTATTTAATTAATTTTTTTAATTAAAATTGAAAATAATATGTTAAAACACTCACCTTATTATGGCATTGAAAATGTCTGGTTGTCAAGGACAAAATAGTAATCAAGAGATGCTGCCAAAATAACTGGACAACAAATTGGCTAGCTGCTAATGAGAACAATAAAAAATATCAATTTATGATTGCATTGTCAGCAGTGCTTGACTAAAAATGTTGGGTCCCTGCCATTTATCATGGGTTCACATTGTCTTTTTGAGTGGTTACATTTTAGTTTCCCTGCTCCACTGAATGTGGAACCTATCTTAAAAGGCCCTTCATGCTCCAAGCTCAGTTGATTGCATTTAAATAAACTGGGAATTTCTTAAACAGGGCTCAGTAGCATTGCTGGGAACTGGTTCTCTGATTTCTGATACATTATACTTCCAGGACAAAAGGATTTTATTGATATTACATTGATATTAATATATTATATTTTCAAATCTAAAAGTCTGTGTTCCAGGTTGGAAATCTACCTACCTTTTCTAAATTATTTGAGTGTTCAATGGTTCCTGGTGGTACATAGGATTGACAACAAAGTTTGAAAGACGTTGCTGATTTATCACCCCTTGATGGGTGTGCTTTCAACCAATGCTATTCCTGTGCTTAGTAGGGAGGGCACTTCTCCTATGAATAAAAGAAAACAAAACACAAGACACAGCTGTTATTTTAACTATGAATCTGTTCCCCTGCATACGCTTTCTCATTGTAATTAATGACAGTAGCAATACAATCCCCATACTTGGTATTTTTTTCTTCTTTGTTTTCCAGAATGGGCACCGGTGGCAAGTTTTCCAAGATGTGCTTGGTACAGATCAAGAGAATTTGGACCTGGCCAATGTTAACTTCATGCTGGAGCTTCTCGTACAGAAAAAGAAACAGCTTGAGGCGGTACGTGACACAACCCTCTTGACTGTTTGCTTATATTTGTGGCAAATTTCTAATTTTGTTATCTTGTGTTTGTTCTTAAGGAATCACAAGCAGCCCAGCTCCAGATTTTAATGGAATTTCTAAAGGAAGCCAGAAGAAATAAGAGAGAGGTGTGAAATTTGTTTTATTATCCTTTTCATCCTATGGTAGAAATATTAACTGCACCTAAAACTAAATCTCATTAGCTAATCAAATTTGGGCTGCTGTAAGGTCCATCTTAAACCAGGTATTACAGTACACAAAGTTCAAAGATTCATCTATATATTATATTTTGTATATAACTAGCTCCATCTGGAAAAGGTAACTTATTATTTGTATATTGTCATGTTCAATCATATACTCACTCCTATCACATCCCTTATGAAATACAACCTTTAAACAAGTATTTGAGTGAAAAAATTCAATGTGCCTTGCCAACACCGGTGCAGAACAAATAAATTAATACAAACACATTAAACACACAGTTTTTGTGGAAGAACCCTGATACTTTTCATGATACATTTATATTCTTTAAATAACTGAGTTACCCTGTTATCTAAATTGCAATCTCACCAAGGTATTGCTTAGACCTGCTTAAAAATGAGTAAACAAGCTAACAAATGATTAGCCCCTGAACAACATGATTCACTAAAGTGGCATAATTGTCAGTAAAACTCCAACTTGCAGCAGGATGGCTATACTGCCAGCATTAATTGAGGAACTAAGGCACTAATGAAAACATCATTGTCAAAACTATAGTTACATGCTTTGTTTTTTAAGGGCACTTTCACACCTAGTTCATTTCACCCTTTGATGTGGATTGAAGTGTGGTTCGGTTCACTTGCAGTGATATGTGAACCGAGATCACTTGAAATGGTCGTCTCGGTTCGCTTGGAAGGGGACTCAGTACGTTTGCCACTTTGCTCCGTTTCAACTTTTTGCAATGTGAAACCAAACGTATTCCAGTTCACTTTGAAATGAACCGCTCCAAACAGCGAAAGCAATTTGTGGATGTGATGTACTTCAGCAAGCACCAAGTGAAGTGTCTCCCCTTGTCGTACATACACAGTGCAGGGCTTGTCAAAAAAACACACACACATACATACACACCAGACAAGAACACCATAATGTCACATGTACACAACTGCACATCACAAAAAAATACAATGGGGCTGATTTACTAACTGGCACAACCCGGGGCAATGAAATTACGTTAAGTGTTTGAGATTTAATTACTATTGCAGCAAGCGTGTTCTTTAAGCATAATAGCAAAACTGTCACAAGTATAAAATGACATTTGAATAATTATTTAGCATGTGGCTGCCAAGACAAAGCGGTACTGTCTGTAGAGACATTAGTCACTGTTGCATTTGCGCTGCTCCTCCTGAGTTCAGTAAACCTGTTGCATCTGTATCTCACCACACTGTCATGCATACATTTACATCAAGTTGTTATTATTATTATCAATAACAGCTAAATTCCAGAGAGAACTTCCGCTCTAGTAATCCGAGTGCATTTGGAAAAGTGCAATGTGAAACCATTAGAACTCTAGACTGGACCAAACAAACAAATCTGAATGCACTTTAAAATAAACTCAAGTTTGCTTGATTTTTTCTGGTGTGAAACAAACCAAAGCAAACAAATTTTCTTTGCAAGTGAACCACGATTCGAATCACTTGCAAGTGAGCTAGGTGTGAAAGTGCCCTAAATGTCAGATCTGTCAATCTTCAGAACAAAATTAAAATATTTATAGACCAGTCTCCCTCTGGTAGCTCACATTTTACTGGTTCAAAATAATATAGATTTTTGCAATATTTTCTTTCAAGGTGCAAGTGGGGGTTGCGTTTGAATAATTTAGTTTTTGGGTGCCAATAAGAAAAAGGCAAATTATGTGAAATAACCAAGTAATTGATGTGAAATTGTGAATCTCTATTGTCTTCTGTTTGGGGTCTTTCTATAGCAACTGGAGCAGTTACAGAAGGAGCTGAACTTTCTGGAGGAAGATATCAAGCGTGTTGAGGTGAGACACAATAAAACCGTGATTTAAATGTTAGTCTGCAATGCATATACGTAGGCGAGTGCCTTCGCTTACATGTTTTGTTTCTCTTTTTGTTAGGAAATCTACAATAACATTGTTTTTTATTAATATATTTAATGTTGCTAAAGGCAGCCATGAAATAGATTTCCTCAAACACCTAAATACAGAATTTGATTTAACTTTACATAAAAAAGTAACAGTAAACAGCTTAGTTTAGTTAGCAATGTATTACCAAAATGACTGTAATGGTTTACTGCTGCAAAACATGTATACTGATTTATATATATATATATATATATATATATATATATATATATATATATATATATATATATATACATTTATTAAATGTCTTTCAACCTGACTTTATTTGCATCTTTTTCTTTAATGGTAAAGTATTACCCAGTAAGAATTGTATAATGATTTAAATGTACCAAAATAAAGGCTATTTTTGTGTACTTTATTTCCCCATTTTCTACATTTCACACACTGTTAGTAGCCACTGTTGGGTGATCTTAAAAAAAAAAAAAAAAAAAAATATGTACACAGGTTGATAATATACATTTTCATATACAGAAATTCTATTATTTGTTTGAACAAACAAATATTGTGTAATGTGCAGGTGAGTAACAATAGTGATTATATTTAAAGGTTTTACTTTTTCTGTTCAAGGAAATGAGTGGGTTGTACTCCCCTGGTAGTGATTTGGACCATAATCTGGATAGCACTGTTCCTCAGTTTGAAGCCCCTTCTCCCTCACACAGGTATTGAGAATCTCCTTTTAATAGTCAGACTCTGGTATTGCATTTATAAATAAAACCTTTTACTTTTTATATTAACAAGTTTTATTTGTAAAACGTAAGTGCACAACCTTGGGATTTATCATTCATAATGTGGAATATAAAAAAAGTTGCCTATAAGTTTTGTAAAAGTAAGCTATTAACAGAACAGTGAGCCTTAAAAGACATTTTTAATCATTCAGAAATTCACAAAAGGAAGTGAATTGGTAGCACCATTGGCTACCCATTTTCTCCTGAAAAAAATTATTTTTATAATGATACTTTTTTTAAAAGTACATTTAATTATATCTAATTGTTGTGAATACATTTATATCGCATTAGTACAACATTTTTTTTTTCAGATTTAATAGTAAATGTATTTAGTTTTCTGATATGTAGGGTATTTATACCTTGTCATACTAGTTGTGTACTGCGTGTCAGTTTTGATGATATTTAATAATCTTCTTTATTTCAGCAGTATTATAGACTCTACAGAGTACAGCCAGCCACCAGGGTTCAGTGGAGGCTCACAGGTAACTAATGCTGAGCTGCAATATGGTTTATATAAAAATAGATAATGGCTCACAATGACCACATTGGGAAGTTAAGCTACAGAAAGCAAATGGCTCACCATGACCACTTTGGGAAGTTAAGCTACAGAAAGCAAATAGGTTATCAATTTTTAGATGATAAAATGCTATAGACTTGCTCTGAAATTCTAAGATTCTCCAAGTCTCAGTAGAAATGACACATTTTACATGGGACTATTCGAAAATGAGTTGAGGCGATGGCAGGTTATGTTATCTTGTCATAAAATTTGGTCCGCAGCTTTTATTCTATGTTCTTTGGTTAATGATGTTTTCCAATGGGTGTCCCCTTCTTGGAACACCGTGCCATATTTTGAAAACTGTTAGCGATACATACAGTACTTCATATATGCAGTACTTAACAACCAGGTGTTGACTGCATTTCTGGTTGGTTTTGGTTTACTTAACAATAATCTTCCTATGAGAAACACCGTTGGGAACATGTTTAATTAAAAAAAAAAAAAAAAAGGATTTGCTGAGTGGTTATTACAATAAAAATGTTTTTCCCTCACAGGGAAAGAGGCAGACTTGGTACAACAGTACACTTGCATCTCGGCGGAAAAGACTCACAGCACACTTTGAGGATTTAGAACAGTGTTACTTTTCTAACCGGATGTCTCGGATAACTGGTAAGAACGCAAGAGCTTCTTAATCAGTTTCCTCTGTAAAAATGCCAAATACAGAATTGAATCGTGGAGTCCCAAAGTGGAATATCAAATTATTACAGCTGCAATTGTAAAAAAATATATATATTTTCCTTTTTAAGATATGTAAATGTGATCCCTGCATTACAGCTCTCTGCTGTAGAAAACAATTCAACTGTATCATGAGAGATACACCCTACTGCATGATCATTATAATGTATGCAGCACCAGTGTGCCTACATCTGCGAACACTGGCCTTTATTAGATCTGCATTATAAAAATAGTAGGTTTTTCTTTTATATACAGTACTGTGCAAAAGTTTTAGGCAGGTGTGAAAAAATGCTTTAAAGTAAGAATGCTTTCAAAAATAGACATGTTAATAGTTTATATTTATCAATTAACAAAATGCAAAGTGAGTGAACAGAAGAAAAATCTACATCAAATCAATATTTGGTGTGACCACCCTTTGCCTTCTAAAAGCATCAATTCTTCTAGGTACACTTGCACACAGTTTTTGAAGGAACTCAGCAGGTAGGTTGGCCCAAACATCTTGGAGAACTAACCACAGTTCTTCTGTGGATTTAGGCAGCTTCAGTTGCTTCTCTCTCTTCATGTAATCCCAGACAGACTCGATGATGTTGAGATCAGGGCTCTGGGGGCCATACCATCACTTCCAGGACTCCTTGTTCTTCTTTACGCTGAAGATAGTTCTTAATGACTTTCGCTGTATGTTTGGGGTCGTTGTCATGCTGCAGAATAAATTTGGGGCCAATCAGATGCCTCCCTGATGGTATTTCATGATGGATAAGTATCTGCCTGTACTTCTCAGCATTGAGGAGACCATTAATTCTGACCAAATCCCCAACTCCATTTGCAGAAATGCAGCCCCAAACTTGCAAGGAACCTCCACCATGCTTCACTGTTGCCTGCAGACACTCATTCGTGTAGCGCTCTCCAGCCCTTCGGTGAACAAACTGCCTTCTGCTACACCCAAATATTTCAAATTTTGACTCATCAGTCCAGAGCACCTGCTGCCATTTTTCTGCACCCCAGTTCCTGTGTTTTCATGCATAGTTGAGTCGCTTGGCCTTGTTTCCACGTCGGAGGTATGGCTTTTTGGCCAAAAGTCTTCCATGAAGGCCACTTCTGACCAGACTTCTCCGGACAGTAGATGGGTGTACCAGGGTCCCACTGTTTTCTGCCAATTCTGAGCTGATGGCACTGCTGGACATCTTCCGATTGCGAAGGGAAGTAAGCATGATGTGTCTTTCATCTGCTGCAGTAAGTTTCCTTGGCCGACCACTGCGTCTACGGTCCTCAACGTTGCCCGTTTCTTTGTGCTTCTTCAAAAGAGCTTGGACAGCACATCTGGAAACCCTTGTCTGCCTTGAAATTTCTGCCTGGGAGAGACCTTGCTGATGCAGTAGAACTACCTTGTGTCTTGTTGCTGTGCTCAGTCTTGCCATGGTGTATGACTTTTGACAGTAAACTGTCTGCAGCAACCTCACCTTGTTAGCTGAGTTTGGCTGTTCCTCACCCAGTTTTATTCCTCCTACACAGCTGTTTCTGTTTCAGTTAATGATTGTGTTTCAACCTACATATTGAATTGATGATCATTAGCACCTGTTTGGTATAATTGTTTAATCATACACCTGACCTATATGCCTACAAAATCCCTGACTTTGTGCAAGTGTACCTAGAAGAATTGATGCTGTTTTGAAGGCAAAGGGTGGTCACACCAAATATGGATTTGATTTAGATTTTTCTTCTGTTCACTCACTTTGCATTTAGTTAATTGATAAATATAATCTATTTTTGAAAGCATTCTTACTTTACAGCATTTTTTCACACAGTACTGTGTGTATATATATATATATATATATATATATATATTATAAAAATAAACTGATCATGTATAGCGAAATCTTGTCTCAAGAACTGACACATTTTCAGGCTACTATATATTTTTTTGATGGGTATAGTACGATACAGACATAAACTATGTATTCACAGGGAAGCCATGTATAAAAGAGAAATCGAATATATTTTGAAATATTTAAGTACATTTTAAATGGAGTACTGGATCATGATATTTTGTTGCTTGTGAAAGTTATGGGAATTGCGGCGTTGGATAACAATCTATTTTTATAAGCGTATTTTATTTTATAATATTTATTGTATTGTTAATCCATTGAGAGAATCCATTTAGATAATATGAAAACACAAACTCATCCGACTTGTGACCTTACCTGGAGAGGAAAGATGTGCATTAACAGCCCGCACAACCAGTCCTGTAGAAAAAGGGTGCTTTTTGACACTGTCACGTCCTATGTCATGTACACTACAAATAACCTTTTAATCTTTTCCTTCCTCTAGATGAAAGCAGGACCGCCAACCAGTTGGATGATTTTATGGAGTGTCTTTCTAAATTCACACGCTACAATTCAGTCAGACCTCTAGCCACACTATCCTATGCCAGTGATCTCTACAATGGTTCTAGTATTGTCTCCAGGTAAAACCAAAAAATAAATAAATAAATAAATACAAATTCTGTAGAGGCACATCTTTTAAGTGCTGTTTTAATATCTATTATACCGTAGTCTAAAGGTTCTAGACTTACGTCACCATTAATTGCTATCCAAAAGACTATTAAATGTTGTTAAAAGTAATCAATTTTCCATAAAACATTGTTTTCTGAAATTGATTTGAAGAATTGGACTGGCACAATGTCCTTCTGTTTTATTTATTTGAAATGGAAGGTGGCAGGGTTTCCTTCTCTTACAGCAGTGTGATTTATTTGCTAGCTATCAAAGATTCACCTGACTCAAATTGATTCTTTTAATTGGTCTAGGTTTACACCTACAGTATAGACTGCCTTAGGACCAACAGACTTTCTGCTTATTCTATTAGTGGCCCAAACACTGTAGGTTACTATAGTATTTCATTGAATATACTTTTTTGCTTACTAATAAACAATACCAAAAGGGGTAGTATTTTTTTAAATGGGTAAAATTGAAGGAATCACAAGACTCTCGTGCAAGGCAAGACTTAGGAAGACAATGACCCACAATACCTTTCGACAACAGAATTTAAGAAATCGCCAGCCGTGTGTGTAATGCCATGCTCAAGTTCAGTAGTTTTCAAACTTTTTTTTAAACTGTACCCCTCACGTCTGAAGGTTTCAGCTAAAGAAATGTTTGCTCCACTTAATGGTATCGCGGTTGCAATAAAAGGCAGAACAATCTGATTAACAAATATTTTTTCCCCTGTTTTAATTAATATATAATCTGTCACAACAGTTTGGGACTGACAAACTGCTGGTTTAGGACAGAAAAACTGCTGGTTTAGGACAGAATACCAACCTCGGTCTCGCTTTGGATCCACTGTGTGAAAAATGATGGATTGGCAGAAGCATGTTTTAGAGGATGCATGTTCCAGCCTCCGTTTCCTGTGTTGCCACGGGGTTAAAAAAAACAAAACATATAATATATATTACCGTTAAAATAAATTAAATATAATTATTTTCTTTTATTGTATTTTATTCATTTCTGGGTTGTGCTGCATACCCCTAATTGAAACCCCCCCTGCTATAGAAGGGGCTTGAATGCTATTATACTTGTGTTTCTGCTATCACCTTTTTGGTCACCAGTAAACTTAAACAAAACACAATCCAGCAAAACAGAAATATTCATGACATATTTAAGTTCAATCTGCCTGTCATAGTGTTTGTTATAGACATTTCTTTGTCATTTCAACTTCATATCAATAAATTCAGTTTTTTTAATACCAATAAAATAAGTGTGACTGAATTATAAAATATATTCGCAAACTATGCTCGTTCTATCATTTCTTTTGAATGTTGGAATTTAATAGTACCAGGATTTAGAATTGCGGCTGTATATCAAAGTGAGAAACCAATTTGAATTCTCATTTATATTTGATCGCATATAAAATATCACATTTTAACAATTATTTCTAAACCTTATCAAGGTGAGGGATGATGGGGTGAGAGCATAATATTTACACAATACATTTCTGAACTTCTATAGTATAAGACTTATATCTCCACAAAAAGTATCTAGAGGTCAATCTTGCTATATACACTGTACGTAATCTGTATTATGTTGACTGCACTACAGTTTTTAAATCCCAGCAGTTTATTTTTTTTAATCTTCTAGAAATTCTTGCTTTCTATCTGATCAGTGAAAATTCTTCTCAACTCTGTATTATGTAAATAATCTAGTTGTTTAAATGAAAGAAACAACATGTTACAAATCATCAGTGTCAGCAGAAAAAATCCTTAGCGGCTGGGATTGATTGCCTTCCACAATTTCATGGTTTGGTGTGTGCAACAATTCAAGTAGAATTCAAATGGCGTGCTGAATCGAATTACCTTAAAAAAAATAAAAAATAAATTGTAATGTCAGTCGTTGACATAAAAACAATTACTTTTATTTTGTTTCAGTATTGAATTTGACCGGGACTGTGATTATTTCGCCATTGCTGGTGTTACAAAGAAAATTAAAGTATTTGAGTATGGAACAGTGATCCAGGATGCAGTGGACATTCATTATCCTGTCAATGAGATGACCTGTAACTCCAAAATCAGGTAATTCTTTTTTCCATCTTGTTGGTACATAGAATCACATGGTTTGATGATCAAGTTCATGTATCCAGAAGTTGCTAGAACATATTGGTTATTACTAAGCAATAACAAACCTAATCAGTATAGTAATTTGCCATGGTTCAGGGACTATAACATTAGTTTGGAAGGGTTCAGCTGTACTAAAACAAATGACAGTTATATAAAGTATAAATGTAAATAGATTGACAGCCCACTATACAGTGCTGTTTCTTTAATCCCTGAAATATATTATCCAAGTAATTGTTGCCAATTCTTTATATTAGTAAACATTAAAAAAAGTCTGCATATCATGATAGTTTGCTCCTTTGGATAGGGAAGTATCTCTTCCAGTTTGTGGAGTATGTGGATATGATTTTGCGGATATGGAGATTGAAAGGCAAAGAAGGTTGGAAAAAGGTTATTGAAGAAAGAGGTACAGTAAAGCAAAATTAGCATTCAGCTACACTATTACAGCATCTGTCTAATGGCTGTAATTTTAGGCTGGACTGGGCTCACAAACTGCCAACTGAGTCAGTCATAGTAAAAACTAATAGTGTTAAATACTTATTCACAGCAGGGACACCTGGAAGTGCTTTTTGGCCAGCAGCAGGGCCCACCTCCTCCTCTGAATCTTGGTTAGGATATTGTGTAGTACATGTTAATGAGAGTATCAGAGTCTGGAGTTAAGGCCTATTCACACTGGACACGATGCGACAAGCTCTGTGACAAAAAAATAAAACATGTAGTTTTGATACAAACCATTCACACTGTCTGTGATGCGACGGGGCGACACTGAATCGATGTGAAAAAAATAGGATTGATGTCTGTTTGTGTGATTTTTTTTTTTTGTTGCGCCACAGCTAGGGTACTGAGGGAGAGAGTTGCCTATCGCCACTGGTGAGAGGCAGTGTCACAGCTACAATATAATTATCACAGGACAAATATCATTGTGTCCGGTGTAAATAGGCATTTAACGTATTACAAAGTAAGCATCACATGCAGTATAGCACACATCTGTGTAATCGCATATGACCTGCGTCCTGTCTACAGCATGTCAATTTATATTCAAGATGTTTGTTTATTGAGAGGTTTTAGTGGCATCAGTTGATGTTCCTCATTTTGACAACCTGTCGTTTCAGCTCGGACCCTATAGCTTGTTTTCAAATAAGAAATCTCAGGGCAGGACTTTTGACATTCCTTGCAATATTTAAATTGCTACTATGTGTTTATTTCCTTTGGTGTTCATGGGGATTCAGGAGTGTTTTTGGCCAAGGACTGACTTGCATGTTAATAACTAAAGGGTCCAACTAATACTTTCTTTTAGGGTTGTAATGATGCAGGTCTTAATACAATAGATATGATAGTCCTGATGAGCTACTTTTATGTCTTTCTTTCTATTTCCCCAGCTGTATCAGCTGGAGTAGCTACCACAAGAACCTGTTAGCCAGCAGTGACTATGAAGGCACAGTTATCCTGTGGGATGGCTTCACTGGACAGAGATCAAAGGTCTACCAGGTAAGGGATGGATGTATTTTAATCTGGTAAGGTAACCTTTACATCTTAAATGACCAATGTTGCACATTACTGGCAGTCCATTTTAAAAGCGCTGTTAGTAATGCATACATTTTATACATTTTTGTATCATAAATGCAGATGTCTGCAAATGTTTTTTATTTCATAAACTTGGTGGTTTGGTGGCTTTAGCCTGTCCTTTCTGTTTAAATGTTAGGATCTAAACTTATGGTGGCTTGTTAGTGGAGTTTTTTTTTTTTATTATTGTAAACTCTTGCTGATATACAAACACATACCTGCATTGTCTTTACTGCATAAAGGAAATGTAACTTGTGTTATTGGGATCATGCTTTATTTAGTTTTACTTCACAGGAGCATGAGAAAAGATGCTGGAGTGTCGATTTTAATCTAATGGACCCTAAGCTTTTGGCTTCAGGCTCTGACGATGCAAAAGGTAAGGAAGAAAGAAAGATGATCAGGTCTGGAAATCAGGTCTTGCTCTAAAACTAAACATGCATTCATTTGCATAGAATAAATCGGACAATAATCCAGAGAGTATGTATAGGGAAGGAAAGCTTTTCCAGGTAGTTTTAAGTGTAAGTAGATTTAATTGGTGTGACTGGGATTGTTTGAAGTTTTATTTTGCTAAAGACATTACATGTGCCTGCAATCCCAATTAAAGTATGTCTAACCTTTTGGTTTATGCCATTCTTGGAATGACAGATCAAAACACTTTTCCTGTTTTATTCTTTGATTTTAAGTGTTTAATTTCAATTCTTTTTTTTTTTTTTTTTTTTTTTTTTTCAGTGAAATTGTGGTCTACAAACCTGGACAACTCGGTAGCTAGCATTGAGGCAAAGGCAAACGTGTGCTGTGTGAAATTCAGCCCCACATCACGTTACCACCTTGCTTTTGGCTGTGCAGGTAGGTTTTTAAATTAAGAAGCCTTCATATTTTTGAATGCCGCCTTAAATCTTTATTTATTTTTTTTTCAAACTTGATGTCTAAAAGTGACAAAACAATTCACAAATTTTACAGCAAAGCACTAACAATGTTTGCCATTTAAATGTAATCTGACACATGGTTGAGCACATTTTCTACAGCAGTGCCTACTGTGAGAAACAGGTTTAGTGAAGCCGCAATATCTGCCATAGCTACTGCCTGTCAATATCATCTTTTTCTGTTTCATCAGCATGCATTGTCTTAAAGTTGTCATTTTCTTCCCAAGTGTGATTTTTTACTCATTCTGTTATGCATTGATTACATAGCCACCTCCATAATCACAATAAACAATGGCAGTTTTACCACTCTATTCTGTGTGCTTTCAGTACTATAATTTAGTTATTTACTTGAATGCAATCATTCATTCTTTCACTGTAAATTGTTTTAATATTTGTAGACATGATATTTGTAGACATCCATGCTGCATGATACTATAAGATAGAGAGGACTATTTTTCTTGGCTATTAATAATATAGTTTATTAAAGTAGTTACACTTTACAAAAAAAGTTTTCTGTTGTCCAATTACAATTCACTGTGTGGTTTATAACCCAAGACACATCAATGCCTTATTATATGGTACATTGAATACAAAATACAATCAAGTTATCTGTAAAAATAAACACTCTGCCTGACATACATGGGATATATGAACCACGCAGCTGTGGGTTGGGAATTGTTTCTGGCCACTTCTAGCTGCATTAAAGTTAAGGAGCTTAGATGAAAAAAAATAATACTGTAGTGCATTAGTCAAAAATACATTCCTATATGACCGGGGGTGGCATAGAGTAATGGTTCAGTTCAAGGGTACATAAGGACCTTTTTATTTTATTGTGTTACATATTCTCATGTGTTCTACAAATTTTACGTAAGGTGTGTGTTTTTTTTTTTTGTTTGTTTTTTTTTTTTTTACATTGTGAGCATGTTTTTAAACTTTTAAATTGCATTCCCTGCCTCAAGATGGCTTCCCATGGACCTACATTTCCCATCATCCTCCTGCTCACTGGTAAATCCATCTCAGTTTCATATTTGAGCAGGAGGATGATGGGAAATGTAGTTCTGAGAGGTCCATGTGGGTACATGGGAAGCCATCTTGAGGCAGGGAATGCAATTTAAAAGTTGTCAAAATGTAAAAAAAAAAAAAAATTAAAACAATGCACACAGCTTACGTAAACAGTTGTAGCAATAAAAGTTCAGAAGCAGTAAAAGTTTAATTTTGTAGTGTAATTTTGTCCTTCACGTGTTTTCAGTGAGTAACAAAATAAATTAGAATTTTTTGTTATGCGTTTTTGTTTGGGGGGTAGGATTTATAATATATCTCAATAACTGTGTGTTTGTCAGTGAAGAAACTTTGCTAGCAAGAAAGATAATTTGGCAAAATTAGGCTTGAGTTTAAAAGGTTAATTTTTTTTGCTATGTTTATTGAAGATGTCCTAGTGGAACCCACATCGCTGCCTGCTTCACATCAATAGTGCAATTCAAAGTCATTTGTCACTAGTTAGCAGCTAATCAATAAAACTGCTGGCAGTAGACTTTAAATTTGCAAGACTGACTTAATGGCTGCTTACAAATGTGTAGAAAATGGTTTAAAATATGTTATTGTCAAAGCTTCAGCTGCTAAAGCAATAAATATTTTATAACAAGCTATTTTTATTATAACAGATTGATCATACATACTTATTTTTTTTTTTTGCTGATGTTAAACGATTATTGAAATAACGGGATGGTCGTGGGTAAGCTCCAGAGGTACATAGAATAACAGGGTTTGATGATCATGTTCATGTATCCAGAGGGTGCTAGAACATACTGGTTATTACTAAGCAATAACAAACCTAATCAATGTAATTTTCTGTGGTTCAGGTACGATAACATTAATTTGGAAGGGTTCAGCTACACTAAAAAAACATGACAATTATATAAAGTATAAATGTAAGTAGATTGACAGCCCACTATACAGTGCTGTTTCTTTAGTCTGAAATGTATTAGTAATTGTTGCCAGTGTAATTGGTAGATATTTTGTCTTTGTGACAGCATAACTTATCTTCTACTTTCTGTAGATCACTGTGTCCACTACTATGATCTTCGAAACACGAAGCAGCCTATCATGGTATTCAAGGGCCACCGGAAGGCAGTCTCATATGCCAAGTTTGTCAATGGAGAGGAAATTGTGTCTGCGTAAGTTTCAAATGTTACCTGTCTAAAAAACTCACAGGCAGTAGTTTAAAGAATGTGCTATTCATACTATACATTGAGTTGTATGTTTTTTTTCCCCAATTATCTGGGCAACAGTAACCCTATCTGTGTTTTGTACTTTTACTTGCATATGAATAGTAATTTTACTTGACAAAAGGGAACTTGTTAAGTACACAAATTAAGTTAACTCGTCTGCTGTGTTGAGTGGAGCTTATTTTTTATCCAAGACCACATCATAGTGGTGGTGATTTATTTATTTTTCCTTGCAGGTCTACAGACAGCCAGCTGAAGCTATGGAATGTAAACAAGCCCCACTGCCTGCGTTCATTTAAGGGTCACATTAACGAGAAAAATTTCGTTGGTCTGGCATCCAATGGAGATTATGTTGCATGCGGTATGTTTGTGTTGTCTGTGTCGAAGGATGTTTTTTTTCCTAAGATTGTCTGTTTAGTTTGAAATACAGTGATTAAACGAAATGTACTGTATGTGCAGATAATGAATCAGTCATTGTTTACATGGCAGCTGACAGCTGTACCATCTAGCATTTCTTGGTCGGAAGCCACTTTCGTGATGCTCACAATGAGAAAGTGACACCTGCTCAATATGAGTTCTCTTGGATTATTTTAATGTGATTTATTTTCTAAACTGAGCTTTTATATTATCACTACTGTGTATTTGTATTTATTGTGTATGATTAACACATGCTGTTTAGGTGCACTCTTCCTACCACAAAGCATTAGGGAATGAATTGTCTTGATTCATGTTACTAATCCTACAATCATTTTAAAAACCATACATTTCTAATTGCAAGGTAACTTCACGTTCTAGCTTCCAGGAGTGCTGTTAAATTGCTGTAGTGAAACCTGTTTTCCGACGTAACATATATGTCTTTAAAAGAAAGACCAAATCAATGTAACCTTATGTCAGAACCAGTGACCTGTTAAGAAAATCTGCCAGCTAATCAATGAAGAAACAGCTCTTTATTAAAACACAGTTTTACTGCTCTTTTAATATTGATATCCTCTTTAGCTTATCCAAATAGGTGTTGGTGGCACATTAGGCAATCTGGGGCAGAAGGTCACGGGTTTAAATTACATATAGGAATTATCTGGACATGTAGTAGTCCAGTATGACATTTGTTACTGTTGTAAAACATGAACAAAGTGATCTGGTCATTGTGCAAGTAGTGTATTTCAGTGGAAGTTTCCATCTCGCTATTTCAGTTGTTATGAGCAAACTCCAAGTTTCAAGATAGAATTCTACATATGTTCAAAACACTGAAATAGAAGAGAAAAAAGCAAGTTGGATTTCAACATAAATACAGCCATTTTAGTATCCAAACAAAAAATATTATAATAATTAGCCCTGAAGTCTATCTATTAGGGCTGTCAGTTAAGCTGGATACAAATGTCAAGGGTCCGGTTCCAGTGAGTACTATTATGTTTTTAATAAAATTGATTATTAAAAAAAAAAAAACGTAAAACAATTATCAAATACTTTTCATTTCTGTCAAAAAATAAATTTGATAACTTTGGGGGTGCGGACAACCTGAGAAAACATGCACTTAGCTAGACTACATTGCGCTTTGTTGTCCTTGTTTTGGACTACTGTCTGATCACGGCTGTGATGAGTTTTGTTTGACTTAATTTTTGCTCTGTGATTGTTGCGGTCTTTCTTATCTTTTTTTATGCTGACGTAGAACTGTAGCACTAGTGCTTGTTTATATTTATGTAAGATGCCAACCCCCCTCCCCCACCTTCTGCTCACACATTGATATACGGACATGTTTTTCTAAATGGTTTGGGAACCGGAATCAAAATACCTAGTTCCATTGACAGATACCTGGTTCGAACTCCATTCCAAAAAAATCTCCTCAGATCCAACATTAGTTTTATCAGCTGTGGGCGATACTGATTGACTTACATCGACCTATACCTTTGTAACCATCAAACAGGAAACGCAGGTGGAGCAAGCAGCCCAGTTTGAATAATATATCGTAAAAAAAACATGCATTATGATTCCCAGGTTTAACAGTTCATTTTAACTCCAAAAAAGCACAAACTATATGCAATCAGTTTTCTTCAATGTGCACAATTTATTTACATGGAATACAAGCCTGTCGTCCTGCTCTGTATCCAAGACGGCGTGCTTTTTGTTTACATAGAATACACAGAGGGGGCGCGTACTTGCAAAGCATTTTCAAAACTGATTCGCTGGTAGGATGGGACCAACAAATCAGATGCTAGTTAAAACTAGCAGGAAAAGAAAAGCATGCCCTCTGCTTGTCTTTGGCAAAAAATACTGTTAATAGCAAGGCAGGGCGTTTGATGCAGATTCGTTGATAAACTGTGTGTTACAAAAATGTAATTATGTAATCGATAAGCCAGTATTTATATCGATGTATATAATGAGGAATGGAATTGATTGAAAATCAATTTTTGATTTAATTGTAGCAGCCCTACTATCTATATATACTATCCCTGATAAGTTTTCTGTATGGCATGCTTCAGGAAATTGTAAGCATTATGTAACTGTAGGACAGTGTTGTTATAGTATGCTCTTTACCCTAATTGCTGTTTCTTCTCCTCAGGAAGTGAAAACAACTCCCTTTACCTGTATTATAAGGGCCTCTCAAAGACACTGTTGACATTTAAGTTTGATACAGTGAAAAGTGTGCTGGATAAAGACAAAAAGGAGGATGACACCAATGAGTTTGTCAGTGCTGTGTGCTGGAGGGCGTTGCCTGATGGGGTAAGACCTACTTGAAATGTTTTTGCTTACGATTGTAAGTCGCCCTGGATAAGGGCGTCTGCTAAGAAATAAATAATAATAATAATAATAATAATACTGGTAGATATTCTGCAAGAGAAAGACTGCATTTATCTTTAAAAATGGGTTTTGTTAGACGCATGGTAATTATCAGATAACAAACTAAACATTGGAGTGCTTTTAAAATAAAATAAAAAAAAAAACATAAGATTTTGTTTCCCTAATGAGCAAAATGGCAGCCACAGATCGGTATAACAGCAGTATGAGCTATGGTTCCATTTCTGGTTTATACAGTTGTAGTATTTGACTGCATTTGAATGTGTTTTTAATTCAAATGAGTTCTCCAAAATGGGATTATGCAAATTATCCTTGTGTACGTGTTTCAAATCTTTTAAGTGTTCAGTGAGGCACACTGTAAACGTTGGCTTTCTCGTAACTGGACTAAATGCAAATAATTAAATGCAGGAAGATTTTATGTTTTCTTTGTTGGAACAACTATTGAATAAAAAACATACCTCAAGGTTTTTCTTCATTCCAAAAAGATAGCATTTCATTGCATCTAGACATTTTGTAAATGGAGTGTGTTGAGTGAGATGTTTTCACTGCAGTTTGAATGACAGAAATGAATATTTGGGGGGTTTGGATTTTAAAATGTATCCGTTTCACAAAGCACAGAGACCAGCAAATCATGAATGTATCACCCAGCAAGATCCAGGTCATACTAGCTATTAATAACCCCTCTTGAGACAATGGGACGTGAGATTCTCGGTAATATTGAAACCCAACAACAGTCTTATTAACGTACATTACCCTTGTCAGAATTACCAACCTTAGGCATCCATTTGTTACAGAAATTAATTACTCTTGAAAAACAGTGGTGTAGAGGATTAACTTGAGATTTAACCCTTTCAAAGGCATGGACCTTTGTAAACATAATTATAGTCTGCACTATCCGCTTCTCACGAATCCATCGGTCAGCACTGTAACAGATTGATCTATCAGAAAATACTACATATAACCATCACCCATTATCCTTGGCAACGTGCAGGAGCTAATTTACTTTGGAGAAAATCCAGCCTTAATATAAGATGGATAATTCTGTCCATCTTGAAAATGTTTCTCTTTTATATTTAAAGCAATGATTTGTTATTTCCAAGCATCCTTTTTAATGTAAATACTAATATGCATTGAATATGGAAGGATAAGGAATTATAGCATCTTTATCGCAAGTTATATTTGAATGTACAGACTGCCTTAGTCCACACCTAAATGTGCCATGTTTTTATAAAGCATGCATTCTTTCGCTTTCAAAAAAAGGGCTTCTCCTGTGCTATGTTAACCGGTCCATGCTTGTGTATTGCCTAACCAATACAAGAGCGATGCCAAGCAGCACAGGTTTGTGCATTTATGAGGAAACCATTGTATATTTGCCCTGTGAAGCTTTAAGTAGACAAAGTCCTGTTTTGATGATTCAAATCTAACATAATGAATCTAAAAATGTGACAAGTGTTATAGTTAGAAAGAAAATAATTCAAGCATACCAACAGTGCTATGCTTGAATTCTTAGTGGTGATTCCTAAAAATTGGGTTTGATTCCTGTCTCTCTCTTCTGAGCTCACTCAGCCAAGTAAAAATATTATAGATTACAAGTAATGCATGGCTGTCATTTTAAATTATATTTTAAGATTTCTAATCACAGAGTACATGTGCCCAGTTCTTGAATCACTTTGTAGGTTTCCAAGGCGACACTGGTGGGTTACTGTACATCCTGTTCAGATTTAAACTGAAATGACTCCACCTTGATAAATTATCGTGTTTCAGTAGTCATAGTGGTTACCAGTGTGCTTAATGCATGTCACACAAATCGTCACCAATAACTGTTGATTTAAAATGTTTTATTGTATTGCCTTTTTGAACAATGAAAACATGGCCAATCCAGCATGTTGCCCTGGTATACCATTAAAGACTGCCTTCTGCAGCAATGTTGGGGGATAGACTTGTACTGTTTACTCAACAGTTATTTAGCATGCTTATGGCAACTATTTCTGTCTTTCTGTTCTGAACTTTGATGATATCAGTTGGTGTCTATTACTGTGAACTTTTTCTATCCACAGGAAATGGGATATAAGTTTAGTTTAACTTTTTCTTAATCTAATTGTCAAGTATTCTGCTTATTTCTCAGGAGTCCAATGTGTTGATCGCAGCTAACAGCCAAGGCACAATCAAGGTGAGGTATTAATGTTCTAAACAAATCTTTGGTGTAACTACATAAATAAGCCCACACATACAGCATAGCTGTAGGTGGGCAGGATTTATAAATAAATAAATGAATAATTCTTAAAGGTCTAGAAAGGAAGTAAATGATATTGTGCCAGTGTCTTCATTAGATAAATTAAATGTAATGCTCCCAGAACTATTTAGAACATTAATATGGTACACAAATGACAATTTTCTTATTGTGATTATATCCCAGCAATGTTATACATTTCACAATGCATATCAAAAATGCAATTGCTGGAATAAACTGCAGAATACCCTTCAGGGTATATAAATCTGTTATACATATCTGCACTAACAAGAAAAATCTAAACATAACTGATATAACTGTAAGTGTAAGGAGCTTTGATATTGATAGGGGTGATTTGCTTTTGGTTTCTAAGCACAGCTCCATTGAGGTAAGTAACATTGTTCTTTCTAATGTTCTGAAACAGTGGCAGTTAATAATGTAAAACAACCCTGTCTGTCGTTTTATTTTTGCATTCCCTGGACATTAATTATCAGTTGAGTGAATAACAAAGAAAAAAATAGACCCAAGCAGTTTTGTTAATAGAAACTAAGGAAAACAAATTAAGCCGGAAGACGGTTCAGCGCTTCATTTAAACACGTCCATTGTTCAATGTGGTTTGCTTTACAGGCATTGTTTAAATATCATTACCGGTGGGCAAAAAGGGAAGAAATGCCAGAGTTAATGTTACTTTTATTTTTAAGTGTGGGATGTATTTTTCTAAATTTCATTGGCATTATTTCTCTATTCTTCTATATAACTTATTCTTGAACTTCCTGTGATTTTGCAAACATTTAAGAATACTTAATTAGAAAATCTCCAAGTTTCTTAGGGTGCTGATTTTCATTTACTTTTTAAAACACATTAGTCTCAACTGGATAATGTTCTACTCCCATAGTTTCTTATTCCAGCACTAATGCATTTGTAGATGGCATACATTGGTTGGTTTGTAGCTTTTAGTCAATGACTTGCTCCATGACATGTTTCATTGGGTTTAAATCTAGTTGTTCTATAATATTTGTAAAAATGCTTGACGGCTATGCATATCTGATGTGGCTAGATTCAGTTTTGTTTATATTTTCCCTATTTATTTATTTGTTCTGATGATCTGAATTTTTACAATGATCTGTAAATTATACATTCTACTATCTATCTATTTATTTATTTATTTATTTATATATACATAAGCTTTTATTTGTCATGTTTCAGGTACTGGAGCTTGTATGAAATTAGATCTACCAGAACTTGGCTACCAAAACCATCACCCAACAGCAGTCAACATTTCCAAAGGACTAGGCAGTTTGTTTTTGAACTTTTTATGTCTTTCAATTTTTATCAGCAAATCACTTGTGTAAAGAAGAAAGATTCTGGCCTGATGTGGGCTTTTATGGACTTAAGCATGAGGACAAAAGTTCTGTGCAAATGTTATCAACATTTCTTTTTTTGAATAAAGTTTATTAAGTTACACTTTTTATCAGAAGGCAGACTTGTACTCTCGTACTGGCTTAACAACAAGCACAGTGTTCAGAATTTGGAATTTCAAAAATAAATAAATAAATGCAAATCAGGGTTAAATGGCAGGAAAGTGGCACTACTTTATGGTAAATATGCATTTGATTAATATATATTTGCTGGTAAGTGTTTTTCTTCTATGAAAGAGTGATTTCGGGGTGATATCTGAATAGCCTAGAATGTGCAACATACTTGCACACAAAAACAAAAGACTAATAAAGTTCACAAATTTATTTTCATTTTAAAGTTCAGCTGGGTTTTAAGACAAAGCTAAAACTCAATCCAAATAATTCCGTTTGAGAGGTGTGCAACCAACTAAAAATATTTAGAAAGTTTTTTTGGCAGCATATTGTTGATTTCAAGCTCTGTTAAACTATATACAGTATATATCTAGAAGAACACTTTTTTTTTTTATTATGCACATATCTTAGAAATAGCATTTGTGTTCTCTGGGAATCAAGTTCTCGAGTGTGCCATTGACACTGATTTCAGTTTTACATGTACACGTGCATGCTGTATAAGTTGAGCATCCTCATGATGGGAGTTTATATGTTTTTTGTATATCTGCTGCTACTTTTTTATTATTATTATTATTATTATTATTATTATTATTACATTTCTTAGCAGACGCCCTTATCCAGGGCGACTTACAATTATTACAAGATATCACATTCTTTTTACATACAATTACCCATTTATACAGTTGGGTTTTTACTGGAGCAATCTAGGTAAAGTACCTTACTCAAGGGTACAGCAGCAGTGTCCCCACTGGGGATTGAACCCACGACCCTCCGGTCAGGAGTCCAGAGCCCTAACCACTACTCCACACTGCTGCTCAGATCTCAAACACTTGAGATCCAGACTTCATATTTGAAATTGTATGGAAACTTGAAAATGAAGCCTGCCTTTCACTTGACCTTTGACCTAATATGACTCCCACAACACTGTCTGGATGATACTCCAGAAACTGAGATATTGCTGTCTTATTCGATAAACAACTGTACACAACCCTTTTTTATTGGACATTTGTCCTCACTGCAGGGTTAAATAAAAACCAACGTGGTGAATTGAGACAGCCTTGGTTTATTTTAAATCTGAGGCACTGAGCTTTTACAGGGACTGGAGTAGATGACTCTAAAACAGTGTCAGGTTTAAAAATCAATGATGACTGCCTGTGCTAGCAGACAGTCTGATTTAATTTAAGTGTGGAAGCATCGTTAAATTCAACCAGAGAGATCAAATAGACTGATATTGTCAATTGCTGTATGGAGCAGTGCACAAAACATGTTTTGTGTGGGGTCAGTTTTCCATAGCAGAATTCAGTAAACTGAATAGTTTCTTCAAAACAGTGGTTTCCCAGAACGGATCAGCTTTTTCACACAGCTTTTCAAGATGCATTAGGAAGAACCAGTGGTATTTAAATGTTCCTAAAAAGGCAATACTGTTGTATATCTTTAAGATGTTTCAGTCAATTAAATAACTAAGTCACTACCTTATGATTTGGCAAACTGTTTCTGTTCAGAACTCCAGTGACTTTTGTAACAGTAGATGCATTCATTGCCTTTGGGATAACTTTATCATGTAAATTGAACCCGTACATTTATAGTTTCTTCTTCCAAGCTAGAACTTCAGTATTGTTATGGTAATGAACACATTTACTTTCTGTTCACTTTGGGTTTCTCTTAAAATATATTTTTTATTAGTTTTGCTCATCTCTACTAGATTTAAGATTCTACATGGATCGTTAACCTGAAGGGAAACTGCAGCAGATAGTACATTTAATAGACTTATTCATTTAACCCATCACTGTATTTTCTTTTCTCCCATTAATGCAGTTTTGTATGTTTAATAGTAGTTCCTGAGTGCAATCTTTGTTTTTTTGCAATTTATAATACGTTTATAATAGGTAGTAATATATTGTTTAGCACAGTTTGAGCATCCAGAAATACTTTTCAGTATAATGAAATGGTGGATCATCATGACCTATATCAACTCTATGAGAATATACCCTGCAGATTATGATACTCAAATAACTTGTGCTATGTATTTAGCATTTTTTATCACAATTGGATGAGCATTTCTCTGGATACATGTAAAACTGTAAAATGTGACATCAAATTAGAATTTGGATGCATTATCTAAAGGCCAGTACAGTGATGCTCACTGTTTTCAACAGATATTCCAAGGGTTTTCCTGAATATGCATGTTCTACACCAGGGTTTCCCAATCCTGGTCAGTTATGTAAACCCATAATTGAACTGATAATTCTTAAACAGTGGCAGATTTCAAGTTAGCTATAACATTTTATAAGTAACTTGAACTCTTCAACTGTTTTAAGAGCTGAAAACAATTTAAAAGGTCAAATTAAGCAAATTATCAGTTCAATTAAGGGTCTAGTTAAGTAATTGAGCTCAGTTGGAATGAAAACCAGTAGACACAGTGGGGCCCCAAGACCAGGACTGGGTAACACCGCTCTACACTACCCAAAACCTTCAACGCCCTATTGGGAAGTGTGAAAGGAAGGCGAACATTACAGATGTTGTTAAATGCAATAAATCACTGCAACCTAGCCATCAGTTCTAACTGAAGCATTCTGCATCTCTGCTCCAAGGATAAGATTGCTACATCCCCTACCTATTGCCACTATGGAGCACAAAAACCTCTAAGGGCATAATAGGCATGTTGGCTCTAGTGCTTCATCTGCAATAATTTCTTCCTGTCTCGAAGCTTTTCACTTCATTTGCTAAATCTTTTCATTTCGGTTTATTCACAAGCAAGATTTGAGACCGTGAACCCAATTGTCTTTGCGTACCAGACCTACAGTTTAATATTCTGGTCATGGCAGCAAAACATCAATTTCTGATAACTGCTCTATTCTCAAAAATGTTGGAAAGTATCCATTATTCATAAGTGGCATTACTGTATTGTGGTATTCTACCATCAGAGCATGAAAGACATTGATTATAGGTGCAGTATTAAATGGCGTTTTTATTTCAAACGAAAAAATATATATTCCCAGATTCAAAAGAAGTGGAGCTCTTATACTGCACACATCCTTGTGTGACAATGAAAAACTTCTTTAATGATTGCACAAGAAAGAATTTTTGTTATTTTTTTTATTATTGCCATATTTTTCCCCAATAAATCCACATCTATAATAAATCAAATAAATAAATAAATGCTTTAAAGCAGTGGTTACCAAACCGGTCCTGAGGACCCACTGTGTTTGCTGGTTTAAACAGTTACGTATTTCAAGTTAGCTATAACATTTTATAAGGAACTTCGACTTTGCAACTGCTTAAGAGCTGAAAACAATTAAAAAGGTCTAATTAAGCAAATTATCAGTTAAATTAAGGGTCTAGTTAAGTAATTGAGAGCTCAGTTGGAATGAAAACCAGCAGACAAAGTGGTTCCCCAGGACTGGGGTTGGGAACCACTGCTTTAAAGCATCTCCCCTTGGCTTTCTAATTAAGTTCTTAGTAGAAGATCAGTAGTGAGATGGAAAGCCACAATGAGTGAGAAATCACCATTCCATCCAACATGAAGCCAGGAGTTTTAAAACAAGCTGCAGACATTAACAAAGAAACATTAGCAAGAATACAACCTGTGTCACCTATTCCATTCAATAGAATACTATTTATGTTATTATTATTATTATTTATTTCTTAGCAGACACCCTTATCCAGGACGACTTACAATTGTTACAAGATATCACATTTTTACATACAATTACCCATTTATACAGTTGGGTTTTTACTGGAGCAATCTAGGTAAAGTACCTTGCTTAAGGGTACAGCAGCAGTGTCCCCTATCAGGGATTGAACCCACGACCCTCCAGTCAAGAGTCCAAAGCCCTAACCACTACTCCACACTGCTGCCCTGCAATGTTGCAGTCTGTATTTTGTACATGGTATATCAGCCAACATGGTGTTCAAACAGTGACGTTTATATTTATAAATATAACTAAGCCATTAGTTGTTGACCCCATATCTTATGGGGAATACTGGGTCTGTAAAGGTAGTCCTATTTGTTTCTGTAATCCGGCTTATTGTACACATACGATTACAATTAG